>NC_091283.1:108190107-108535941 GCF_032444005.1 Ranitomeya imitator | reverse complement strand
GGAGATGGAACAGGATCCTTGATGCAAACAACTGGCTAAGACGATGGTGCAGACAACAAGGATTTGGATTCCTGGACCACGGTGTGAATTACTGGTATGATGGACTCCTCGCCAGAGACGGACTACACCTCAACAAACCTGGGAAACACACATTCACCAGAAGACTCGCTACACTCATCAGGAGGGCGTTAAACTAGAAGAAGAGGGGACGGGAAGAAAAACATTAGACTCGAACAAAGACGACCCAGGAAAACATACTCAGAAGGGAGGTAAGAACATTTCTAAAACAATCCACAGTGAGGAGATTGGAACAAAACAAAATCCTCTAAACTGCATGCTCGCAAACGCCAGAAGCCTGACAAACAAGATGGAAGAACTAGAAGCAGAAATATCTACAGGTAACTTTGACATAGTGGGAATAACCGAGACATGGTTAGATGAAAGCTATGACTGGGCAGTTAACTTACAGGGTTACAGTCTGTTTAGAAAGGATCATAAAAATTGGAGAGGAGGAGGGGTTTGTCTCTATGTAAAGTCTTGTCTAAAGTCCACTTTAAGGGAGGATATTAGCGAAGGGAATGAGGATGTCGAGTCCATATGGGTTGAAATTCATGGAGGGAAAAATGGTAACAAAATTCTCATTGGGGTCTGTTACAAACCCCCAAATATAACAGAAAGCATGGAAAGTCTACTTCTAAAGCAGATAGATGAAGCTGCAACCCATAATGAGGTCCTGGTTATGGGGGACTTTAACTACCCGGATATTAACTGGGAAACAGAAACCTGTGAAACCCATAAAGGCAACAGGTTTCTACTAATAACCAAGAAAAATTATCTTTCACAATTGGTGCAGAATCCAACCAGAGGAGCAGCACTTTTAGACCTAATACTATCTAATAGACCTGACAGAATAACAAATCTGCAGGTGGTTGGGCATTTAGGAAATAGCGAACACAATATTGTGCAGTTTCACCTGTCTTTCACTAGGGGGACTTGTCAGGGAGTCACAAAAACATTGAACTTTAGGAAGGCAAAGTTTGAACAGCTTAGAGATGCCCTTAATCTGGTAGACTGGGACAATATCCTCAGAAATGAGAATACAGATAATAAATGGGAAATGTTTAAGAACATCCTAAATAGGCAGTGTAAGCGGTTTATACCTTGTGGGAATAAAAGGACTAGAAATAGGAAAAACCCAATGTGGCTAAACAAAGAAGTAAGACAGGCAATTAACAGTAAAAAGAAAGCATTTGCACTACTAAAGCAGGATGGCACCATTGAAGCTCTAAAAAACTATAGGGAGAAAAATACTTTATCTAAAAAACTAATTAAAGCTGCCAAAAAGGAAACAGAGAAGCACATTGCTAAGGAGAGTAAAACTAATCCCAAACTGTTCTTCAACTATATCAATAGTAAAAGAATAAAAACTGAAAATGTAGGCCCCTTAAAAAATAGTGAGGAAAGAATGGTTGTAGATGATGAGGAAAAAGCTAACATATTAAACACCTTCTTCTCCACGGTATTCACGGTGGAAAATGAAATGCTAGGTGAAATCCCAAGAAACAATGAAAACCCTATATTAAGGGTCACCAATCTAACCCAAGAAGAGGTGCGAAACCGGCTAAATAAGATTAAAATAGATAAATCTCCGGGTCCGGATGGCATACACCCACGAGTACTAAGAGAACTAAGTAATGTAATAGATAAACCATTATTTCTTATTTTTAGTGACTCTATAGCGACAGGGTCTGTTCCGCAGGACTGGCGCATAGCAAATGTGGTGCCAATATTCAAAAAGGGCTCTAAAAGTGAACCTGGAAATTATAGGCCAGTAAGTCTAACCTCTATTGTTGGTAAAATATTTGAAGGGTTTCTGAGGGATGTTATTCTGGATTATCTCAATGAGAATAACTGTTTAACTCCATATCAGCATGGGTTTATGAGAAATCGCTCTTGTCAAACCAATCTAATCAGTTTTTATGAAGAGGTAAGCTATAGACTGGACCACGGTGAGTCATTGGACGTGGTATATCTCGATTTTTCCAAAGCGTTTGATACCGTGCCGCACAAGAGGTTGGTACACAAAATGAGAATGCTTGGTCTGGGGGAAAATGTGTGTAAATGGGTTAGTAACTGGCTTAGTGATAGAAAGCAGAGGGTGGTTATAAATGGTATAGTCTCTAACTGGGTCGCTGTGACCAGTGGGGTACCGCAGGGGTCAGTATTGGGACCTGTTCTCTTCAACATATTCATTAATGATCTGGTAGAAGGTTTACACAGTAAAATATCGATATTTGCAGATGATACAAAACTATGTAAAGCAGTTAATACAAGAGAAGATAGTATTCTGCTACAGATGGATCTGGATAAGTTGGAAACTTGGGCTGAAAGGTGGCAGATGAGGTTTAACAATGATAAATGTAAGGTTATACACATGGGAAGAGGGAATCAATATCACCATTACACACTGAACGGGAAACCACTGGGTAAATCTGACAGGGAGAAGGACTTGGGGATCCTAGTTAATGATAAACTTACCTGGAGCAGCCAGTGCCAGGCAGCAGCTGCCAAGGCAAACAGGATCATGGGGTGCATTAAAAGAGGTCTGGATACACATGATGAGAGCATTATACTGCCTCTGTACAAATCCCTAGTTAGACCGCACATGGAGTACTGTGTCCAGTTTTGGGCACCGGTGCTCAGGAAGGATATAATGGAACTAGAGAGAGTACAAAGGAGGGCAACAAAATTAATAAAGGGGATTGGAGAACTACAATACCCAGATAGATTAGCGAAATTAGGATTATTTAGTCTAGAAAAAAGACGACTGAGGGGCGATCTAATAACCATGTATAAGTATATAAGGGGACAATACAAATATCTCGCTGAGGATCTGTTTATACCAAGGAAGGTGACGGGCACAAGGGGGCATTCTTTGCGTCTGGAGGAGAGAAGGTTTTTCCACCAACATAGAAGAGGATTCTTTACTGTTAGGGCAGTGAGAATCTGGAATTGCTTGCCTGAGGAGGTGGTGATGGCGAACTCAGTCGAGGGGTTCAAGAGAGGCCTGGATGTCTTCCTGGAGCAGAACAATATTGTATCATACAATTATTAGGTTCTGTAGAAGGACGTAGATCTGGGTATTTATTATGATGGAATATAGGCTGAACTGGATGGACAAATGTCTTTTTTCGGCCTTACTAACTATGTTACTATGTTACTATGTTACTATGACTAAATAACGGTTCAGTACAAAAACCTCATAGAAAATCCGATAAAAAAATGTACACAAGAACCAAAGATATAAAAAATGTAAATTTTATTGAAAAGACAACAAAAAACAAAAAAATACAAAAGTACAAAAAATACCAACATGTAGGCATTAACAAGTGGGAAACCAAGATATGGCACAGGGACCCACCATGTTATCAGCAAGAGGTACTATACAAAAGCCAAAAGTGAACCAATATATTGCACAAGATTACTTCTCTCAATCCAATGAAAACGTCTCTAACCATAAGACACTCATAAAAAGGAGGTACCAATATAACTGTGCAAATAATTACCTCTGGTGGGTGCCAGTGCCTGCCCCTACGCACGTTTCGGCAGTCAGCCTTCTTCTGGGGGTCGAAGAAGAAGAAGGCTGACTGCCGAAACGTGCGTAGGGGCAGGCACTGGCACCCACCAGAGGTAATTATTTGCACAGTTATATTGGTACCTCCTTTTTATGAGTGTCTTATGGTTAGAGACGTTTTCATTGGATTGAGAGAAGTAATCTTGTGCAATATATTGGTTCACTTTTGGCTTTTGTATAGTACCTCTTGCTGATAACATGGTGGGTCCCTGTGCCATATCTTGGTTTCCCACTCGTTAATGCCTACATGTTGGTATTTTTTGTACTTTTGTATTTTTTTGTTTTTTGTTGTCTTTTCAGTAAAATTTACATTTTTTTATATCTTTGGTTCTTGTGTACATTTTTTTATCGGATTTTCTATAATTTTACAAGCAGAAGCCTGCTAATGCAGCCGCCCCTGCCTGTAAAAACCCGGCGATTGAATGGAATGTAGGTGAATGACCTGCAGTTACCTCGTGTTGCGGTGATGCGCCCTCTGCTGGATGTCCTCATATGAACTCGAGCCTGGGAACTTTTTAGAATATTTTCCCACGCCAATTTTTTCCGCGATTTAATCCTTTAATTTAATAGCTAGAGCGCCCAAATTTTGCACATACACACTACTAACATTAGTATTGTGGGATATGCAAAAAAAAAGGGATATGAGATGGTTTACTGTATGTAAACCAGATCTCATATCATGTTGGGTTTGAGAAGGAGATAGGAAAAGCTGGCAATTGAATTACCGGCTTTTAAGCTATCTAGCGCTGTATGAAATAATATATATACACATATGTGTCTCACTGACAATATATATATATATATATATATATATATATATATATATATATATATATATATATATATATATATATATATAGATATATATCTATATATACAGTTAGGGCCAGAAATATTTGGACAGTGACACAATTTTCGCGAGTTGGGCTCTGCATGCCACCACATTGGATTTGAAATGAAACCTCTACAACAGAATTCAAGTGCAGATTGTAACGTTTAATTTGAAGGGTTGAACAAAAATATCTGACAGAAAATGTAGGAATTGTACACATTTCTTTACAAACACTCCACATTTTAGGAGGTCAAAAGTAATTGGACAAATAAACATAACCCAAACAAAATATTTTTATTTTCAATATTTTGTTGCAAATCCTTTGGAGGCAATCACTGCCTTAAGTCTGGAACCCATGGACATCACCAAACGCTGGGTTTCCTCCTTCTTAATGCTTTGCCAGGCCTTTACAGCCGCAGCCTTCAGGTCTTGCTTGTTTGTGGGTCTTTCCGTCTTAAGTCTGGATTTGAGCAAGTGAAATGCATGCTCAATTGGGTTTAGATCTGGAGATTGACTTGGCCATTGCAGAATGTTCCACTTTTTGGCACTCATGAACTCCTGGGTAGCTTTGGCTGTATGCTTAGGGTCATTGTCCATCTGTACTATGAAGCGCCGTCCAATCAACTTTGCAGCATTTGGCTGAATCTGGGCTGAAAGTATATCCCGGTACACTTCAGAATTCATCCGGCTACTCTTGTCTGCTCTTATGTCATCAATAAACACAAGTGACCCAGTGCCATTGAAAACCATGCATGCCCATGCCATCACGTTGCCTCCTCCATGTTTTACAGAGGATGTGGTGTGCCTTGGATCATGTGCCGTTCCCTTTCTTCTCCAAACTTTTTTCTTCCCATCATTCTGGTACAGGTTGATCTTTGTCTCATCTGTACATAGAATACTTTTCCAGAACTGAGCTGGCTTCTTGAGGTGGTTTTCTGCAAATTTAACTCTGGCCTGTCTATTTTTGGTATTGATGAATGGTTTGCATCTAGATGTGAACCCTTTGTATTTACTGTCATGGAGTCTTCTCTTTACTGTTGACTTAGAGACAGATACACCTACTTCACTGAGAGTGTTCTGGACTTCAGTTGATGTTGTGAACGGGTTCTTCTTCACCAAATTAAGTATGCGGCGATCATCCACCACTGTTGTCATCCGTGGACGCCCAGGCCTTTTTGAGTTCCCAAGCTCACCAGTCAATTCCTTTTTTCTCAGAATGTACCCAACTGTTGATTTTGCTACTCCAAGCATGTCTGCTATCTCTCTGATGGATTTTTTCTTTTTTTTCAGCCTCAGGATGTTCTGCTTCACCTCAATTGAGAGTTCCTTTGACCGCATGTTGTCTGCTCACAGCAACAGCTTCCAAAGGCAAAACCACACACCTGGAATCCACCCCTGACCTTTTAACTACTTCATTGATTACAGGTTAACGAGGGAGACGCCTTCAGAGTTAATTGCAGCCCTTAGAGTCCATTGTCCAATTACTTTTGGTCCCTTGAAAAAGAGGACGCTATGCATTACAGAGCTATGATTCCTAAACCCTTTCTCCGATTTGGATGTGGAAACTATCATATTGCAGCTGGGAGTGTGCACTTTCAGCCCATATTACATATATAATTTTATTTCTGAACATGTTTTTGTAAACAGCTAAAATAACAAAACTTGTGTCACTGTCCAAATATTTCTGGCCCTAACTGTATATATATATATATATATATATATATATATATATAGATATAGATATATATCTATATATATACCCCTATACTATGTGTAGATATTTATCTTCGCTATTCTATTCTAACCTGTCAGTGTGATTTTACTGTACACCGCACTGAATTGCTGGCTTTTCTATAGAACACCGCTGCGTATTTCTCGCAAGTCACACTGTTGGTCCGTGTGTAATCTGTATTTTTCTCGCCCCCATAGACTTTCATTGCCGTATTTTTTGCGCAATACGGTGACAAACGCAGCATGCTGCGATTTTCTACGGCCGTAGAAGACAGTATAATACAGATCAGTAAGATACGGCAGATAGGAGCTGGGCCATAGAGAATCATTGTACCGTATGCAATCCGTATTTTCTGCACCTCTCATACGTCCGTAAAACTCGCTAGTGTGAGGCCGGCCTTAGAGTTTTTGACGTTTTCAGGTTTTGTGAAAAATCACTTAACCCTCTAGATGTAGAAGTAGGAGAATTAACACTATGTTGGAAAGCATCCCAAAAGAGTTACTAAAGAGTGGCTATAGTGTGTGCTTGATTTGTAGAAAAAAAAAATTGAGGAAAATCAGCCATTTTTCACTTGGCCAGGTATGAGATTTTTTGACGTTTCAGGTTTTTTGAAAAATCACTTAATTCTCCTACTTCTACATCTAGAGGGTTATTACTATGTTGGAAAGCATCCCAAAAGAGTTCCCAAAGAGGGGGTATAGTGTGTGTTTGATTTGTGTAAAAAAAAGTTTGGCTGAAAATCAGCAATTTTTGGCTTGGTCGGGTATTACATTTTTTTAACTTTTTCAGGTTTTGTGAAAAATCACTTACCGTATATACTCGAGTATAAGCCGAGATTTTCAGCCCAAATTTTTGGGCTGAAAGTGCCTCTCTCGGCTTATACTCGAGTCAATGTGGGTGGCAGGGTCGGCGGGTGAGGGGGTGAGGGCGCTGAGGTATACTTACCTAGTCCCAGCGACCCTCGCGCTGTCCCTGCCGTCCCACGGGCTTCTGTGCTGCAGCTTCTTCCCCTCTTCAGCGGTCACGTGGGACCGCTCATTAGAGATATGAATAAGCGGCTCCACCTCCCATAGGGGCGGAGCCGCCTATTCATTCCTCTAATCAGCGGTGCCGGTGACCGCTGACAGGAAGAGCTGCGGCACCGAAGACCAGGCAGAGGGACAGCGCGAGGATCGCCAGGACTAGGTAAGTATAGCATATTCACCTGTCCTCGTTCCAGCCGCCGGGCGCCGCTCCATCTTCCCGGCCGGCGCCTCCATCTTCCCGGCGTCTGCGCTCTGACTGTTCAGGCAGAGGGCGCGATGACGCATACAGTGTGCGCGGCGCCCTCTGCCTGATCAGTCAGAGCAGAGACGCCGGGAAGATGGAGGCGCCGGAACGAGACGCCGGGAGCTGCAATCAAGGGAGGTGAGTATGTAGTTTTTTTTTTTATTGCAGCAGCGGTGGCAGAGATTTCTATGGGGCACAATGAACGGTGCAGAGCACCGTATATGGCACAGCAATGGGGCACAATGAACGGTGCAAAGCACCGTATATGGCACAGCAATGGGGCACAATGAACGGTGCAGAGCACCGTATATGGCACAGCAATGGGGCACAATGAACGGTGCAGAGCACCGTATATGGGCACAGATATGGGGCACAATGAACGGTGCAGAGCACCGTATATGGCACAGCAATGGGGCACAATGAACGGAGCAGAGCACCGTATATGGGCACAGATATGGGGCACAATGAACGGTGCAGAGCACTGTATATGGCACAGCAATGGGGCACAATGAACGGTGCAGAGCACCGTATATGGCACAGCAATGGGGCACAATGAACGGTGCAGAGCACCGTATATGGCACAGCAATGGGGCACAATGAACGGTGCAGAGCACCGTATATGGCACAGCAATGGGGCACAATGAACGGTGCAGAGCACCGTATATGGCACAGCAATGGGGCACAATGAACGGTGCAGAGCACCGTATATGGCACAGCAATGGGGCACAATGAACGGTGCAGAGCACCGTATATGGCACAGCAATGGGGCACAATGAACGGTGCAGAGCACCGTATATGGCACAGCAATGGGGCACAATGAACGGTGCAGAGCACCGTATATGGCACAGCAATGGGGCACAATGAACGGAGCAGAGCACCGTATATGGGCACAGATATGGGGCACAATGAACGGTGCAGAGCACCGTATATGGCACAGCAATGGGGCACAATGAACGGTGCAGAGCACCGTATATGGCACAGCAATGGGGCACAATGAACGGTGCAGAGCACCGTATATGGCACAGCAATGGGGCACAATGAACGGTGCAGAGCACCGTATATGGCACAGCAATGGGGCACAATGAACGGTGCAGAGCACCGTATATGGCACAGCAATGGGGCACAATGAACGGTGCAGAGCACCGTATATGGCACAGCAATGGGGCACAATGAACGGTGCAGAGCACCGTATATGGCACAGCAATGGGGCACAATGAACGGTGCAGAGCACCGTATATGGCACAGCTATGGGGCACAATGAACGGTGCAGAGCACTATATGGGGCACAGCTATGGGGAAATAATGAACGGTGTAGAGCACTATATGGCACAGCTATGTGGAAATAATGATTTATTTTTATTTTTGAAATTCACCGGTAAATGCTGCATTTCCACCCTAGGCTTATACTCGAGTCAATAAGTTTTCCCATTTTTTTGTGGCAAAATTAGGGGGGTCGGCTTATACTCTGGTCGGCTTATACTCGAGTATATACGGTAATTCTCCTACTTCAACATAGAATTAACTCTCTAGATGTAGGAGAGCATCCCAAAAGAGTTTCCAAAGAGGGGGTATAGTGTGTGTTTGATTTGGGTAAAAAAAAAAATTTTGGCTGAAAATCAGCCATTTTTGACTTTTTCAGGTTTTGTGAAAAATCCCTTAATTCTCTTACTTTTACATCTACACTGTGTTCCAAATTATTATGCAAATTGGATTTAAGTTTCATAAAGATTTAATTGTTTTGTTTTTCAAATAAACTCGTGGATGTTATTGTGTGTCAGGGCTCAATGGTGTGTCAGGATCACTGAAATCAATCTTAAACACATGTGATAATTAGTTTTCCAGGTGATTCTAATTAAAGGAAAACTACTTACAAATGATGTTCCACATTATTAAGCAGGCCACAGTTTTTAAGTAACATGGGAAAGAAAAAGGATCTCTCTGCTGCTGAAAAGCAGCAACTAGTGCAATGCCTTGGTCAAGGGATGAAAACATGAGATATTTCCCGAAAACTTAAGCGTGATCATCGTACTGTTAAGAGATTTGTGGCTGAATGTGAGCACAGATATGTTTGTGCTGATAAAGGCAGAATGAGGAAGGTTTCTGCCAGGCAAGTTCATCGGATTAAGAGAGCAGTTGCTAAAAAGCCATTACAAACCAGCAAACAGATCTTTGAAGGATCCTACACCTTGAGATTCGAGGGACTTCAGAGGCACCAGCAGCTTCAAAGGCTTGCTTTGGTTCATAAACCTACTATTCGGCCACCCCTGAACAGTGTTCACAAGCCGAAACGGTTGCAGTGGGCCCAGACATACATGACGACTGATTTTCAAACAGTCTTGTTTACTGATGAGTGTTGAGCAACCCTGGATGGTCCAGATGGATGGAGTAGTGGATGGTTGGTGGAGGCCACAATGTCCCAACAAGGCTGCGACGTCAGCAAGAAGGTGGAGGAGTCATGATTTTAGGCCGGAATCATGGGGAAACAGCTGGTAGGGCCCTTTAAGGTTCCTGAAGGTGTGAAAATGACCTCTGCAAAGTATATAGAGTTTCTGACTGACAACTTTCTTCCATGGTATAAAAAGCAGAAATTTGCCTTCAGGAGCAAAATCATCTTCATGCATGACAATGCACCATCTCATGCTGCAAAGAATACCTCTGAGTCATTGGCTGCTATGGGCATAAAAGGAGATAAACTCATGGTGTGGCCACCATCTTCCCCTGACCTCAACCCTATAGGGAACCTTTGGAGTATCATCAAGCAAAAGATCTATGAGGGTGGGAGGCAGTTCACATCAAAACAGCCGCTCTGGGAGGCTATTCTGACTTCATGCAAAGAAATACAAGCAGAAACTCTCCAAAAACTCACAAGTTCAATGGAAGCAAGAATTGTGAAGGTGATATCAAAGAAAGGTTCCTATTAGAGTTGAGCAACTTTTACTTTTTTAGGATCGAGTCGGGTTTTGCAAAACCCGACTTTGTCAAAAGTCAGGTCGGGTGAAATCGGACGATTATTTCGAAAAGTCGGCGGCCGACCGAAACACGAAACCCAATGCAAGTCAATGGGGAATCAAAGTCGGCAGTGACTGGAGGACAGGAAAACACCTACAGTGCCCATTTTAATGCCAAAAACATCATTTCTTATTTCTTAAGCTTGCCTATCTTAATTTACTTTATAATAATAGTTAGGCATTGAAAACAGGGGGTCATTTGGCTAAAGTTGTGGGGGGGTAGGGCTGGCTCAAATTTTTTGTGGGCCCAGGAAATACGGAATTCGTCACGTCGGTGGAGCAGGGAGAGGTAAGTATTTCAACTTTGCAAGTGCTGTGATCCTGAGCAAGCAGGGGGGCCCACTAGTTGGCACTGGCACAGGGCCCCTCATAGTACGGCGGTGTGTTTGACTGCGGGTGGCGCCTCCCACTGCCAGAGACACTATGAGGGACCCTGTGCCAGTGCCAACGAGTATGCCCCCCCCACCTGATGAAGGAACCTGCACTTTCATCTGCACCTTCCTCTTTGTCCCCGTGTAAGGTGGTATAGTATGCGGGAAGGGGAACCTGCCTTTCAGCAGGATCAGATTCAGGCTGTGTAGAGTGCAAGGGGAATGTAGTGGTCTGGGTCAATGTACCAGCAGACTCATCTAGCAGTGGCTGGGCAATGGGCAGGATGAGGAGGAAACACAGATATACAGTTAGGTCCATATATATATTTGGACAGAGACAACATTTTTCTCATTTTGGTTATAGACATTACCACAATGAATTTTAAACAAAACAATTCAGATGCAGTTGAAATTCAGACTTTCAGCTTTCATTTGAGGGTATCCACATTAAAATTGGATGAAGGGTTTAGGAGTTTCAGCTCCTTAACATGTGCCACCCTGAATTTAAAGGGACCAAAAGTAATTGGACAGATTCAATAATTTTAAATAAAATGTTCATTTTTAGTACTTGGTTGAAAACCCTTTGTTGGCAATGGCTGCCTGAAGTCTTGAACTCATGGACATCACAAGACGCTGTGTTTCCTCCTTTTTGATGCTCTGCTAGGCCTTCACTGCGGTGGTTTTCAGTTGCTGTTTGTTTGTGGGCCTTTGTCTGAAGTTTAGTCTTTAAAAAGTGAAATGCTGCTCAATTGGGTTGAGATCAGGTGACTGACTTGGCCATTCAAGAATATTCCACTTCTTTGCTTTAATAATCTCCTGGGTTGCTTTGGCTTTATGTTTTGGGTCATTGTCTATATGTAGTATAAAATGACGACCAATCAGTTTGGCTGCATTTGGCTTGATCTGAGCACACAGTATGGCTCTGAATACCTCAGAATTCATTCGGCTGCTTCTGTCCTGTGTCACATCATCAATAAACACTAGAGACCCAGTGCCACTGGCAGCCATGCATGCCCAAGCCATTACACTGCCTCTGCCGTGTTTTACAGATGATGTGGTATGCTTTGGATCATGAGCTGTACCACGCCTTCGCAATACTTTTCTCTTTCCATCATTCTGGTAGAGGTTGATCTTGGTTTCATCTGTCCAAAGAAAATCTTTCCAGAACTGTGCTGTCTTTTTTAGATGTTTTCTAGCAAAGTCCAGTCTAGCCTTTTTATTCTTGATGCTTATGAGTGGCTTGCACCGTGCAATGAACCCTCTGTATTTACTTTCATGCAGTCTTCTCTTTATGGTAAATTTGGATATTGATACGCCTACCACCTGGAGAGTGTTGCTCACTTGGTTGGCTGTTGTGAAGGGCTTTCTCTTCACCATGGAGATTATTCTGCGATCATCCACCACTGTTGTCTTCCGTGGGCGCCCAGGTCTTTTTGCATTGATGAGTTCACCAGTGCTTTCTTTCTTTCTTTCTCAGGATGTACCAAATTGTAGATTTTGCCACTCCTAATGTTGTAGCAATTTCTCGGATGGGTTTTTTTCTGTTTTCGCAGCTTAAGGATGGCTTGTTTCACCTGCATGGAGAGCTCCTTTGACCACATGTTTACTTCACAGCAAAACCTTCCAAATGCAAGCACCACACCTCAAATCAACTCCAGGCCTTGTATATGCTTAATTGAGAATTACATAACGAAGGGATTGCCCACACCTGTCCATGAAATAGCCTTGGAGTCAATTGTCCAATTACTTTTGGTCGCTTTAAAAACAGGGTGGCACATGTTAGGGAGCTGAAACTCCTAAACCCTTCATCCAATTTTAATGTGGATACCCTCAAATGAAAGCTGAAAGTCTGAACTTCAACTGCATCTGAATTGTTTTGCTTAAAATTCATTGTGGTAATGTCTATAACCAAAATGAGAAAAATGCTGTCTTTGTCCAAATATATATATGGTCCTAACTGTAGGCCCAAATACAAAAGTAGTCCTGTTACCAATTTTGAACTGCTTTTAGCCTACTTTTGTATTTGGGCCTACTACCTGTGTCTGCGCCACTCGTTACAATTGTCCAAAATTGGTAACAGGACTAAACATGCGGCATTGCTTTGTTCAGTGGAGGACAACTGTAATGAGTGGCGCAGACACAGTTAGTAGGCCCAAAATAAAAAAGTAGGCTAAATGCAGTTCAAAATTGGTAACAGCACTAAACAGGCGGCAAAGCTTTGTTCAGTGGAGGACAACTGTAATGAGTGGCGCAGACACAGTTAGTAGGCCCAAAATAAAAAAGTAGGCTAAAAGCAGTTCAAAATTGGTAACAGGACTAAACAGGCGGCATAGCTAGGTACTGGGGTGGGCTCCTCTGCTGAGTAGCAGACAGTAGTAGTAGGCGCAAAGTATTAACTGGTCTAAAAAGAGGCCAGGGCCCCTGTATATTTTAACTATCATCTACCATTTCAACAAATTTGTATTGGCAGTGCCATTGAAGGATTTAACAGCACAGACTACACAGTGGTGGAGCAGGGAGAGGTAAGTATTGCAAGTGGTAGAGCACTGGTCGAGCTGGGGGGAACACTCTCGTGGCCGGCGGTACTGGCACAGGGCCCCTCATATTACGACGGTGTGTCTGACGTTGGTTGTGCACCACCACCGTCTGAGACACTTCATTGTACTATGAGGGACCCTGTTCCAGTGCCGTCGTCCAAGAGTGGGTTCATCGACCTGTCCAGGCAAACAGCACTCGCACGGGTGTTTGCGCCAGGTGGTGACCACAGCCCTGTGGGGGGAGTCAGCCCATTTAGGGAGGTATAAAAATGGCCTATGGTGGACATCCAGCAGCTGCAAATGGAGGAATTGGAGAAGTCAGTAAGAGGAAGCCAAAAGCAAGACATTTTTGAGGCAAGCTACGTGTCAGCAGGAGAAGGTGTGGCAAAATAATTTGAAATCCATGATTGGTTCATTTTAATGAAGGTTAGATCATCAACATTCTGGGTAGCCAGACGTGTCCTTTTTTCGGTCAGTATTGAACCAGCAGCACTGAAGACTCTTTCTGATAGCACACTAGAAGCAGGGCAAGCGAGTTCCTGTAATGCATATTCTGCCAATTCAGGCCAGGTGTCTATTTTAGATGGCCAGTAATCAAAGGGGAATGACCTGTGAGGAGAACATCGATAAGGGAGGAAAAGTAGTTCGTAACCATACTGGACAAATGCTGTCTACTGTCACTTTGAATCGATGCAGCAGTACCTGTCGTGTCTGTGGTCATTGCGAAATCACTCCATAACCTGGTCATAAAACCCCTCTGTCCAACGCCACTTTGGATTTGTGCACCTCTAACACCTCTGCCATGTTGCCCCCTAGGCTCATGTGAGAACCATCACTGCCGCTGTGTGCTGGGAATGCCTGAATCAAACGGTCTACAAGAGTTGATTGTTTGGTAGCCAATATTTGCTCAAGGTTCTCATGTGGCATGATATTTTGTAATTTTCCTTTATATCGTGGATCCAGGAGGCAGGCCAACCAGTAACCGTCATCGGTCATCATTTTGATAATGCGGGGGTCCCTTTTTAGGATACGCAAGGCATACTCAGCCATGTAGGCCAATGTTCCAGGTGTCAATTCACTGCTTGTGCTGGGTTGAGGAACACCTTCTTGCAAATCAAAATCACTTATGTCCCGCAAATACCCTGACCTTGCAACGCCACCAGTTTCTATTGCCCCTTGAGAAGCATCCTCCTCCCATAAATATTCATCCCCATCATCCTCCTCCTCCTCCTCTTCGTCCGCCACCTCGTCCAGGAGAGTTCCCTGAGCAGACAATGGCTGACTGTCATCAAGGCTTCCCTCCTCCTCGGCTGCAGACGCCAGCTCCTTAATGTGCGTCAAACTTTGCATCAGCAGACGCATTAGTGGGATGTTCATGCTTATGATGGCGTCATCTGCACTTACCTCAAAACACTGAAGGACTTGACAGAGGTCTTGGAGCTTCGACCACTGCACACCAGACAACTCCATGTCTGCAATCAAACTGTCTGCCCGTGTATGTGTATCCTCCCACAAATTAATCACAGCACGCCTCTGTTTGCACAGCCTCTGCACCATGTGCAGTGTGGTGTTCCACCTTGTTGCAACGTCGATTATTAGGGGGTGCTGGGGAAGATTTAGCGATCGCTGATGTTTCAGCATGCGGCTGGAGTGTACGGGCGACCGGCGGATGTGCGAGCAAAGTCTTCGCACCTTCAGGAGCAGGGCTGGTAACTCCGGATAATTTTTGAGGAAGCACTGCACCACCAGGTTCAAGGTGTGAGCCAGGCAAGGTATGTGTTTAAGTTCTGAAAGCGCTATGGCAGCCATAAAATTCCTTCCGTTATCACTGACTACCTTGCCTGCCTCAAGATGTACACTGCCCAGCCATGACAGTTTGTTGCTGCAAGTACTCGGCCAGTACTTCCGCGGTGTGTCTGTTGTCGCCCAAACACTTCATTTCTAACACAGCCAGCTGACGCTTACCACTAGCTGTTCGATAATGGGACACCTCGTGTGCAACACTGGCAGCTGCGGATGGAGTGTTCGTGCGACTACGCTCTGTGGACGAGCTTTTGCTTCTGGAGGAGGAGGAGGGGTTGCGAACGCCTATAGCCAACTGTTTCCTAGACCGTGGGCTAGGCAGTACTGTCCCACTATGGCTGTCCCATGTGGACCCTGCATCCACCACATTAACCCAGTGTGCCATGATGGACACGTAACGTCCCTGGCCATGTCTACTGGTCCATGCATCTGTTGTGAGGTGCACCTTTCTACTGACTGATTGCCTCAGTGCATGGACAATGCGGTCTTTGACATGCTGGTGGAGGGCTGGGATGGCTTTTCTCGCGTAGAAGTGTCAACTGGGTAGGTCATAACGTGGTACTGCATAGGCCATCAGGGCTTTGAAAGCTTCCCTTTCAACCAACCGATAGGGCATCATCTCTAACGAGATTAGTCTAGCAATGTGGGCGTTCAAACCCTGTGTACGCGGATGAGAGGATGAGTACTTTCTTTTCCTAACGATAGTCTCTTGTAGGGTGAGCTGGACTGGAGAGGTGCATATGGTGGAACTAGCGGTGGTGGTGGACATGGCGGATTGAGAGAGGGTTGGTGATGGTATTCTTGATGTTAGCCTGCATACAGTGTTTCCTACCAATAACCTTGTGATTCCCTGACTGTTTTGGCCTTGTGACGATACCTCCACATTTGCTGCTGGTGGTGTCCTAACTGGTGGGCTTACAGTGAGGGAAGCAATGTAGCATTGCTGACTATCTTCATTCTGAGCAGGTGCACCAACGGTACGGGACGTTTGATAGTTAGTCCAGGCTTGCAAGTGCATGCTGGTTAAATGTCTAAGCATGCACGTTGTATTTAAATTTTGAAGATTCTTCCCTCTGCTAAAGGTCTTTGAGCATTTCTTACAGATAGCTTTTGACTGATCATTCGGATCTTGGTTAAAAAAAATTGCCACACTGCACTCTTCCTACTAAGGAATACCTTTTCAGGCATTGCACGCTGTGCTACTTTTACCGGATGGCCACGCTGTCCTAAAACTGTTTTTGTTTTTGACAAACATTTTTGGCCTGATACGGGCCTGCCAGATGACAGCTGTTGCGATGTAGATGGCTGCTGCGGATCATCCTCCTCCACTTCAGAGCTACTGGCAGCGGCACCCTCTTACCCAATAGATGACCCAGTTGTTGACCCAGATTGGCAGCCATCACCTCCTCTTCAATGTCATGTGCACCTTCCTCTGTGTCACCTTGTAAGGTGCTATAGCATGCATCAGTGCACTCCATGTCCGATTCATCTGGAAATGGGCAGTTAATTTCCCATTCTAACCCAGGCACGATATGTGTAAAGAGCTCCATGGAGTAAACTGTAATGTCGCCTGACGCATCCTTCTCTTTTGGTTTGGGTGAAGGACACTGACTACTCGCTGCTTTTATATTTTGAACTTTCTGAAGAGGAGGCAAAAGAGCTAGAGGCTGAGTCAGCAATGAAAGCCAAAACTTTTTCCTGCTGCTTCGGCTTTAAAAGCCGTTTTCCTACTCCCAGATAAGGGAGCCTTCAAGGCCTTGTGTAGCCAGACAATGACCCTGGCTCAACACCTCCAGCCTTAGGTGCTATTGTGCTTTTGCCACTACCACCAGATGCACCACCACCATCAGTACCAGCTGGCAACCACCGGCCACGGCCTCTTCCACGAGACTTCCTCATTTTTTGGAAAATCTAACCAAAATAACAACCGTTATATGGTACTGTAAAACAAGGTAGAAGGTGTATATAAACTTGTTGAGAATTTGAGTCTCCCTTTTTTTTTGGGGAGACTGACCCAAAACTCAGGCCCAGTGTATAAAACAACGCAATGTAAGTGCCAGAAAGTGGTGCGCTGACACACCAAACTAACAGGACTGCAGAAGATCCACTTTGTGACAATTTGAAACTCCCTTTTTTGGGGGGAGACTGACCCAAAACTCAGGCCCAGTGTATAAAGCAATGCAATCTAAGTGGCAGAAAGTGGCTGGAAGATGTATGAAAAATACAAAGACTGTAGTACAATGTCAATCTCACTACAATGATCTCAGTCAAAGTATGGCAGCAATAAAAAGGACTGCTGCACACAAGTGTGGACAAATAAACAAGATAACTGTGCAGAAAGGAGCAACAGGATTTTTGCTTTTAAAAAAGCAGTTGGTTTGCACAGCAGCGTGCAAACAGCAATGCAGCTATCAGGGAGCCTAATAAGGCAGCCTAATAAGCTACAGAGCTGATGCACAAAAATATAGCCTCCACTGTCCCTACAAACAAATGGTGGTGTTGGACAGTGGAAATCGCTACAGCACAAGCAGTTTCGGGGGTAATCTTCCCTCCCTAACTATATCCCTTCTTCTGATGAAGCTGCGGCAACCTCTCCCTATGCTACGATCGGCAGAAGTAAGATGGCTGTCGGCGTGCACGCCCCTTTATAGCCCCTGTGACGCCGCAGAAAGTAAGCCAATCACTGTCATGCCCTTCTCTAAGATGGTGGAGACCGAGACCTATGTCATCACGCTGCCCACACTCTGCGTCTTCCTTCATTGGCTGAAAAATGGCGCTGAAAGCGTCTTACGAAATGCAACTTTGGCGCGAAGATCGCCGACCTCATGGCCGATCCCACACTAGGATCGGGTCGGGTTTTATGAAACCCGACTTTGCCGAAAGTCGGCGATTTTTGAATTTGTCCGATCCGTTTCGCTTAACCCTAGTTCCTATGTTAACATGTAACTTGGCTATTAGGATGTTTTGGAGTTAAATAGCTTTTTTGTTTAGTGAATGTGACCTCCTAATGCTGCACATTAGGCAAATGAGCATTTTCAGTTCTTTAAAACATATTAAATGTTTATAAATTCTACTGTGCCTAATAATTTGGAACAGTGTGTTTTGAGTTTTTATTAATTTTGGAGATTATACTGTTATCATTGGGAGGTTTCTTCAATAAAATTCAATGTATACTCTAACGGGTGATGACTTTTATTAGACTTGCTGTCATTTGCACCGACCATTTAGGAAAATCCGAGAAAAATGTAATTTGCATAATAATTTGGAACATAGTGTAGAGGGTAGTGATGAGCGAACGTGCTTGCCGCTACTTGCCCAAGTATTGGTATGCTCGGCGTACTCGGCGAGCATTTCCGGGATTATTCGACGGTAACTGCAGTCTCCACCCAGCAGTTTTGCTGGATGTTAGAGACCCAACCATGGTGCAGGGATTGCCTGCCAGGCCATGAAATGCCGCAGTCATCTTTGTTGTGGTCGTGCAGTGATTGACTGGGCCACACAGAATCATCCCGAGTATAAGAGACCTAGCGCCGCCCTGCTCGCCGCATTCTGTTCCCGTTTCAGCAAGAGTAGGGAGAGCTTCTGCCGAGATAGGGTCAGAATCGTGGTTTTATAGTTAGTGTATGTTTCCACATTCAGGAAACACTGCGTGTTTGACGCTGCGTAGAGCCGCAGCGTCAAACACGCAGCATCCAGATGTTACAGCATAGTGGAGTGTATTTCATGAAATCCAGTCTCCACTATGTGGTAAAACAAGAAACAAAACCTCAGATACAGATACCATTGCCATAAAAGACAGTCCCGTCTGGATCACCCAGGACTAATTGGGATAATACCCTGAGATACTTCCTAATATATGAGAACCAAGAAACATGAAGTATAACAACTCAAAAATACGTTTAAAAAATATATGTTAATTAGTGCAAAAATCCAAATGTATAATCAAAAAATTGTATAATACAGAGTCATTTGAGTATTGAAAATGGGTGCACTGGTTTTAGTGGTTTTGGTTTTGCACCATGGATACAGAAAAAGGGGGGTATGAATTATGGTAACAAAAACCAATGGCTGCCTATAAGGTGAAATAAAGTGCCAGTGCTTATTTAGTCCCTAAGCAGCCATAAAGGATCAAAACGTTACACAAAGTAAAAGGAAAGCACCCTACGGTCCAGTGACCCCAAAGTAGTTAAAATATAGGGGAACTAGTCCCATACTGTCATCTTACCCTTTTCTTTCTCCATGACTGTCAACATGCGCCCCTACGCGCATTTCGCCCACGGCTTCCTCGGGGGGCCCGCATAAAGCCTTTATGGCTGCTTAGGGACTAAATAAGCACTGGCACTTTATTTCACCTTATAGGCAGCCATTGGTTTTGTCACCATAATTCATAACCCCCTTTTTCTGTATCCATAGTGCAACACTGGTTTTAGTGCACCCATTTTCAATACTCAAATGACTCTGTATTATACAATTTTTTGATTATACATTTGGATTTTTGTCTTATAAATTTTAGGATTTGCTTGTTTGCACTAATAAACATATATTTTTTAAACGTATTTTTGAGTTGTTATACTTCATGTTTCTTGGTTCTCATATGTGGTAAAACAAGCAGGCGGCAGACCCGCGTAAACGGACATGCGGCGCATCTTTTCAGAACGCAGCATGTCTGTTTACAATGCGTCGACGCTTTGTCGCCGCGCTGTAAATTTATCATAGACTATCATGGCAACACAAGTCTCATTCATACTAAAATAATGACACAACAAAATATTGTGGAATAAAATTGTCTGTGATGTTTATTCTTGGGTAACTTAAAAATATAACAGTAAAAATACCAATTGAACGATTCATATAAATAACCAAACATTCCAAGACTCCATTAAACAATCCATCCAGGAGCTGGATGATTTTCCCACAATATAAACATCACGACAAAGAGAACAGCTCAAGGGAGGGAGGGTGGGATCTTCTTTCTTCAGCACTCGCCTCAGAGTGCCTAAAATCTGCCAAGACTGGCTTTAAATACACCGGCAACAGCCCAGCAACGCACTGTTCACCAATGAACAGCTGTAAAAAGGGCGCTAAAACTGACTGGACTAAACCAGTGCTTCTAAAAATAACTTAAATTTACCCAGCAACGTGCTTCAAAAATTAACCCTTTCACAGAACTATTCCATCAACATATTCATAGCCTGTGTGGCCATGAGACCTCCCATTTATTCTCTAATTCTTATGGAGGGGGGGGGGGGCTGCCATGGAAACACAAGTCTCATTCATACGAAAATTACACAAAATATTGTGGAATAAAATTGGCCGTGATGTTTATTCTTGGGTATCTTAAAAATATAACAGTAAACATACCAATTGACCGATTCATATAAATAACCAAACATTCCAAGTCTCCATTAAACAATCCATCCAGGAACTGGATGATTTTCCCAAGAGCCTCTACTCAAAGAGTTGAGGCCTCCCCAAAAACACACAGCCATTTCTCCACAATATTTTGTAAATTCAGGTTAAAAATGTCAAGGCCAATGTTAGATAAGTGAATAAAATCCTGGCGATACAGCCTCGGTAAAAAACCTTTGAGGTCATCATGCCTAAAAGAAAAACCATTGACTAGAGGCAAGAACTTTTCCATGCTTCTATTAACTCTCTTTATCCATAAATCTGAATTCCGGAGTATTCCACAAAAGCTTGGTAATGATCTCGCAAAAAAACAAAACCCGGATAAGGAAAAGATTGCCTAAGACTAACAATATCGGAACGCATGATGGCTAATAAGTCCAGGATCTTCAGTTTCCCGAGATCATTCCTGCCCGCATGAAACACTACCAAGTCTGGGAATGGAAACAGATTAAAACATTTCTTAAATTCTAAAACTAAATTAGACCATCGTAAACCACGAACTCCATGCCAGAAGATCTGCACCTTAGAAACATCGAAAGACAAATTTTCGGAGTAGCATCGTTGACACGCTCTCTTCTGGGCCCAATAAATGAAGGGACCTGAAACTGAAATACAGATTAGTCATCGTATAAATCGTGCCGAATATAAAGTTTAAACCTCCCCGACTCCCATCGTCCAATTTGCCTGATTTGGGAATCACAAAAGCTGGCCCTAGACGCCTCCGTAGCCGCTCTAATCCTGAAGGAATGAGATGTTATTCTAAGATGTTGCTTCCCTAGAACTCTCAAACAATTCTTCAGAATAAAATTAAACGGAAAAATTGTAGCTGGAAAACTGTCCTTATGCAAAAATAACGGGCCCTCCTTTTTAGTTCTAACAAGCAGCCATTTTTTAATGTTTGACACCGGACAAATAGCAGTATCAGCAAAAGAAGCAATTTTCTAACTTGCTCCCATGGCCAACTGATCTGTTTTAGACCTTTTAATGAATAAAATAATAAAATTGTCATTGAGTTTTAAATCTGAAAGCATTAAACCTGAGGGTTGCGATTTTGTACCAGATACCACCTCCCCTATGCGGAGGGCCCCGAAAAATGTCAAGCAAAACGCAGCATAAAATAAAGAAACCTCGTCTGAATCGGAACAAACTTGGCTTTGGGCCGAGCAAAGATCTTTCAGTAGTGGCAGAGAAATTGGGCATCTGCTGCCAGGCTGAAAGCTACCTTTCTTGTAGCCTTTCAGAAGCTTCTTAATCGGAAAAAGGGAAGCTAAAGATGATTCGCCGCCAAGCCTAAGGAAAAATGAGACACCCGCTAGGTGTTCGGTTATGGCAGAATACAATAGGCCCTGAGTAATTAACGACTCTGCGAACTTCAGACCGGAAATAGGGCTGGCTACCTTAGGATTAAAAACATTTAAACAACAAAATTCAGTCCACAATTTCCATGTAGCCGAATAACTGGCCCATGATCGAACAGATAGCGAATTTCTAATAAGATGGGGGATCAAATTGGAATCACTTTCCAAATAGACTGAGGGCAGGGTGTCCCTTCTCGATCCGCATCGGGCATGTGCGAATGAAAGAGCGACCAATGATGTTCACATAGTGCATCGGCTGTCGAACTCCATTTGCTTTTGCCAGAATATGCTTTCAGCCAAATGTTGGATTTAAGACAAACCAATACCAGGTGTCTTAGAATGCAAGCAACCCATTTGTTTTTTTGACGACAACGTGTTAATGGAAAAAAGAAACACCCGGGTCCATAGATAAAATACTTATCCTCGAGTTTTGCATATAGGACCCCCACAGGGAAACGGCAACAAAATGGAAAAGATTTCCAAAACCATTGTGTTCCTGGTCACCCTGGAGACAACCCATATTTCGGGCCAAAGCTGCGACATCCAATGTGTCGAAAAAACAAGCGGAAAAGAGTCTGAGGAGACAAAAGGGGATTGCCAACAAGTTTTGCCATTAAAATTAGTAAGAAAAGAGAGCCAAATTTTAGCATCTTCCCTTACTTCCGAACCGATTCCGATTTGGGAATTTGGGGATGAAAAACCTTGAGTAGAATCGTAAAGGCGACGAGAGAATGCCCGGCCAATTGGTATAATCCTTAGAGCAAAATTCAATAAACCCAAAAGGGATTGTAAGTCTTTTAGGGTAATTTTCTTTTTAGAGAGAAAATTATTCAATGAAGAATGCAATTTAGTAATTTTTTCTTCAGGGAGCCTACATTCCATTTTAGAGGAATCCAAAGTTATCCCCGAAAATTCGATAAGTCTAGAGGGAAAAAACGTTTTCTCATCCGCGATTGGGACGCCAAAGTATTTACACAGGCCAATAGAATTATTCAGCGTATGCAGACACTTAGCAGAGGAAGGCAGACCAATGAAAAGAAAGTCATCAAGGTAGTGTAGTATACCGAACTCTGAAGATTGAAAGGCCAAAACCCAATGCAAAAAGGAAGAAAAGCTCTCAAAATAAAAACAGGAAAGAAAAAACCCCATGGGAAAGCATTTATCAAAGAAAAATTCATTCTCAAAATGAAAACCCAAGGAAGAAAAACCGTCAGGATGAACCGGAAGGAGCCTGAAAGCAGATTTAATGTCAGATTTAGACACTAAAGCTCCGCTTCCGAATTGCTTTAGTAAGTCAATCGCAACATCAAATGATGAATAAGTTACGGAACAAACCGTTTTATCTACTTCATCATTTAAAGAAGCACCAGGAAGGTAAGACAAGTGATGAATAAGGCAGAAAGTGCCAGCCTCCTTAGGGACTACGCCCAATGGGGAAATTCTGAAATTCTGAAAAGGTGGAGACTAAAACGGACCCGCCACTCTGCCTAGTAACAGTTTGCTTTTGATTTTTTCTCTAACTACCTCAGGATGTTTGAACACTGAGTGTAAATTTTTGACAATTTTACAACCAGACCCCAGAAATGGAGGAATGAAAAAGCCATTAAAAAAAAAAACATTGAAAAGCAGATCACTGATCACTTGATCTGGATAACGGTTTAGCCACGGAGCCATTCTTTCCACCATCACCGGGGTCTGTGCCTTTTGAATTAGGATCCTTATATAAGGATTGGGCTTGTTTTTTTAAAGCATTTGGAAACGGGGTTCGAGATTCCACTAAAGGAACACTCATGCCGGAACCTACGACTACTACCCCATTTATATACGGATTCATTAAATGCAAAGCAAAAGCCTTTCCTTGGCTGAGATGTGGGTGCTGATCTACTAGAAAATTGTCTCTGAGGAAGCATTAGATTGAGCCATAGCCCCACATCTTTGCTACCCCAATTTACCTCAGGATGTACGGCTAATTTTTGGCGGAAAGCTTCATCATAATTCAACCAAGCAAATCCGCCAAAATTCCTGTATGCTTCCAGGATAATATCAACATGCTGAAAAAGTTTACTACATAAATGAAGGCTTCTTTAAAAGTGTTTCTAGTAGGAATAGGAACTACAGGCGAATCGCTAGCTAAGTCTATAGTGGGGCTTACAGGTGAAGCAGATTTAAAGGCTTCACCTAACGCCTCAGTAAGAATGTTCTTTAGCATGTGTTTAAGATCCACATCGTATAAAGGTACTGACAGGAAAGCTCTCACCCCTTCCATGGTGTCTGTCGTCCGGAGGTCCATCAGGTGTGCAGCCTGCGCTCAAGCCTTCCGTGTTAGGCGAGTGCATCTGTGCACGGATAGAGGGCCTTTCTTCTGGGTCCTTGACCTGGCTGGGTTGCAGGCTTGGGGGGTGCTTCATGCAGGGCGCTCGCTGTGGATGAAGGAGCTGCCCGGATTTTAAAATTTGGCGCCGCGGCGCTTTTACGGCCGCGGTGCGCGCCTGCCTTAGCAGCGACTCCTGATGACGCCGCCGTCGTGTCTTCTTGCTGAGGTGGGAAGTCTAGCGCCAGGCTGCGAGACTTCCTAGCAGAAGGCGGACGGGACTTCCTGCTCGTTTCCGTCTGTCAGCTGGAGCGTGAGGACACCGATGAAGGCGAGTATGCAGACCTGGGCTTCCGTCTTCTGCCGCTGCTGTGGGATCTCGGCGGGAATACCGGAGGGGGAGTTGGCTGCCGCTGAGGTAAGCTTGGGTTAGAAGGAGGAGGGAAGGCTTCCGGAGCTGCAGTTGTAGGTTTTACAGCAAGGCAGCTCCTCAGCCATTCTGCTCCGTCCTCTTCCCCAGCCCTTGACAGGATCTTCTGAAGTAAATCTTCCATGGAGCTGGTATCTTCTTTCTTCAGCACTCGCCTCAGAGTGCCTAAAATCTGCCAAGACTGGCTTTAAATACTCCGGCAACAGCCCAGCAACGCACTGTCCACCAATGAACAGCCGTTAAAAGGGTGCTAAAACTGACTGGACTAAACCAGTGCTTCTAAAAATAACTTAAATTTACCCAGCAACGTGCTTCAAAAATTAACCCTTTCACAGAACTATTCCATCAACATATTCATAGCCTGTGTGGCCATGAGACCTCCCATTTATTCCCTAATTCTTATGGGGGGGGGGCTGCCATTAGATGTGGTAAAACTGCATCTAATGATTAGTCACATGCGTAGAAACTGCGTAACCGCAGCTTACTGCGCATGTCTGCCAGCTCACCTGTCCTGCCTCCGGAAGTCCCTCGTCCACTGCAGTTCTCACGATAACTTATCTTATCGCGAGAACTGCCATGCACGTGACTGGGAGTTATCTCCGATCACTAGTCTGGTTCTCACAAACAGCTGATCAGCTGATTGTGAGAACACTGTAGTGCAGGTGATCGCTGGAGAGTTAACTACGGCGATCATCTACAGGCTCTGCTACATCTGGATGTCAGGCAGCCAGATGTAGCAGAGCCGGACTCGTCTAGACTGTGTGCACATACAACACACAACATACACCATACACCATACGACATGCAACATACCACATGTGATGTGAGACATGTGACGTCTAACTTACGACATGCAACATATCACATGCGTCATGCAACATGCTGCATGAGACATTCGACATACAACATGCGTCATACGATATACAACATGCGACATGTCTTTTGCATGTCGCATGTCACAACATATGACGTGCGACATGTGACGTGCAACATACGACATGCAACATGTCACATGCATCATGCAACATGCTGCATACGATGTGCAACATGCGACATACCACATGCGACATACGACATACCACATGCGACATACGACATGCAACATGCTACATACAACATACTATATATACATACAAAACATGCAACATTCATAACATGCATACAGTACATACATACAGGTCCTTCTCAAAAAATTAGCATATAGTGTTAAATTTCATTATTTACCATGAGTATCAGGAGTTGTATGCCAAAATCATCAGTATTAAAACAATAAAAGACCTGACAAATTTCAGTTGGTGGATAATGAATCTATAATATATGAAAGTTTAATTGTAATCATTACATTATGGTAAATAATGAAATTTAACACTATATGCTAATTTTTTGAGAAGGACCTGTACAGTACATACAATGCATACATATAGACATACAGTACATTAAACATAGAGTACATACTCACCATCACCTTGTCACTTTGATCCCCGAAGCCATTGTCACCTGTAACAAATAATAAAATAATAAACAAACAATATACTCCCTGATCTGCAGATATCCAATTAAAACGAGTGTCCCACATCAGCTGATGGGACCGCTCTCCAGGGACTCCAGGAATACAATGATGGAGGGTATCCTTCCACAATGTATTCCTCTGCCCCTGTGAGAAAATAGTCCCTAGTCTCACTTGTGGAACTGCTGAGATGTATTTATACAGGATAATATGCTGCCGAGAATGATGATCCATTGTGTGGCACAAAGGATCATTTATCCAAATGAACAAATGATTTTCTCATTTCTTGGGTAATCAGCAGCCTGTTTCATGATAATTGATCACTGTAAAGGAGAATTCTGAACCTGAAAACCCATCTCTTCAGGAAAGCCTACAACCTGCAATAACCATTCTGCCACCTCACCAACCACCCGAGCTGCCGCCTCACCAACCGCCCGAGCTGCCGCCTCACCAACCGCCCGAGCTGCCGCCTCACCAACCACCCGAGGTACCGCGTCGCCACCACCAGAGCTGCCGCCTCACCAACTACCCGAGCTGCTGCCTCGCCAACAGAGCTGCCGCACCCCGACCTTCTGTCTCTTTCCCAGTATCCCGTAGAATGTAAGTCCGCAAGGACAGGGTCCTCTCCCATCTGTACCAGTCGGTCATCATAAATTTGTGTACTGTAAATGATATCTATAACCCTGTATGTAACCCCTTTCTCATGTACAGCACCATGGAATTAATGGTGCTATGTAAATAATATAATCCAAAAAAAGTTTCTCTAGAATTATTGTTTCACTGAAAATGCAGCTTCAGCCCCATCTCTGTGTAGAGGAAGAATATGCAAATGGCAAAAAAAAAAAAAAAAAAAGCAGCAAAAGGAAGTTGCTGAGGTTTATTTTATACACATAATGGTCAGAACTCAAAATATCTGTATGATCAGTATACTTTAAATTATAGTTACATTAATAATTAAAAAAAACTCCTTTTCTAAGATCCCTAGGTTTAACACAAATCCAGCACAATAAAAGCTTAGTGGATGTTTGTTCAACTATGTTTCTGGCTCTACATGCTGCACCTGATTTACATTCCTGCAATACTGAATAAAAACACTGTGGGGCTCTTTAGATCATGAAAATAGGACACTGCACAGTTATTAGCTCAGTATTTCCTCTGCTTCCTGGACTGTGTCTCATTGCCAATGATTACCAGACACATATACTAGATGGTGGCCCAATTCTAACGCATCGGGTATTCTAGAATATGCATGTCCACGTAGTATATTGCACAGCCCATGTAGTATATTGCTCAGCCACGTAGTATATTGCCCAGTCACGTAGTATATTGCCCAGCTACGTAGTATATTGCCCAGCCACATAGTATATTGCCCAGCCACATAGTATATTGCCCAGCCACGTAGTATATTGCCCAGTTACGTAGCATATTGCCCAGTTACGTAGTATACAGCACAGAGCCACGTAGTATACAGCACAGAGCCACGTAGTATACTGCCCAGTCATGTAGTATATTGCCCAGCCACGTATGTCACAGGTTAAAAAATAAACATATACTCACCTTCCGAGGGAGCCCTTGTAGTCATGTCGGCTGTGTGTGCAATGCACTCGGCAGCTTCCGGTCCCAGGGTTGGTAGCGCAGGACCCGTGATGACATCGCGGTCACATGACCGTGACGTCATGGCAGGTCCTTGTCGCATACCATCCTTGCCACCGGAACCTGCCGCTTGCATGGAGTGATTACCGGAGCATGGCAAGGAGCGGGAAAGGCGGCGGAAGAGGACTTAAGCGCCACATGTTGGAAGCAGCGATCCTACAAGCACAATCCTTTTCAAGCACGCTGAAGACACTCCGTTAGCACGAGTATACATGGATATGGCCTTATGATTGCGATGAGCAAACGCGCTTGGATAACTGCTAAATGTGCTCTACCAAGGACGTAACAATTATGGTTGCAGGGGTCGCAACTGCAACATGGCCCATATGGGTGGGGGCCGGCGGATGCCAGCACAAACTTCAGCTGAATGTGTGTCTGAGAACGCACATCCAGTTGAAGTTTATTGCGGCAAAGATGGCGCCAGCATCGATCGGCGCTCATACAGATCATGAATGCGGAGTTTGGTGGTTTTCTTCTACTGCACCAACTGGAAAATTATTTGATATGTGGTAATATATTTTATATAAAAAACAGTGCACACATGTATCAGGAAGGAGCCCAGGATGGGGGACATTACTACCTTATGGAGGAGGGGAGGCAACTCAAATGTCCTTATAGGATTTAGAATGCTACAGGTGGGGGTCCCAGCTAAATTTTGCATTGGGGCCCATCGGACTCTTGTAATTAGTAGACCACATACTGTAGGTGTAACTAAAGTTACTTGTCCTGAAGGGGTTGAGTATTTCTGCCACTGTCACTAAACACTTAAAAAAAGAAAGCATTTTGTGCTGAATTTGGAGGGATCACTTGTTAGATTAGTTGTGTTAAAAACAATTTAAGTATCGCTATGACTCATGGAGGCAAGCTGCAGTACCTGACAAAACCCATGTATTGGTCATGACAGATGGGGGCCGACTCTCCTGTTGAAATCAGCCAGATGGTCAAATCGATGTCAATACGATCAGCTAAAGTCTGAGATCGCTATACTCTGCTGTCAACCCTGAGGGTATTAGAACAGTGTAAACTGTCATAGTATAGAGAGGGGGAGACGACAAAGAGAGTAAGACTGATTTGTTCCTTTGATAATGGGGCACCATCTGCTAAGCAGATACTGAAATGACATTAGGGGATTCTGAGGATGGACGAGGATCTCAGGGACATTCTGGGGGAGGAGCCACAAATTACCTACTGTAGATGTAAAACTCTGGGCGATAGACTGGTACACAGCCAGTACACTGGTACACTGGTAGACTGGTACACCAAAGAAGGAAACTTGTAACATCCTGCTGGTCTCTTGGGCAGCCAAATGTGGCACCTGTACGGCATGTGGATTTATACGGGTGGGAAAGCGTTCTATAATGAAAACACACAGGAAACATTCACAATAAAAGAGTTTATCAATTGTAAAACCACAGGTACCACATTCACAGGTAGCCCTGTAGATGATATTACATACATTAGAAAAACCATCAGAGAATTCAGGAGGCGGGTGGGCGCGCACCTGGGGGACATATGTATTCGAAGGGACACCCCTATTGCAAGACATGTTAATGGACTACATGGGGAAGATGTCGGAGTCATGCGTTTCATGGGAATAGACAAGATACAGGTGCCTACCAGGGGGGGTGACTTTGATAGGATGCTTCTACAAAGGGAGGCTAGATGGATATTTACGTTGGACAGCTGCCATCCCCGGGGATTAAATGACCAACTTAATTATGGGTGTTTTTTGTGAGGGGTCCCCATATGAGGGGTATGTCTAGTCTCCCAGTCAGGCCACCTACACCCTACAACACCTCTAGGCACTATCGTCTAGAAACTCTACTTGATCAAAACCCGATGGATACCTTCCCCCTAGTTTTCCCCCTTACCTCCCAAACACTTCCAAAAACCTCGCCCCCCCCCTTTCCCCTGTTTCTGTGATATTTTGGACATACTGTGAGATTTGATTTTTGACTATATTTGGCCACCTCAGAGAAAAACTCTGCTCTATGTCATGGGCCTGCCATGGAAAGGGACCACCAACGGAAACAAAAACATAACATGACATATAGGAGTAGGAACATTGCCCTCTCCATATTAGACATATGTAGTTGACCTGCATATCTGTACCTAATCTGGGCTCCATTCTGGGGGCTAGATACCAGTATTGACATAGAGGACTACTCTTTATTCTTGGACTCAACTTTTATGTTATTTAATTTTTTCCTCATAAGGATGATATTTTTGCCCGTTTTGGGCTCCTTTATACATCAATTTGTGTGGGGATTTATATAGTTTCACGCCTGTGCTGATACTGATATAGATGTAATGTGCCTTGGACTGAGCGCTCAGGCACTACTTATAAGGAATAGTTATGGGCACATGAAATAATAATATTAATAAACTTTATCCACCACTGTTAATGGGACATAACCAATTATCTCCCAGAGCATAAATATAGTAGGTTTCACATGTCATGCTGTTTCTATCTGGAGGCGACACATTTGGCATCGTGCGGTCACTTCGGCTAACTGTGCATTCCAATGTGTGGAGCGCATTAAGGATGACTGGGTTTACATCACCGGAAGTGACGCACACAACATGGCATCGCTACTACTTGCATGTATGCGCTCCAGAGCTTGGAGCGCAACTATCCGACATGGGAACTGGACGGAACTGACGCACACAATATGGCGTCACTACTTCCGGTAACTATGCATTCCCATACTTGGAGCGCACTTACCTGACATGGAAGCTGGGCGGGAACAGTGGCGCCATGCATTGCAGGTGTGTCAGATTCTATATTCCCCCTTTCCTACAGCCCGACCTGCACTGGTGACAAGTGTAGGTGCGGAGGATCGTGATTATGTGTGACATCACACGCTGTGGGTGGATCAAAAATTTGGGCGTGATTTAAAAGGGGACCCATACAGGGCGATATTGAGGATTCACTATAGGCTGTAGACACAGACAGCTACTCTGACCCATGGGTACCTAGCCACTGCAGGACCTGTATAATATGTGTGGACTTATGCTGCATTTCTTCTGTGCCCCATTGGCACTGACTTCTATTTGTATCCCCTGATGAGTCCCCGCTACTGGAGATGAAACGCGTAGGGAGAAGGAGAGTACTGGATATATTTATTTAATGGTGGCTGCCCATAGTAGGGTCTACTTGAGGCCTGTCCTTGCGAGGACAGGAGTACTGCAGGGGCATGACAGGGAAGAAAGGGAGAATACCCTACCCCCCACCCTTACTTTCGGACCACCAATTTCCAGCTCGGGAAACAGAAATAAACCACTACGGTGAAATGTCCGTCCTCATTAGTAAGATCAAAGCAATTTTTATCTTTGAGCACTGGTTTTGGAAGTGCATTTGGACAGCAAGGTGGATTGCTGTTAAGGGAACTAGAGAAAAAAAAATCTATAAATCTTCAGCAGAGCGAGTGTGAGCTGAGTGTAAGTGTGAACGGCGGTAAGTGTGACTTGTGATTCAGTGACTTTGGAGTCAGGGAGTTTCCAAGGGAGGAAGTACTGAATTGCTGTCTGTTTTTTTTTTTTTTTTATTAATACTTTGTATTTATTTTTTATTTTTTTTTATTTAACTTTTCTGTCTGGTGCAATCCCCATTAGGAAATGTGCTGTTATGGCTGGCAATCAGGCAACACAGCGTGCAGTAATCAGCGCACATACAGAGATCTGGCAATAACCAAAAACAATAGGACGAGCTCTGAGACGTGGAATCTCTGTAGACTGCAGTACCTGATCTATCCTCACACAACTATAAGCAGCAGTGGATTGCGCCTATCACTACCTATGCAACTCGGCACTGCCTGAGGAGCTGACTAGCCTGAAGATAGAAATACAAGCCTGACTTACCTCAGAGAAATACCCCAAAGGAATAGGCAGCCCCCCACATATAATGACTGTTAGCAAGATGAAAAGACAAACGTAGGAATGAAATAGATTCAGCAAAGTGAGGCCCGATATTCTAGACAGAGCGAGGATAGCAAAGAGAACTATGCAGTCTACAAAAAAACCCTAAAACGAAAACCACGCAAAGGGGCAAAAAGACCCGCCGTGCCGAACTAACAGCACGGCGGTGCACCCCTTTGCTTCTCAGAGCTTCCAGCAAAAGTTAATAGCAAGCTGGACAGAAAAAACAGAAAACAAACTAGAAGCACTTATCTAGCAGAGCAGCAGGCCCAAGGAAAGATGCAGTAGCTCAGATCCAACACTGGAACATTGACAAGGAGCAAGGAAGACAGACTCAGGTGGAGCTAAATAGCAAGGCAGCCAACGAGCTCACCAAAACACCTGAGGGAGGAAGCCCAGAGACTGCAATACCACTTGTGACCACAGAAGTGAACTCAGCCACAGAATTCACAACAGTACCCCCCCCTTGAGGAGGGGTCACCGAACCCTCACCAGAACCCCCAGGCCGACCAGGATGAGCCACATGAAAGGCACGAACAAGATCTGGGGCATGGACATCAGAGGCAAAAACCCAGGAATTATCTTCCTGAGCATAACCCTTCCATTTGACCAGATACTGGAGTTTCCGTCTAGAGACACGAGAATCCAAAATCTTCTCCACAATATACTCCAATTCCCCCTCCACCAAAACAGGGGCAGGAGGCTCCACAGATGGAACCATAGGTGCCACGTATCTCCTCAACAACGACCTATGGAATACATTATGTATGGAAAAGGAGTCTGGGAGGATCAGACGAAAAGACCCCGGATTGAGAATCTCAGAAATCCTATACGGACCAATAAAACGAGGTTTAAATTTAGGAGAGGAAACCTTCATAGGAATATGACGAGAAGATAACCAAACCAGATCCCCAACACGAAGTCGGGGTCCCACACGGCGTCTGCGATTAGCGAAAAGCTGAGCCTTCTCCTGGGACAAGGTCAAATTGTCCACTACCTGAGTCCAGATCTGCTGCAACCTGTCCACCACAGAATCCACACCAGGACAGTCCGAAGACTCAACCTGTCCTGAAGAGAAACGAGGATGGAACCCAGAATTGCAGAAAAATGGAGAGACCAAGGTAGCCGAGCTGGCCCGATTATTAAGGGCGAACTCAGCCAACGGCAAAAATGACACCCAATCATCCTGGTCAGCGGAAACAAAACATCTCAGATATGTTTCCAAGGTCTGATTGGTTCGTTCGGTCTGGCCATTAGTCTGAGGATGGAAGGCCGAGGAGAAAGATAGGTCAATGCCCATCCTACCACAAAAGGCTCGCCAGAACCTCGAGACAAACTGGGAACCTCTGTCAGAAACAATATTCTCAGGAATGCCATGTAAACGAACCACATGCTGGAAGAACAAAGGCACCAAATCAGAGGAGGAAGGCAATTTAACCAAGGGCACCAGATGGACCATTTTAGAAAAGCGATCACAGACCACCCAAATGACCGACATCTTTTGAGAAACGGGAAGGTCAGAAATGAAATCCATCGAAATATGTGTCCAAGGCCTCTTCGGGACCGGCAAGGGCAAAAGCAACCCACTGGCACGTGAACAGCAGGGCTTAGCCCTAGCACAAATTCCACAGGACTGCACAAAAGCACGCACATCCCGCGACAGAGATGGCCACCAGAAGGATCTAGCAACCAACTCCTTGGTACCAAAGATTCCTGGATGACCGGCCAGCACCGAACAATGAAGTTCAGAGATAACTTTACTAGTCCACCTATCAGGGACGAACAGTTTCTCGGCCGGACAACGATCAGGTTTATTAGCCTGTAATTTCTGCAACACTCTCCGCAAATCAGGGGAGATGGCAGACACAATGACTCCTTCCTTGAGGATACTCGCCGGCTCAGATAACCCCGGAGAGTCGGGCACAAAACTCCTAGACAGAGCATCCGCCTTCACATTTTTAGAGCCCGGAAGGTATGAAATCACAAAATCAAAACGAGCAAAAAATAACGACCAACGGGCCTGTCTAGGATTCAAGCGCTTGGCAGACTCAAGATAAGTAAGGTTCTTATGATCAGTCAAAACCACCACGCGATGCTTAGCACCCTCAAGCCAATGACGCCACTCCTCGAATGCCCACTTCATGGCCAGCAACTCTCGGTTGCCCACATCATAATTACGCTCAGCAGCAGAAAATTTCCTGGAAAAGAAAGCACATGGTTTGAACACTGAGCAACCAGAACCTCTCTGTGACAAAACCGCCCCTGCACCAATCTCAGAAGCATCAACCTCGACCTGGAACGGAAGAGAAACATCAGGTTGACACAACACAGGGGCACAGCAAAAACGACGCTTCAACTCCTGAAAAGCTTCCACGGCAGCAGAAGACCAATTAACCAAATCAGCACCCTTCTTGGTCAAATCGGTCAATGGTCTGGCAATGCTAGAAAAATTACAGATGAAGCGACGATAAAAATTAGCAAAGCCCAGGAATTTCTGCAGACTTTTTAGAGATGTCGGCTGAGTCCAATCCTGGATGGCCTGAACCTTAACCGGATCCATCTCGATAGTAGAAGGGGAAAAGATGAACCCCAAAAATGAAACTTTCTGCACACCGAAGAGACACTTTGATCCCTTCACGAACAAGGAATTAGCACGCAGTACCTGGAAAACCATTCTGACTTGCTTCACATGAGACTCCCAATCATCTGAGAAGATCAAAATGTCATCCAAGTAAACAATCAAGAATTTATCCAGATACTCACGGAAAATGTCATGCATAAAAGACTGAAAAACAGATGGAGCATTGGCAAGTCCGAACGGCATCACCAGATACTCAAAATGACCCTCGGGCGTATTAAATGCCGTTTTCCATTCATCTCCCTGCCTGATTCTCACCAGATTATACGCACCACGAAGATCAATCTTATTAAACCAACTAGCCCCCTTAATCCGAGCAAACAAGTCAGAAATCAATGGCAAGGGATACTGAAACTTAACAGTGATCTTATTAAGAAGGCGGTAATCAATACACGGTCTTAGCGAACCATCCTTCTTGGCTACAAAAAAGAACCCTGCTCCCAATGGTGACGACGATGGGCGAATATGTCCCTTCTCCAGGGACTCCTTCACATAACTGCGCATAGCGGTGTGTTCAGGTACGGGCAAATTAAATAAACGACCCTTAGGGAATTTACTACCAGGAATCAAATCGATAGCACAATCACAATTCCTATGCGGAGGTAGGGCATCAGACTTGGACTCTTCAAATACATCCTGAAAGTCCGACAAGAACTCTGGGATGTCAGAAGGAATGGATGACGAAATAGACAAAAATGGAACATCACCATGTACTCCCTGACAACCCCAGCTGGTTACCGACATAGAGTTCCAATCCAATACTGGATTATGGGTTTGTAGCCATGGCAACCCCAACACGACCACATCATGCAAATTATGCAGTACCAGAAAGCGAATAACTTCCTGATGTGCAGGAGCAATGCACATGGTCAGCTGGGCCCAGTACTGAGGCTTATTCTTGGCCAAAGGTGTAGCATCAATTCCTCTCAACGGAATAGGACACCGCAAAGGCTCCAAGAAAAATCCACAACGTTTAGCATAATCCAAATCCATCAGATTCAGGGCAGCACCTGAATCCACAAACGCCATGACAGAATACGATGACAAAGAGCACATTAAGGTAATGGACAAAAGGAATTTGGACTGTACAGTACCAATAACGGCAGAGCTATCGAACCGCCTAGTGCGTTTAGGACAATTAGAAATAGCATGAGTAGAATCACCACAATAGAAACACAGTCTGTTCAGACGTCTGTGTTCTTGCCGTTCTACTTTAGTCATCGTCCTGTCGCACTGCATAGGCTCAGGTTTACTCTCAGACAATACCGCCAGATGGTGCACAGATTTACGCTCGCGCAAGCGACGACCGATCTGAATGGCCAAGGACATAGACTCATTCAAACCAGCAGGCATAGGAAATCCCACCATTACATCCTTAAGAGCTTCAGAGAGACCCTTTCTGAACAAAGCCGCTAGTGCAGATTCATTCCACAGAGTGAGTACTGACCACTTCCTAAATTTCTGACAATATACTTCTACATCATCCTGACCCTGGCATAAAGCCAGCAGATTTTTCTCAGCCCGATCCACTGAATTAGGCTCATCGTAAAGCAATCCCAGCGCCTGGAAAAATGCATCAACATTACTCAATGCAGAATCTCCTGGTGCAAGAGAAAACGCCCAGTCCTGTGGGTCGCCGCGCAAAAAAGAAATAATAATCAAAACCTGTTGAATAGGATTACCAGAAGAATGAGGTTTCAAGGCCAAAAATAGCTTACAATTATTTCTGAAGCTCAGGAACTTAGTTCTGTCACCAAAAAACAAATCAGGAATCGGAATTCTTGGTTCTAGCATCGATTTCTGATCAATAGTATCTTGAATCTTTTGTACATTTACAACGAGATTATCCATTGAGGAGCACAGAGCCTGAATATCCATGTCCACAGCTGTGTCCTGAAGCACTCTAATGTCTAGGGGAAAAAAAAGACTGAAGACAGAGCTAAGAAAAAAAAAATGCTGTCAGGATTTCTTTTTTCCCTCTATTGGGAATCATTGGTGTGGCTCCTTGTACTGTTATGGCTGGCAATCAGGCAACACAGCGTGCAGTAATCAGCGCACATACAGAGATCTGGCAATAACCAAAAACAATAGGACGAGCTCTGAGACGTGGAATCTCTGTAGACTGCAGTACCTGATCTATCCTCACACAACTATAAGCAGCAGTGGATTGCGCCTATCACTACCTATGCAACTCGGCACTGCCTGAGGAGCTGACTAGCCTGAAGATAGAAATACAAGCCTGACTTACCTCAGAGAAATACCCCAAAGGAATAGGCAGCCCCCCACATATAATGACTGTTAGCAAGATGAAAAGACAAACGTAGGAATGAAATAGATTCAGCAAAGTGAGGCCCGATATTCTAGACAGAGCGAGGATAGCAAAGAGAACTATGCAGTCTACAAAAAAACCCTAAAACGAAAACCACGCAAAGGGGCAAAAAGACCCGCCGTGCCGAACTAACAGCACGGCGGTGCACCCCTTTGCTTCTCAGAGCTTCCAGCAAAAGTTAATAGCAAGCTGGACAGAAAAAACAGAAAACAAACTAGAAGCACTTATCTAGCAGAGCAGCAGGCCCAAGGAAAGATGCAGTAGCTCAGATCCAACACTGGAACATTGACAAGGAGCAAGGAAGACAGACTCAGGTGGAGCTAAATAGCAAGGCAGCCAACGAGCTCACCAAAACACCTGAGGGAGGAAGCCCAGAGACTGCAATACCACTTGTGACCACAGAAGTGAACTCAGCCACAGAATTCACAACAATGTGCTCCACTCTTGTTAATGCCATCCAGTGCACATCTTGCCACATGTATGCAGTCCTTGAGCAGCTGGTCGATGGTGCATTCTGCTGTGCGAGATGTGAGCACGTTGTGCATTTGGAAAACCAGATTCTGAATCTAAATGTGCAGCTGGCAACACTGAGATCCATAGACAATATGGAGAGGAGTCTTCTGCTCACGGAGCAGACGCTCAATGGGACAGATGAGGGGGGTTGGTGGGATGGAGCTGCAGGATGGTGAAGTAGCAAGCTGGGTGACAGTTAGGAAGCGGGGTAGAGGGAAGAGTGCCAGGGAGGCTAGTCCTGATCTGGAACACCCAGATCTGCTAAGTTGGCAGATGAGGGGGGTGCCAGTACAGGGGTAGCACTGCTGCAGCCAGGCATGTCCTCTGAAAGCCGGAGGAGTGACTGCTCCAGTAAGGAGGGAAATAGGAGAGCAGGGCAGGCCAGACAGGTGCTGGTAGTGGGCGACTCAATTATTAGGGGAACAGATAGGGCAATCTGTCACAAAGACAGGGATCGTCGAACTGTGTGCTGCCTACCTGGCGCTCGAGTCCGACACATCGCTGATCGGGTGGACAGATTACTGGGAGGGGCTGGTGAGGACCCAGCGGTCATAGTGCACATTGGCCCTAATGACAAAGTTAGAGGTAGTTATAAGGTCCTTAAAGATGATTTCAGGGAATTAGGCTGCAAGCTGAAAGCAAGGACCTCCAACGTGGTATTTTCCGAAATACTGCCTGTACCACGTGGCAGAGAGGCAACGTGAGATTAGGGAGGTTAATAAGTGGCTCAAGAATTGGTGTAGGAAGGAGGGGTTTGGGTTCCTGCAGAACTGGGCTGACTTCTCAGTTGGCTACAGGCTCTACGCTAGGGATGGGCTGCACCTCAATGGGGAAGGTGCAGCTGTGCTGGGGGAGAAAATGGCTAGAAGGTTGGAGCAGTGTTTAAACTAGGAATTGGGGGGGAGGGTATTCATTTTATAGGAGGGGAAGATAGTGCAGATAGAGACCTGGGCGCAAATAAGGAAGTTGGGGGTGGCGGTGGCATGGGGGGTGGGGTTAGAACAGTTAATAATTTAAGAAAGAATAGAGGTGCAGAGAGGAACATCAAGTGCATGTATACTAATGCCAGAAGCCTCGCCAACAAAATGGACGAATTAGAACTAATGTTGTTGGAGCATAATTATGACATGGTGGGGATATCTGAGACATGGCTGGATGAGAGCCACGACTGGGCTGTTAACTTGCAGGGCTATAGCCTGTTCAGAAATGACCGTACAGATAAGCGAGGGGGTGGGGTGTGTCTATATGTAAAATCGTCCTTAAAACCCATCATGCGTGATAATATAGGTGAATTTAATGAAAATGTAGAATCCCTGTGGGTGGAGATAAGGGGAGGGGGAAAAAAATAATAAATTACTGATAGGGCTTTGTTATAAATCTCCAAAAATAATGGAAGCAATGGAGAATATCCTCGTAAAGCAAATAGATGAAGCTGCGACTCAAGGAGAAGTCATTATTATGGGGGACTTCAACTACTCTGAAATAGATTGGGGAACAGAAACCTGCAGTTCCAGCAAAGGTAATCGGTTTTTGACAACTATGAGAGACGATTATCTTTCACAACTGGTTCAGGACCCAACAAGAAGGGGGACACTGCTAGACCTAATATTAACCAACAGGCCAGACCGCATATCAAATATAAGGGTTGGGGGTCACTTGGGTAATAGCGATCACAAAATAATAAGTTTTCATGTATCCTTTAAAAAGATGTGTAATAGAGGGGTTACAAGGACACTAAACTTCAAGAGGGCAAATTTCCAACGGATGAGAGAGGATCTTGGTGCAATTAACTGGGACGATATCCTGAGACACAAAAATACACAAAGAAAATGGGAGACATTTATTAGCATCCTGGATAGGACCTGTGCACAGTATATACCGTATGGGAATAAACATACTAGAAATAGGAGGAAACCAATATGGCTAAACAGAGCTGTAAGGGGCGCAATAAATGACAAAAAGAAAGCATTTAGAGATTTAAAGGAATCAGGTATTGATGAGGCATTAAATAGATACACAAAATTAAATAAATTATGTAGAAAGCAAATCAAGGCAGCAAAGATTGAGACAGAGAGACTCATTGCCAGAGAGAGTAAAAATAATCCTAAAATATTCTTTAACTACCTAAATAGTAAGAAACTAAAAAATGATAGTGTTGGCCCCCTTAAAAATGTTCTGGGTGAAATGGTGGATGAGGATGAGGATGAGGAAAAAGAAAATATGATAAATGACTTTTTTTCATCAGTATTTACACAAGAAAATCCCATGGCAGACAAAATGACTAGTGATAAAAATTCCCAATTAAATGTCACCTGCTTAACCCAGCAGGAAGTGCGGCGGCGTCTAAAAATCACTAAAATTGACAAATCTCCGGGCCCGGATGGGATACACCCTCGAGTACTGCAGGAATTAAGTACAGTCATTGATAGACCATTATTTTTAATCTTTAAAGACTCCATAATAACAGGGTCTGTACCACAGGACTGGCGTATAGCAAATGTGGTGCCAATATTCAAAAAGGGGACAAAAACTGAACTCGGAAATTATAGGCCAGTAAGCTTAACCTCTACTGTGGGTAAAATCCTGGAGGGCATTCTAAGGGACGCTATACTGGAGTATCTGAAGAGGAATAACCTCATGACCCAGTATCAGCACGGGTTTACTAGGGACCGTTCATGTCAGACTAATTTGATCAGTTTCTATGAAGAGGTAAGTTCCGGATTGGACCAAGGGAACCCAGTGGATGTAGTGTATATGGACTTTTCAAAAGCTTTTGATACGGTGCCACACAAAAGGTTGATACATAAAATGAGAATAATGGGGATAGGGGAAAATATGTGCAAGTGGGTTGAGAGCTGGATCAGGGATAGGAAACAAAGGGTGTTTATTAATGGAGCACACTCGGACTGGGTAGCGGTTAGCAGTGGGGTACCACAGGGGTCAGTATTGGGCCCTCTTCTTTTTAACATATTTATTAATGACCTTGTAGGGGGCATTCAGAGTAGAATTTCAATATTTGCAGATGACCCTAAACTCTGCAGGGTAATCAATACAGAGGAGGACAATTTTATATTACAGGATGATTTATGTAAACTAGAAGCTTGGGCTGATAAATGGCAAATGAGCTTTAATGGGGATAAATATAAGGTCATGCACTTGGGTAGAAGTAATAAAATGTATAACTATGTGCTTAATTCTAAAACTCTGGGCAAAACCGTCAATGAAAAAGACCTGGGTGTATGGGTGGATGACAAACTCATATTCAGTGGCCAGTGTCAGGCAGCTGCTACAAAGGCAAATAAAATAATGGGATGCATTAAAAGAGGCATAGATGCTCATGAGGAGAATATAATTTTACCTCTATACAAGTCACTTGTTCGACCACACTTAGAATACTGTGCACAGTTCTGGTCTCCGGTGTATAAGAAAGACATACCTGAACTAGAGCGGGTGCAGAGAAGAGCGACCAAGGTTATTAGAGGACTGGGGGGTCTGCAATACCAAGATAGGTTATTACATTTGGGGCTATTTAGTTTGGAAAAACGAAGACTAAGGGGTGATCTTATGTTAATGTATAAATATATGAGGGGACAGTACAAAGACCTTTCTGATGATCTTTTTCATCATAGACCTGAAACCGGGACAAGGGGGCATCCTCTGCGTTTGGAGGAAAAAAGGTTTAAGCATAATAACAGACGCGGATTCTTTACTGTAAGAGCAGTGAGACTATGGAACTCTCTGCCGTATGATGTTGTAATGAGTGATTCATTACTTAAATTTAAGAGGGGACTGGATACCTTTCTGGAAAAGTACAATGTTACAGGGTATATACACTAGATTCCTTGATAGGGCGTTGATCCAGGGAACTAGTCTGATTGCCGTATGTGGAGTCGGGAAGGAATTTTTTTCCCCAATGTGGAGCTTACTCTTGCCACATGGTTTTTTTTTGCCTTCCTCTGGATCAACATGTTAGGGCATGTTAGGTTAGACTATGGGTTGAACTAGATGGACTTATAGTCTTCCTTCAACCTTAATAACTATGTAACTATGTAACTGGTTCACATGAGCACTTTATTGTTTTGTTATTGTCTGTGTTTTTGTTGGGTGTCCAGGTTTTAGATATTATATTAAAAGTTACGTTTTATTATTGGGGTACGCTCAAATCGATGTCAGACATAGCACTGATGATGCTGACGTGCCAACACACGAAAAGCTGTCTGGAACACAGGACTGGAGCAGGCGTGAGATGAGGGCACCTGTGATATTTTACCTGTAAGTATTTGTTATTTTATATAAGTATATTTAAGAATATTTTCCATATTTGAAAAATGATGCTGATATGTTTTTTTTTTTTTATAATATAGTTTTTGCTCTTCTTGGCTGATACTTTGTCTATACATAAATATATACAGGGGTTGGACAAAATAATGGAAACACCTGGAAACATCAACAAAAGTTAGTTTAATAGGGTGTAGGTCCACCTTTTGCGGCGATTACAGCCTCAGTTTTCCGAGGTATGGATTCATACAAGGTGTGAATCGCTTCCAAAGGAATTTTAGCCCATTCTGCAGTTAAAACACCCTCCAGTTCTTTGAGCGACGATGGCGGCGGAAATCGACGTCTAACTTGAATCTCTAAAATCGACCATATATGCTCAATGTTGAGGTCTGGGGATTGTGGGGGCCAGATGAGATGTGCAACTTCATTAGAATGTTCCTCGTGCCATGCTTTAACGATTCAGGATGATAATGCATTAATTCATACAGCTAGAAAGATGGCATTCCCCTCTGGGAACAGTGCTTGAACCATTGGATGCACTTGGTCGCCCAAAATTCCTAAATAATCTCGGCTGTTAATTCTTCCATGAAGGGATATCATTGGCCTGGCGGATCTCCACCAAATAGCACCCCAGATCATCACAGAACCTCCACCATGTTTTACGGTTGGGAGAAGGCAGTCTGGATGGAATGCTTCTTTTCTTCTGTCTCCAAACGTACACTCGGCCAGAGGTCAGAAACAGGAAAAAACGATGATTCATCTGAGAATATCACGTTTCCACTGCTCGAGGGACCAAATACGGTCTGTATTTTACGGCCGTAATACGCAGAAAAGTCCCCAAAATAGTCATCCGTAGGCAGGGTGTGTCAGTGTATTTTGCGCATGGCATCCTCTGTATGTTAGGCTGCGTTCACATTAGCGTTGTGCGGGGCAGCGTCGGCGACGCAACGCACAACGCATGCACAACACAGCGTTTTGTGACGCATGCGTTCATTTTTGCATGATTTTTGGCGCAGAAAAAACTGCAACGTGCAGCGTCCTCTGCACCCTGACAGTTGCGCCAAAATGACGCATGCATCACAAAACGCAAGACAACGCATGTCCATGCGCCCCCATGTTAAATATAGGGGCGCATGACGCATGCGTCGCCGCGGCTGCGCCCGACGCTGCCCCACACAATGCTAATATGAACGTAGCCTAATCCGTATGGCATCCCTACTGCGAGATTTTCTTGCCAGCTTGCAAAATCCACATACAATGGATCCATGGGCTCAAATAATCGTAAAAACATATACAGTGGGGCAAAAAAGTATTTAGTCAGTCAGCAATAGTGCAAGTTCCACCACTTAAAAAGATGAGAGGCGTCTGTAATTTACATCATAGGTAGACCTCAACTATGGGAGACAAACTGAGGAAAAAAATCCAGAAAATCACATTGTCTATTTTTTTATCATTTTTTTTTGCATATTATGATGGAAAATAAGTATTTGGTCAGAAACAAACAATCAAGATTTCTGGCTCTCACAGACCTGTAACTTCTTCTTTAAGAGTCTCCTCTTTCCTCCACTCATTACCTGTAGTAATGGCACCTGTTTAAACTTGTTATCAGTATAAAAAGACACCTGTGCACACCCTCAAACAGTCTGACTCCAAACTCCACTATGGTGAAGACCAAAGAGCTGTCAAAGGACACCAGAAACAAAATTGTAGCCCTGCACCAGGCTGGGAAGACTGAATCTGCAATAGCCAACCAGCTTGGAGTGAAGAAATCAACAGTGGGAGCAATAATTAGAAAATGAAAGACATACAAGACCACTGATAATCTCCCTCGATCTGGGGCTCCACGCAAAATCCCACCCCGTGGGGTCAGAATGATCACAAGAACGGTGAGCAAAAATCCCAGAACCACGCGGGGGGACCTAGTGAATGAACTGCAGAGAGCTGGGACCAATGTAACAAGGCCTACCATAAGTAACACACTACGCCACCATGGACTCAGATCCTGCAGTGCCAGACGTGTCCCACTGCTTAAGCCAGTACATGTCCGGGCCCGTCTGAAGTTTGCTAGACAGCATTTGGATGATCCAGAGGAGTTTTGGGAGAATGTCCTATGGTCTGATGAAACCAAACTGGAACTGTTTGGTAGAAACACAACTTGTTGTGTTTGGAGGAAAAAAAATACTGAGTTGCATCCATCAAACACCATACCTACTGTAAGGCATGGTGGTGGAAACATCATGCTTTGGGGCTGTTTCTCTGCAAAGGGGCCAGGACGACTGATTCGGGTACATGGAAGAATGAATGGGGCCATGTATCGTGAGATTTTTAATGCAAACCTCCTTCCATCAGCAAGGGCATTGAAGATGAAACGTGGCTGGGTCTTTCAACATGACAATGATTCAAAGCACACCGCCAGGGCAAAGAAGGAGTGGCTTCGTAAGAAGCATTTCAAGGTCCTGGAGTGGCCTAGCCAGTCTCCAGATCTCAACCATATAGAAAACCTTTGGAGGGAGTTGAAAGTCCGTGTTGCCAAGCGAAAAGCCAAAAACATCACTGCTCTAGAGGAGATCTGCATGGAGGAATGGGCCAACATACCAACAACAGTGTGTGGCAACCTTGTGAAGACTTACAGAAAATGTTTGACCTCTGTCATTGCCAACAAAGGATATATTACAAAGTATTGAGATGAAATTTTGTTTCTGACCAAATACTTATTTTCCACCATAATATGCAAATAAAATGTTAAAAAAACAGACAATGTGATTTTCTGGATTTTTTTTTCTCAGTTTGTCTCCCATAGTTGAGGTCTACCTATGATGTAAATTACAGACACCTCTCATCTTTTTAAGTGGTGGAACTTGCACTATTGCTGACTGACTAAATACTTTTTTGCCCCACTGTATACTGTCTATATATCATACAGCGCTAGATGGCTTAAAAGCCGGTAATTCAATTGCCGGCTTTTCCTATCTCCTTCTCAAACCCGACATGATATGAGACATGGTTTACATATCCCTTTTTTTTTTTTTGCATATTCCACACTACTAATGTTAGTAGTGTGTATGTGCAAAATTTGGGCGCTCTAGCTATTAAATTAAAGGGTTAAATGGCTGAAAAAGTAGTAGCCTGGAGAGGATCCATGGTTATTGGCCCCCCCTGGCTAAAAACATCTGCCCCCAGCCACCCCAGAAAAGGCACATCTGGAAGATGCGCCTATTCTGGCACTTGGCCACTCTCTTCCCATTCCCGTGTAGCTGTGGGATATGGGGCAATGAAGGGTTAATGTCACGTTGCTATTGTAAGGTGACATTAAGCCAGATTAATAATGGAGAGGCGTCAATTATGACACCTATCCATTATTAATCCAATGGTATGAAATGGTTAAAAAAACACATTATTACAAAGTATTTTAATGAAATAAATACACAGGTTGTTGTAATATTTTATTATACTGGTAATCCACCTGAATACCCTTGTCACCTGGAACAAATATAAAAAAAAAAAAAAACAAACCACAATATTCCATACCTTCCGATGATCAGTCTCGTCCCACGCTGTAAATCCATCTGAAAGGGTTAACTAATTTTACACCCAGGAGCTCTGCTCTGCTAATGCAGCTGTGCTCCTGGCTGTAAAAACCCAGGGAAAGGGTTTTGAGAGAGATATGAGATGGTTTACTGTATGCAAACCATGTCTCATATCATGTCGGGTTTGAGGAGATAGGAAAAGCTGGCAATTGAATTACCAGCTTTTAAGCTATCTAGCGCTGTATGAAATATATATATATATATATATACATATATGTGTCTCACTGACATTATATATATACCCTTATACTATGTGTAGACATTTATCTTATCTATTCTATTCTAACCTGTCAGTGTGATTTTACTATACACCGCACTGAATTGCTGGCTTTTCTATAGAATACTGCTGCGTATTTCTCGCAAGTAACACTGCTGGTCCGTGTTTAATCCATATTTTTCTAGCCCCTATAAACTTTCATTGGCGTATTTTTTGCGCTATACGGTGACAAACACAGCATGCTGCGATTTTCTACGGCCGTAGAAGACCGTATAATACAGATTAGTAAGATACGGCAGATAGGAGCTGGGCCATACAGAATCCGACGGTCTCTCTCAGTCAACTTTGACTTTCGGCCGGACCTGTGCTTTGCTGTGGATGTTTTTTCTTCTCTTTCAAAAGCAGTCATTACTTTGGAGACAGTACCGCTTGACACGCCAAGCATTCGGGCACTCTGTTACACTAGCGCCTGCTATACGAGCACCAACAATTTTACCTCTTTGATGAGAACCTGATACCAATGGCAGACCTCTTGGATTTTCAATTTTCTTACAATTATGCAAAACAAACAGTTAACTTACATACACATCACACAAATAATCAACTACAAAACATTACCATATGTCACGGTTTGCATGTTTATCACATATTCGAAGATTATGATGCCAAAACATTAGGCGTTTCCGTTATTTTGTAAACCTTCAAAAAGAACCTGAAGACCCACCTCTTCCGACAAGCCTACAACCTGCAGTAATCACCGATCGACCAAACCGCTGCTTGACCAGCTCTATCCTCACCTACTGTATCCTCACCCATCCCTTGTAGATTGTGAGCCTTCACAGGCAGGGTCCTCTCTCCTCCTGTACCAGTTATGACTTGTATTGTTTAAGATTATTGTACTTGTTTTTATTATGTATACCCCTCCTCACATGTAGAGCGCCATGGAATAAATGGCGCTATAACAATAAATAATAATAATAATAATTTTGTGCAACCCCTGTATATATTACACAGTGTAGAAACCTCCCACATTAACAAGAATCCCGGTAAGTGGGAAGACTTTGGTGTAGTTGGCTAATGGTTATAAATCCTGTTTAGCACGTTTTAGTTACATTTATTTGTTCTTTGGAACTTTCTGTATCGTCGTCTTTATGACCACAATGACTGGCAGTAGAAATAACTACTAACACTGAGAAGAACCGAACAAATGAGCTTCAACAAATGATGGTATAAGGGTAATATGTAGGTGCATATTCACACTGTGCCCATTTTACAGACAATACAACATGATACCCTGTAGTAAGTACATAAATAAAGCCATTCCACCTCGATAAGATGCACCCAATCACGGGGGACCCTAACTCTCATACTTCACCTTGCTATGTGTTCAGGGGCATATAAATCATGGGGCCCCATGACTGCTACTAGTCTATTTGATCCCCCCCTAAAAAAAAATGCAGTGAGGAACACAAGAGCATATTTTGCAACTCTGAAGCCCTTACAGAGTAATTTTCCTCCTATTGAAACCGAAGATTCCCCATAAAGTATGATGCCAACAAAAGTGCTCTTTATTGTGTCCTAGACAAAGTCTATTGTCCACATCTTTACATTGGATTACTCTGTATCAATGACAAGTCACATTCTGCAATGCAAATATAAAGAAAACAATGGGACACTGTTCCTGCAGCCACAGCATGTGGATTAGATGACCTGAGTCAGGGTAACAGGGGATGAAGAAAGGTACAGCAATGCACAAGCTGCAGTGCAACACAATGGAGGAACATACAAGGAAAGTTATTTTTTTATTTGACCACTGATTATTTGAATGATCCAAATATACTTTTATTCATTTTTTTTTAACTTCCTCTCTCATTCTTGCACATGATTACATAATTCACCATTTTCATTATGATCCTTCTGGTGGTGGTCTGTTTATTCAGTATTATTAAACTTTGTAATGTGCATAGAGAATATTTTTTGCCTGCTCACCATTTTTTGTGTGTTTTCATACTGTTGTTTTTAGATGCCTATTCTCCTTGGCAATTTGTTGTCTTAACCTCTTTCTGACATATGACAAACTATCCCGTCGAGGTGGTATGGGCCCGTATGACCACCGACGGGATAATACGTAATCACCAGTCAGCCGCCCTCACGGGGGGAGCGCAGTCGATCGGGGCCGGGTGTCAGCTGACTATCACAGCTGACATCCGGTACTATGTGCCAAGAGTGGTCACGGACCACTCCTGGCACATTAACTCCTGGAACACTGCGATCAAACATGTCAGTCTTCTGGCGGCACAGGGAAGCATCGCGCAGGGAGGGGGCTCCCTGCCTGCTTCTCTGAGAAGTAGGTCTCCCCCTCCTCCGTCCTCCTCCTCCCTGCAGGCAGATCCAAAATGGCCATGGGGCTCCTTCCGAGTCCTGCAGGGAGGCGGCTTGCAAGCGCCTGCTCAGAGCAGGCTCCGACAAGCCTTCTGCACGGACTGTCAGATTGCAATGCACAACTGTGTCAGCGATCTGACACTATATAGTCATGTTCCCCCAGGAAAAAGTAAACAAAAAAATATTTACGAAAACAAAAAAATATTTACATGTGTAAAAAAAAATCCTAAATAAAGAAAAAAAAATAGACATTTCTTAAAATAAAAAAGTACACATACAGTTATATGAAAAAGTTTGGGCACCCCTATTAATCATAAGCTTAATGTTTTAAAAAAATTGTTTTTTTGCAACAGCTATTTCAGTTTCATATATCTAATAACTGTTGGACACAGTACAATAAACCTCATTTCAAGGCAGAAACATTACTAACAAAAAATGGGCAATCTGTATTCAAACAAAATTTGACAGGTGCATAAGTATGGGCACCCTTATCATTTTCCTGTTTTAAATACTCCTACCTACTTTTTACTGACTTACTAAAGCACTTTTTTTGGTTTTCTATCCTCATTGAGCTTTGAACTTCATAGCCAGGTGTATGCAATCATGAGAAAAGCTGCTTGCAAGTTGTTCTCCTGTTTGAATCTCCTCTGAAGAGTGGCATCATGGGCTCCTCAAAACAACTGTCTAATGATCTGAAAACAAAGATTATTCAACATAGTTGTTCAGGGGAAGGATACAAAAAGCTGTCTCAGAGATTTAACCTGTCAATTTCCACTGTGAGGAACATAGTAAGGAAATGGAAGAACACAGGTACAGTTCTTGTTAAGGCCAGAAGTGGCAGGCCAAGAAAAACATCAGAAAGGCAGAGAAGAATGGTGAGATCAGTCAAGGACAATCCTCAGACCACCTCCAGAGAGCTGCAGCATCAACTTGCTGCAGATGGTGATGAGTGATGCGAAAGAAGCAGTTTCTGGAAGCACGCCACAGAGTCGGCTGAGGTATGCAAAAGCACATTTGGAGAAGCCAATTTCTTTTTGGAAGAAGGTCCTGTGGACTGATGAAACCAAGATAGAGTTGTTTGGTCATACAAAAAGGCGTTATGCATGGTGGCCAAAGAACACAGCATTCCAAAAACAAAACAACACTTGCTACCCACAGTAAAATTTGGTGGAGGTTCCATCATGCTTTGGGGCTGTGTGGCCAATGCCGGCACCAGGAATCTTGTTAAAGTTGAGGGACGCATGGATTCCTCAGTATCAGCAGATTCTTGACAATAATGTTCATGAATCAGTGACAAAGTTGAAGTTACACAGGGGATGGAACTTTCAGCAAGACAATGATCCAAAACACCGCTCCAAATCTACTCAGGCATTCATGCAGAGGAACAATTACACTGTTCTGGAATGGCCATCCCAGTCCCCAGACCTGAATATCATTGAACATCTGTGGGATCATTTGAAGAGGGCTGTCCATGCTCGGCGACCATCAAACTTAACTGAACTGGAATTGTTTTGTAAAGAGGAATGGTCAAAAATACCTTCATCCAGGATCCAGGAACTCATTAAAAGCTACAGGAAGCGACTAGAGGCTGTTATTTTTGCAAAATGAGGATCTACTAAATATTAATGTCACTTTTCTGGTGGGGTGCCCATACTTATGCACCTGTCAAATTTTGTTTGAATGCAGATTGCACATTTTCTGTTAGTACAATAAACCTCATTTCAAGGCATAAACATTACTGTGTCCAACAGTTATTAGATATATGAAACTGAAATAGCGGTTGTAAAAATTTTTTTTTTATAAAACATTAAGCTTAAGATTAATAGGGGTGCCCAAACTTTTTCATATAACTATTTAGTATCGCTGCATCCGTAACGACCCGACCTATAAAACTGTCCCACTAGTCACCTTCAGTCAACACCGTAAAAAAAAAACCACGAGGCAAAAAACACCACTTTATTATCATACTGCCGAACAAAATGTGGAATTATACGTGATCAAAAAGAGGGATATAAAAAAAATGGTACCGTTGAAAACGTCATCTTGTCCCACAAAAGACGAGCCACCACACAGCGTCATCAGCGAAAAAAATAAAAAAGATATAGTCCTCAGAATAAAGCAATACAAAACTAAAAAAATTATAATTATTAATTATAAAATAATTATATTTTTATCGCATGAAAGCACCAAAACAAAAATTATTATTTTTTCTGTAAAATAGTTTTTATCATATAAAAGCACCAAAACATAAAAATGATATAAATGAGGTATCGCTGTAATCGTACTGACCCCAAAAATAAAACTGCCTTATCAATTTTACCAAACGTGGAACGGTATAAACACCCCCCCCAAAAGAAATTCATGAATTGCTGATATTTGGTCATTCTGCCTCACAAAAATCAGAATAAAAAGCGATCAAAAAATGTCACATGCCAGAAATAGTACCAATAAAAACGTCAACTCGTCCTGCAAAGAACAAGACATCACATGACTGTGGACCAAAATATGGAAAAATTATAGCTCTCAAAATGTGGAGACGCTAAAACACTTTTTGCAATAAAAAGCGTCTTTTAGTGTGACAGCTGCCAAACATAAAAATCCGCTAAAAAAAGCTATAAAATTAAATCAAACCCCCCTTCATCACCCCCTTAGTTAGAAATAAATACATTTTTATTTATTTATTATTTTTCCCTATTTTCCCATTAGGGTTAGGGTTGGGGCTAAAGTTAGGGATAGGGTTTAGATTACATTTACGGCTGGGATTAGGGGTGTGTTGGAGTTAGGGGTGTGGTTAGGGTTGGGATTAGGGGTGTGTTGGGGTTAGGGCAGTGTTCAGGTTAGGGGTTTGGTTAGGGTTATGGTTGGGATTAGGGGTGTGTTTGGGTTAGGGTTTCAGTTAGAATTGGGGGGTTTCCACTGTTTAGGCACATCAGGGGCTCTCCAAACGCGACATGGCGTCCGATCTCAATTCCAGTCAATTTTGCATTGAAAAGTCAAACGGCGCTCCTTCCCTTCCGGGCTCTGCTATGCGCCCTAACAGTGGTTTACCCCCACATATGGGGTACCAGCGTACTCAGGACAAGTTGCACAACAACTTTTGGGGTCCAATTTCTCCTGTTACCCTTGGGAAAATAAAACATATTGGAGCTGAATTAAATTTTTTGTGAAGAAAAGTTAAATGTTCATTTTTTGTTAAACATTACAAAAATTCCTGTGAAACACCTGAAGGGTTAATAAACTTCTTAAATGTGGTTTTGAGCACATTGGGGGGTGCAGTTTTTAAAATGGTGTCACACTTGGGTATTTTCTATGATATAGACCCCTCAAAGTTACTTCAAATGTGATGTGGTCCCTAAAAAAAAAAAAAAAAAAAACGGTGTCGTAAAAATGAGAAATTGCTGGTCAACTGTTAACCCTTAACTCCCTAACAAAAAAAAAAATATTTTGGTTCCAAAATTGTGCTAATGTAAATTAGACATGTGGGAAATGTTACTTATTAAAAGCCTCCACTATTGATTAACCCCTTTCTGACCTCGGACGGGATAGTACGTCCGAGGTCAGATCCCCCGCTTTGATGCAGGGCTCCAGCGGTGAGCCCGCATCAAAGCCGGGACAGGTCAGCTGTTTTGAACAGCTGACATGTGCCTGCAATAGCGGCAGGTGAAATCACGATTCACCCGCCGCCATTAACTAGTTAAATGCCGCTGTCAAACGCTGACAGTGGCATTTAACCGGCGCTTCCGGCCGGAAATGAGCGCATTGCTGACCCCCGTCACATGACCGGGGGTCAGCGATGCTTCTGTAAAATAAACATAGAGGTCCTTGAGACCCCTATGGTTACTGATCCCGGCTAGCTGTGAGCGCCACCCTGTGGTCGGCGCTCATAGCACACCTGCATTTCTGCTGCATAGCAGCGATCTGATGATCGCTGCTATGTAGCAGAGGCGATCGAGTGGTGCCAGCTTCTAGCCTCCCATGGAGGCTATTGAAGCATGGCAAAAGTAAAAAAAAAATGTGAAAAAAATATATAAACATTTAAATCACCCGCCTTTTGCCCCATTCAAAATAAATAAAAAAAAAAAAATCAAACCTACACATATTTGGTATCGCCGCATTCAAAATCGCCCGATCTATCAATAAAAAAAGGATTAATCTGATCGCTAAACAGCGTAGCGAGAAAAAAATTTGAAACGCTAGAATTACGTTTTTTTGGTCGCCGAGACATTGCATTAAATTGTAATAACCGGCGATCAAATGAACATATCTGCACCGAAATGGTATATTTAAAAACGCCAGCTCGGCACGCAAAAAATAAGCCCTCAACCGACCCCAGATCATGAAAAATGGAGACGCTACGGGTATCGGAAAATGGCGCAAATTTTTTTTTTTTTTTAAGCAAAGTTTAGGTTACTTTTTATCTAAGTGGTGAAAAAATTCCAGTCATGTTAGGTGTCTAAAATCGTAATGACCTGGAAAATCATAATGGCAGGTCAGTTTTAGCATTTAGTGAACCTAGCAGAAAAGCCAAACAAAAAACAAAGTGTGGGATTGCACTTTTTTTGCAATTTTACCGCACTTGGAATTTTTTTCCCGTGTCCTAGTACACGACATGCTAAAACCAATGATGTCGTTCAAAAGTACAACTTGTTTCGCAAACAATAAGCTCTCACAATATTGACACAAAATTAAAAAAAGTTATGGCTCAGGGAAGGAAGGGAGAGAAATATCGTAGTTACTCACCGATAACGGTATTTCTCTGATCCCATGACGGCACCACGGAAAGAGGGATCCGTCCTCAGGGACAGGAAACCCACAGGTTAAAAAGGCGGGATCTCTCCTCCACCTCAGTTTGGTTTACAGAGCCTTAACAGGACTTCAGCTGTAATTTAATTGGTTATTTACATGCACAGAAATCATTATATTCATATGTATGTATTATCCTTTTTATTTTTTTTTTCCCCTATATATCTTTTTCTTTTTTTTTTCCTTTTTTGACACCTCGTGACTAAATATTAGTGGTGTGCACACCCACACGTGAAAGGGAGGGAATATACGGGTGCAGTCATGGGATCAGAGAAATACCGTTATCGGTGAGTAACTACGATATTCTCTTACCCCCATGACAGCACCACGGAGAGAATTTCATAGAATATATTTAGGGTGGGATTACTGCCTCCAGGACCCTTCTACCAAAGGTTAAGTCTGAAGAGGAAGATAGGTCAAGTTGGTAGTGCTTGAAAAAAGTAGAAGGTGAAGACCAAGTGGCTGCTCTACATATCTGGTCAATAGATGCTCCAGCCCGCTCTGCCCAAGAAGTTGCCACCGATTTGGTCGAGTGAGCCTTTATTGTGTCTGGAACCGCTTCCTCAGATGAGGTATATGACAGGGTGATGGCGTCCCTTACCCATCTTGCCAACTTGGCTTTTGATGCTTTCTGCCGCTTGTTTGGCCCCTGAAAACAGACAAACAGAGCCCTCCCTTTCCTACACACCCTCGTGGCTGATATATAAAGGGTCAGACACCTTTTCACATCTAGAGTGTGCAGTGTACTTTCTTTTTCATTTTTGGGGTTTGGACAAAAGGATGGTAAGGATATTTCTTGGTTTCTATGAAATTTTGACGCCACTTTAGGAAGGTAGGCTGGATCGGTTCGGAGGACTACTCTGTCTTCTAATATCTGGGTTAAAGGTGGGTAGGCTGATAAAGCCTGTAAGTCACTGATCCTACGGGCTGAGGTCAGTGCTACTAGCAGACAAGTTTTCAGGGAAATTATCTTTAGGGGTGCTTGTGATAAGGGTTCAAAAGGCGCCTTAGTTAGTGCTGAAAGCACCAGATTCAGATCCCAGGGAGGAGAAGTGTGATGTATGACGGGTCTAGACCTGGATGAAGCCCTAATGAACCTTTTTACCCAGGGTTCCCTGCCAGGTATTGGTTGTAAAGGGCCCCTAATGCCGTGATTTGGACTTTTAGGGTACTAGTTGCCAAGCCTTTTTCTAGCCCTTTTCGGAGGAATTCCACAATCTCCTGAATTGGGATATCTTCCGATAAACTGACACCAGAACTAGAGAGGAATTTTTTCTAGACTTTGCCATATGCCCTCGTAGTTACCAGCTTTCTACTGGCCAATAGTGTTGAAACTAGATTTGGAGAGAACCCCCTCCCAGTTAAAAGTTCCCTCTCAAATTCCATGCTGTCATGTGCAAATTTTTTATTTGTGGATGGTTTATTGGTCCCTGGTACAGGAGATTTGGAATATCTAGGAGAACCCAAGGCTCTGATATGGATATTAGACGCAGCCATGGGAACCACGTTCTTTTTGGCCAAAATGGGGCTATCATTATCACTTGTGCTCTGTCCTCCCTGATCTTTTTTTTAGAACTAGTGGTACTAGAGCTAATGGAGGAAAGGCGTAAGCCAGTTGGAAATCCCAGGGAATTAGAATGGCATCCAGGGTCACTGGATTCCCCCTTGGATCTATTGAGCAGAATGCCTGAGTGTTTCGGTTTTGACTGTTCGCGAACAGATCTATATCCGGGGCCCCCCAACAATAAACCAGGAGATATTCAATCTTATAGTAGAACTCCCATTCCCCCTGTTTTAGTTGTGTTCTGCTTAAAAAAATCTGCCTTCTGATTTTCTGTCCCTTTGATGTGAAGGCCTGACAGGGAGAGCAGGTTGGCTTCTGCCTGTGACAGAATAGATTTCGTCACTTTCATCAGAGGTTGAGACCTTGTTCCCCCCTGATGATTCAAATACGCAACTACTACCCTGTTGTCAGTCAGAACTCTCACATGATGGGAATGGAGGGAGGTTCGAAAGTGGTTGAGGGCATACTTTACAGCTAATAGCTCTTTCATATTTGAAGTGAGATTTTTTCTTCCCCTAACCATGGACCTTGAGCCACTTGGCCTTTTAGGTGAGCTCCCCAACCCCATGGGCTTGCATCTGTGGTCAGGATTATTGAAAACTGGCCATACCCATGGTACTCCTTTTTTGAGATTGGCCAGGACTGTCCACCAAACTAAAGAGGCTATTGTTTGAGAAGATATTTTTAACCGCTTTTCTAAATCTCCCTTTGAGCGGTATTCTGCTTCCAATATTTCCCACTGGAGTTCTCTGGAATGACCCTGGGCCCATTGGACCGCCGGAATGCAGGCTGTCATTGACCCTAGTATGGACATGGCTTTCCTCAAAGTAACCACTGGGGAATGTCTTAAATTGCCCACTAATTTTATCATGTTGGACACTTTCACTTCTGGAAGACGACATTCTTGTTTTATTGAATCTATTATTATCCCCAAATTTTGTTGAATCGGAGTTGGGATAATTCTGGATTTTTCTAGATTCAATAACCACCCCAGGTTTGATAGGGCTGCCATTACTTTGTCTAGCTGCTGACTGCAATGGAGAGGAGATCTGCCCATCACTAGGAGGTTGTCCAGATAAGGGACAATCAAAACATCTTGCTCCCTTATGTGGGCCATTACTTCTGCCATTAGTTTTGTGAATACCCTCGGGGCTATGGCAAGGCCGAATGGAAGCGCTCTGTATTGGTAGTGTTTCAGCTCTCCATGCACGATCACTGCCACCCTGAGAAATTTTTGAAAATCTGGATGGCACATGGTAGTATGAGTCTTTCAAGTCTATGACAGTCATGAAACAAGACGGATGAAGGGTTCTGACATGACTTTATTGTTTCCATTTTGAAACTTTCTGTCACTAGGTATTTGTTCAACTTTTTCAGGTTTATTATTACTCTGAAAGTCCCGTCCGGCTTCGTCCGAAGAAAGAGGAGAGTAAAAACCTGTTGCTTCCTCTTGTTGTGGGACTTCCTGGAGGACATTCTTTGTTAGGAGATTGTGGACTTCTTTCTGGATGCTCAGCTGTTCGGTCTCGGACTTCCTTTGCGGTGTTATAACGAATTGATGGTGTGGCCTTGTATGAAATTTCAGCCTCAAGCCGTTCTCTATTATGTTCAAAGTCCAGTTGCTCCCTGATATTTTTTCCCAGGCTTGGAGGAAGCATGTCAGTCTCCCTCCTACCTGGGGCGCACCTTCATTGTGGCTGTTTTTTGTTATCTGGCTTGTTGAACATGAAGCCTCCCCTTCTAAACTTTTTATCTTCCCATCCATCTTTTTGATTTTTTTTGGGGCGCCTTCGCATAAATTTCCTCCCTTGAAAGGGCCGCATATAGGATTGGTTGAGAAATCCTGGAAAAGCTTTTTTCATATCTGCGGCTTTTTCTAGGATATTATCCAGGGTAGGCGCAAACAAAAATTCCCCTTCACATGGTATGGAACAAAGTTTTGCTTTTGTTTGCAAGTCACCCGGCCAACTCTTTAGCTATAGTGCTCTCCTGGCCGCGTTTGAGAATGAGGCTGACCTTGCTGTCAGCCTCACTGAGTCTATGGAAGCGTCTGCTAAATATGCCGCAGCTCCCCTCATGACTGATACGGAGTCCAATATAGACTCTAATGCGGTTTTATTTTTCAATTGTGTTTCCAAATGATCCAGCCAGACCATTAGAGCTCTGGCTGTGCATGTAGCGGCTATCCCGGGTTTTAACCCTCCGCTAGCGGCTTCCCAGGATCCTTTTAAAAATCCATCCGCCCTCTTATCCATAGGGTCCTTGAGGGTCCCCATATCCTCAAAGGGCAAAGCAAATTTTTTGGAAGCCTTTGCAATCGCGACATCCAACTTCGGTGCTTTCCCCCATGAAGCACAAGCTTGGTCATCAAACGGATATTTCCGTTTGGGGGTCAACAGGACTTTTTTATCTGGCCTCTTCCATTCCTTTTTTATTAGGGTCTGAATTTTTTCATTTAACAGAAACACCCTATGTTTCTTTTGTACTAGGCCACTAAACATAAGGTCTTCTGCGTTTTTTTTTTTAACACGAGTGTCTGCCAGACCCATGGTTGTCCTAACCATTTTAACTAACGCATCTGTTTCTTCAATTGGAAAACAGTGTACAGTGGGGCAAAAAAGTATTTAGTCAGTCAGCAATAGTGCAAGTTCCACCACTTAAAAAGATGAGAGGCGTCTGTAATTTACACCATAGGTAGACCTCAACTATGGGAGACTAACTGAGAAAAAAAAAATCCAGAAAATCACATTGTCTGTTTTTTTTTTATTTTATTTGCATATTATGGTGGAAAATAAGTATTTGGTCAGAAACAAACAATCAAGATTTCAGGCTCTCACAGACCTGTAACTTCTTCTTTAAGAGTCTCCTCTTTCCTCCACTCATTACCTGTAGTAATGGCACCTGTTTAAACTTGTTATCAGTATAAAAAGACACCTGTGCACTCCCTCAAACAGTCTGACTCCAAACTCCACTATGGTGAAGACCAAAGAGCTGTCAAAGGACACCAGAAACAAAATTGTAGCCCTGCACCAGGCTGGGAAGACTGAATCTGCAATAGCCAACCAGCTTGGAGTGAAAAAATCAACAGTGGGAGCAATAATTAGAAAATGGAAGACATACAAGACCACTAATAATCTCCCTCGATCTGGGGCTCCACGCAAAATCCCACCCCGTGGGGTCAGAATGATCACAAGAACGGTGAGCAAAAACCCCAGAACCACGCAGGGGGACCTAGTGAATGAACTGTAGAGAGCTGGGACCAATGTAACAAGGCCTACCATAAGTAACACACTACGCCACCATGGACTCAGATCCTGCAGTGCCAGATGTGTCCCACTGCTTAAGCCAGTACATGTCCGGGCCCGTCTGAAGTTTGCTAGAGAGCATTTGGATGATCCAGAGGAGTTTTGGGAGAATGTCCCATGGTCTGATGAAACCAAACTGGAACTGTTTGGTAGAAACACAACTTGTCGTGTTTGGAGGAAAAAGAATACTGAGTTGCATCCATCAAACACCATACCTACTGTAAAGCATGGTGGTGGAAACATCATGCTTTGGGGCTGTTTCTCTGCAAAGGGGCCAGGACGACTGATCCGGGTACATGAAAGAATGAATGGGGCCATGTATCGTGAGATTTTGAGTGCAAACCTCCTTCCATCAGCAAGGGCATTGAAGATGAAACGTGGCTGGGTCTTTCAACATGACAATGATCCAAAGCACACCGCCAGGGCAACGAAGGAGTGGCTTCGTAAGAAGCATTTCAAGGTCCTGGAGTGGCCTAGCCAGTCTCCAGATCTCAACCCTATAGAAAACCTTTGGAGGGAGTTGAAAGTCCGTGTTGCCAAGCGAAAAGCCAAAAACATCACTGCTCTAGAGGAGATCTGCATGGAGGAATGGGCCAACATACCAACAACAGTGTGTGGCAACCTTGTGAAGACTTACAGAAAACGTTTGACCTCTGTCATTGCCAACAAAGGATATATTACAAAGTATTGAGATGAAATTTTGTTTCTGACCAAATACTTATTTTCCACCATAATATGCAAATAAAATGTTAAAAAAACAGACAATGTGATTTTCTGGATTTTTTTTTCTCAGTTTGTCTACCATAGGTGAGGTCTACCTATGATGTAAATTACAGACGCCTCTCATCTTTTTAAGTGGTGGAACTTGCACTATTGCTGACTGACTAAATACTTTTTTGCCCCACTGTATATTATAGCTCAGAGAGTTTGGCATCTTCATCGTCATCATCCTCCGCATCCTCAGAAGGTGGCCGGAACTATCTTCCTCGCTAGAGCTGTAATCTGTGGATTTGTTTCTCCATTTCCTCTTTTGGCTTTTTACTCCTTTTAGGGCCTCTTCAACTTGGGATTTAATTAGATCTTTTAGCTCAGACGCAAATCTTGGGGTCTCTTCATTTATGGTGCTCTCTATACATAAGGCACAGAGCTTTTTTGCCCATGCAGTTGGTAGATCTGCCGAGCAGAGCGGGCACACTCTATGCTTTAATTTTGTCTGGCATTTCCTCCCCTAGGAAAACAATAAAACCCCTATTTAGAACCTATATATTCACGGAGGTCACTTACCCTCCTAACGTGAGGAAGATACCGGTTCTGGTCTTGGGGATGCCTCCTCCACTTGAACCGTTGTTTTCCTCCTGGATCCACTAGAGCCTCTGCTGTGCTGGGATCCTGAGCTGCGGCGCTGTGTGGGTTGATCCTGCATTTGTTTCTTCTGCTGGTGACGGCGCTCCTGCGGGTCTTCTCCCAGCTGGGATTGTGGAGTATCCTCCACCGACTGCTCTTTTCCACTCATGGTGGCACAATTTGAGCAGCGGTGTTCAGTTCCTCCGCTGCTTTTATCTCTGGTGAGCGGTGCAAGGCAACATCCGGTCTACCCAGAGATACCCTGCGCCGCCCCGGAATTGACCCCAGCGCCTGCGCAGAAGATGCCCTGGACTTCGCGCGCGCATTACCGTTCTTGGCCTCTAGGAGGGACAGAGGGGATCGCGGCGGCCTCTGCCTCCCATGCCAGTGCCTCCCATCGGTGACCACCGTCACCTTCCTCCTGGGCTCCAGACCGGCAGTTTAACCCCAGGTAGCCGCCGCTAGCCATTACCGGCCTTGCGAAAGAACAGGAGGGGGCAGACTTGATCCTCTTCACTGCCTCCTCCCCACACAAACCACACAAGACCCGCCGATCCCGAGACGTGCATTCGGGGAGAACATCCACGACCGCGGCAGGGCCCCCCGCTGCCTGAACTCGGCCCGATGGTCCCCGGAATCCTGGTTGCGGTAAGCGGTGGGTTCCCCATCAGGGACAGGAAACCAAACTGAGGTGGAGGAGAGGTCCCGCCTTTTTAACCTGTGGGTTTCCTGTCCCTGAGGGCGGATCCCTCTCTCTCCGTGGTGGTCATGGGGGTAAGAGAAAACAAAAATCCCAAGGTCATGAAGGGGTTAGGGTATGTGCACACGTTCAGGTATGTGCGCAAGAAAAAGTGCACAAAAAAAAGCGCATGCGGATTTCTGGCAGAAATGTCAGGTTTTTGTCAGGAAAATTTCTGCCAGAAATCCTGACGTGTGCACATAGCCTTAAACATGCTGTGTGTGCACTGTTCTTGTGCTCCTTTTCTCTTTGCTTGTGTCCAACTTTGTAATATATCTTATGAAATAAAAATTACAACAACGGTTACTTTTAAAGAAAGTTTGTTGGCCCCGTCAGAGAATACTCTGTGCGGCTGCTTGCATTGTGGTTTGGGGGGCTTCCTGGGGAGCTAGACAACAGTCAATTGGTTAAGTGGGAGATGAGGCAGCTGGGGCTTCATACATGAAGGGCTGGGCTTTGAGTCTTCCATCATGCACTAATATTGAAGCTGCTAGTTGCTGATGATCAATGGCTTTCTAGGGTTACATCCCCTATTCTCCCTTTGGTCCCATGTATAAATTGTCTGAAGCAGTCATCCCCATACTATTGCAGCCAATCACTGGCAGCAGTGGTATATGGCAGATAGCTGAGACAGCGGCTGAGTATCTTTTCAGTTTTAGCTTTTGTTCCTGCCTTTGGAATGATTTTTAAATTACCTTGGACAACCCCTTTAAATGGTATCAATGTGTGATGTACGTCCAGTAAGCGAACGACATGTTTGCAGTGAGAAGTGGCAGATATAGCCCGTATACAGAAGACATTCTTTCATTATCACCCATGTAATATAATGGAGGAATCATGATAAAAACAGGACATTCAATTTTTGATTACAATGTAGGCACATTGCAAGATATTGAGATCAATGCATGAGTCATCATTTTTCTTTCTTTGTCTTGTGGTAGTCACTGATCTTTTGGCCCTAAATTCATCAAAATAACGCACAGGGTTTATAAATTTGTTGCAAAATCAAAAATACTAGCATGATAGGTTGCAAAATTGTTTAAAAAAAATTAGGATTTTTTGCATCAAATTCAGGAAACTCATGCTCAATAATATATTGGACTGTGCGGCTTTACACAATACCATGAGAGTCAGAAAGTGAATGTACAATTCATATTATCGTGTCATTCTCTGATCCAAATCTTTTCTGTGCTGGTTTATCCTACATGATTTGAAGCAGTCTAAGTATCAGTAGGGAACTCTTAGGCTGGGTTCACATTGCGTTCAGTGACACCGTTAGACTACGTTACACCGCGGAGTAACGCGGCGTAACGTAGTCCATTAACGCCGCCATGGGCGTGCGCTAGCGATGTGCCGTCATTGAGCGATGGACCAGAGACGCGGGCTGCAGCGTTTCCGGGTCCGTCACTGCTAGCGCAGATGGAGCTAGCAGATGCTCCATCTGCGTTAGCGCTGTGCAAAGTCGGCACTTGCGTTAGCGCAGTCCGTTTAACGTATGCGTTGAAAGGACTGCACTAATGCAATGTGAACCTAGCCTTATAGAGTTCAATGTTTTATGCCGGGGTTAAAATATTGATTTTTGTGTACTCACCGTAAAATCCTTTTCTCCGAGCCATTCATTGGGGGACACAGACCGTAGCGTGTATGCTGCTGCCAATAGGAGGCTGACACTAAGTGATACAAAAAAAAGTTAGCTCCTCCCCTGCAGTATATACCCTCCTGCTGGCTCTCAGCTAACCAGTTCGGTGCAAAAGCAGTAGGAGATCAATAACAATATATGAGCGTATAGCATGTCATTCTAAAAAACAAGCATAAGCTAATAACAGGGTGGGAACTGTGTCCCCCAATGAATGGCTCGGAGAAAAGGATTTTACGGTGAGTACACAAAAATCCCTATTTCTCCTTCGCCTCATTGGGGGACACAGACCGTGGGACGTCCCAAAGCAGTCCCTGGGTGGGGACAACAATAGATCAGGCCCTGTGTAACCGCTACTTACAAGTGCGCCACCGCGGCCTGCAGAGTCCGCCTGCCCAGACTCACATCTGTGGAAGTGTGGGAATTATAGTGCTTCAAGAATGCATGCGGACTGGACGAATCCGCAAGCTTGCAGGCGTGCCTTGCTGACGCCTGGTGCCTAGAACCCTTGATAGACAGGGAGATAGGCTGACATCTAGCACAGAAGGACTCCTGGATGGTGAAAAGAATTCACCATGTTATCATGGTCGATGAAACGGCTAAACCCTTCCTGAAAATGTCAGGAAGCCTTCCTCTACCGTCAGGAAGCCAAAATAAAACGTCCAACCTTCAGAAGGACGCCGTCCTCAAGACGTACCTACTCAGAGCACTCACTTCGTCCAGAATATGGGGGATCTTATTCCATTTTGTGGACTGGAGCCAAAAGAGATGAGGGAAGAACTATGCCCTCATAACAGTGGTAATACAGTACCACCTTGGTAACAAGGGATGGAGATGGCCTGAGGACAACCTTGCCTCGAAGGTAATAAGGGAAAAAAGTCTGAAAGAGCAGAGAAGCTAGCTCCAAAGACTCGTCAGAGTGAGAATATCGCAGAGGAGAACGGGACGACTTTCCCTGATAGTAAAGTCTGCCCGGATGAAAAAGGAGCCTACTGTAAGGCTCCTAGGAATAATAAGGTCCCAATGATCTAACGGTATGCGATAGGGAAGAACTACGTGTGAAAACTCCCTGTGAGAAAGTTCCTACTTGCAGTTGTCCTGCGATAAGGCGAGAAGATAATAGCTCCGCAAACAAAAAACGGACGTGGTCAGTGCGGATCTCTGAGGATCACTGGGGCCCCTTTCTGCTTCCGAAAGGCTTTCGGAAGCAGTGGAAGGGGAGTTATGGAAACTGGTACCACGGCAGAACCAGAGCATGGAGAGCGATGGCTCTTGGATCTCGAGGCCGAACCACGAACTCGAGTACATTGGCCTTCAGTCTGGATGTCATCCCACCTACGACTGGAGAACTCCAGTAAGGACAGATCTGATGGAAGACTTCGGGGAGAAGTTCCCACTGACTTGAGGCGGAACCCTGACGGCTGAATTTGTTTGCTGTTCAGAGTTCTACTTCTGGGATATATACTGCCGAGATCACCAAATAATAGACTTCGGCCCATCAGAGAAAGTGAGGTACCTCGGTCATGGCGCCTGATCATGGGTACCTGCTAGATGACTGACGTAAGGCACCGCCGTGGCATTATCCAATTGAATTCGGATAGGGAGACCCGCCAGAAGGCAGTGGACCTGATGTAAGACTACTGTTCAGATCTCCAGAACAATGATGGGGAGAAGAAGACTGGCATTGGTAGTTACTAATAACCATTGAACCGGGAGAAAGGCCCTGGATAAAGAAGGTGCTCAGAGACTATTGTCTGAAAGTCTATTTGACTTGCTGAAAACGAGCGGAGCGAAGGAAACCGCTTCCATTGTCGTCACCATTTTTCCTCAGAACTCTCTTAGCAAATCGAATGAAATGAGGGGGTGAGTAATCAAGTCCTCAGAACTCTCCTTGCGTGAGCTCCCTGTTGAAGGGCCATGACCTTGTCTCGAGGAAGAATTACCATCCTTCTAGAAATGTGCAGGATCATCCTCAAAAAGGATATCTGCTGGGCTGGAAATGAGGAGAAGGTATCCAAGAGATATAGACGACTCAGCGTAGTCCTGGAAGGGCGGCTAGACAGACCAAATAGGGCAGGATGAGCACGCCTCTAGAGTGCAAGAGAAACAGGACATCCGCCATGACCCGAGCGAACACTCTGGGAGCGGAAGCAAGGCCAAAGGACAAGGTTGTGACTTGAAAATGCTGTTGACGAATGGAAAGGCGAAGGAATTTTTGCAGAGGGCAAGCAACCCGAATGTCGATGGATGCCGGAAACTGCACCTTTTTCTGTTGAAGTAATGGCTGAGCGGAGGAACTCCATCCAAAGAAGGAGGACCATGTCAAAGGTTGTTAGAAGTTTGAGGTCCAGGGTCGATCTTACTTTTCGTTCCCCTGTTTGGAACCAAGATCCCTTAGATCTAGACTGTGCTGGACAATCCTTATACAATCCTTTGTCAGTCTCCCGCTCAAAGGATTTGATTGGCCAGTTGTTGCTGGTGTGAATTAAGGTAGTTAAGGTCTCCAGCCAGGAGACCATTGCTCTAGCAATCCATGCGGCCGCTAGGGAGGATAGAGCGCTGGACTCGAAGCCGCAAGACGGAACAAACCAGATTTGCTATCTGACAGTCCGTGGTATTTTTAATTGATGACCCATCAGGTAGGGATACTGGTAGGAATACCACAGGAGATTCTACCCGGTTAATCTGCCCCATGGCAGAATGTGCGGCTGCATCCAGCAGGTCATAGTCTCTTGCCATCTCCTCTTTTCACGGTGCAGAGATAAAAATTAGGAACCCTCGATCCATCAACCTCTTAACAGGGAAGTGGAGAGGAATTGTCCGCCTTCTTGCATCATCCACTAAATAGTGGTGATGCAGAGGGGGGAGCTCGTACGCCAAAAAGGGTGCCTCTATATGTCCACAGAGTACAGGTCTCCAGGTGGACAGGACAGGTTGTCTGGCGTTAGGCCTGGATGCAGAAGAGGAAACATGGAGACGACACTCCGTGTGCTCGTCTGTTGATGGTGTGGGGAGATCGGTGCCCTTTAAAGGACCCGTCGCCCTTAAAAAACAGGCCAGGCATGGCATCCCACGTAGAGGCTTCTGTCCAGTGAATCGCTTATCCGAATTGAATGGCAAATGCTCTCGAGGGAGTTTGGTCTCTGAAGCTCTGGCAAGCTCAGGCAATATCCAATCCATATTCAGAGCCTTGTTGTCATCAAATCATTGGTGAGGGAGCAGGAAACGAAAAACTTCCGTTTTCTAGATGCCTGTATGTTTCTAGACGCCTGCACGTTTCTAGAATACTTGCGGCCCCTGCTAGCCGACGGCTCCCATGTAGGATAGGGACCATGTATATTGGTCCTGCGAGCACTCCAAACACAGAGGGTACACAGAGGGATTCAATCTCTTGGTCAGAGAACCATGGATTGGTCAGTGAAGAAGTCCACTGAGGGGAACTAGAGGATAAAGCTGGGGTCGGCGGCGGAGGGCTCCTCGGACTGATCAAGCGCCTTTAAGACCAGGAAATATTGGTCATACGCCTTTAAGACCAGGGAATACTGGTCAAGCGCCTTTAAGAACAGAGAATACTGGCCATGCACCTTTAAGATCGGGGAATACTGGCCATGCGCCTTTAAGACCGGGGAATACTGGCCGTGCGCCTTTAAGACCAGAGCATACTGATCATGCGCCTTTAAGACCAGAGAATACTGGTCATGTGCCTTTAAGACCAGAGAATACTGGTCATGCGCCTTTAAGACCAGGGAATACTGGTCATGCGCCTTTAAGACCAGGGAATACTGGTCATGCGCCTTTAAGACCAGGGAATACTGGTCATGCACCTTTAAGACCAGAGAATACTGGTCATGCGCCTTTAAGACTGGGAATACTGGCCATATGCCTTTAAGACCAGGGAATACTGGTCATGCGCTTTTAAGACCAGGAAATACTGGTCATGTGCCTTTAAGACCAGGGAATACTGGTCATGCGCCTTTAAAGACCAGAGAATACTGGTCATGTGCCTTTAAGACCAGAGAATACTGGTCATGCCTTTAAGACCAGGTAATTCCTTACCCGGGTACTGATGTAGAGTCGATGTGCCCCTTTAATGCAAAAAATACTGTCACCCCAGTGTGAGCTGGCCGGGTGGACCAAGATGGCCACCGGGAGCTGCAGAGTTGATAAAATCTCGCAGAGAGCGAGAAGCGCCAATTTGGGGGGCGGAGCCACAGACACGATGTTGAATAGGCCCAAGCCAGGGCCTAAATTTCTGTAGCCGGTGGGCGACACCAGCGGGGCGTTCCAGGCAAGACTTCCAGGATGCGGCCTACAAATCGGCCGAAGCCGGGGACTACATTTTTGCAGCCATCCAGAGCGCTACCTCAGAGAGGTGGGCCACAGGGAAGTGGCTGAGTCTGCCTGTCAGCATGTGAATATCCCTCTGAAGATGGATCCACTCACCATCGGTGCGCGTCCCGGCATGGAGCCGCCGCGGATGTGGGTTTCAGCGCTGTTCTGTGCAGCGTGGACGGTGCAGGGATAAGCCTCTATCCATCATCCGTTTGTTAGGGAGGTGGAGAGGAACCGTCCGCCTCATTGTGCCATCCGCTATCACAGTGGTGGGACAGTGGGGGCTGCTCGGACGCCATAGAGAGGGGCCTCTGTACAGCCACGGAGCTCAGTCTGGGTGGACAGGGCCAGTTGTCCGGCATTAGGCCTGGCCCCAGGAGAGGAAACATGGAGGCGACACTCCATGTGGTCGCCTGCTGCTGGTGTGGGGAGATCGGGACCATGAAGGAACCGTCGCCCCTGAAGTGAGCTCAGGCATGGCTTCCCACGTCGCAGGAGAGGGTACGGGGAGGTATACTCGCCGTGCTCGCCTGTTGATGGTTCGGGGGAGATCGGAACCTTGAAAGGAACCGTCGCCCCCTTCACTCAGTTAATTAAAAAATAAAAATTTACAGAAAAGTAAACAATAAAATAAAAACGTTGGGGTCTGAAACAGACCCATGTGCCTCCTACAGACACTAAGCAAGAACTGGTTAGCTGAGAGCCAGCAGGAGGTGTATACTGCAGGGGAGGAGCCGAGAGCCAGCAGGAGGGTGTATACTGCAGGGGAGGAGCCGAGAGCCAGCAGGAGGGTGTATACCTGCAGGGGAGGAGCTGAGAGCCAGCAGGAGGGTGTACACTGCAGGGGAGGAGCTGAGAGCCAGCAGGAGGGTGTATACTGCAGGGGAGGAGCCGAGAGCCAGCAGGAGGGTATATACTGCAGGGGAGGAGCTGAGAGCCAGCAGGAGGGTGTATACTGCAGGGGAGGAGCTGAGAGCCAGCAGGAGGGTATATACTGCAGGGGAGGAGCTGAGAGCCAGCAGGAGGGTGTATACTGCAGGGGAGGAGCTGAGAGCCAGCAGGAGGGTGTATACTGCAGAGGAGGAGCCGAGAGCCAGCAGGAGGGTGTATACTGCAGGGGAGGAGCCGAGAGCCAGCAGGAGGGTATATACTGCAGGGGAGGAGCTGAGAGCCAGCAGGAGGGTGTATACTGCAGGGGAGGAGCTGAGAGCCAGCAGGAGGGTGTATACTGCAGGGGAGGAGCTGAGAGCCAGCAGGAGGGTATATACTGCAGGGGAGGAGCTGAGAGCCAGCAGGAGGATGTATACTGCAGGGGAGGAGCTGAGAGCCAGCAGAAGGGTGTATACTGCAGGGGAGGAGCTGAGAGCCAGCAGGAGGGTGTATACTGCAGGGGAGGAGCCGAGAGCCAGCAGGAGGGTGTATACTGCAGGGGAGGAGCTGAGAGCCAGCAGGAGGATGTATACTGCAGGGGAGGAGCTAACTTTTTTTTGTATCACTTAGTGTCATATAGACGACTCAGCGTAGTCCTGGAAGGGCGGCTAGACAGACCAAATAGGGCAGGATGAGCACGCCTCTAGAGTGCAAGAGAAACAGGACATCCGCCATGACCCGAGCGAACACTCTGGGAGCGGAAGCAAGGCCAAAGGACAAGGTTGTGACTTGAAAATGCTGTTGACGAATGGAAAGGCGAAGGAATTTTTGCAGAGGGCAAGCAACCCGAATGTCGATGGATGCCGGAAACTGCACCTTTTTCTGTTGAAGTAATGGCTGAGCGGAGGAACTCCATCCAAAGAAGGAGGACCATGTCAAAGGTTGTTAGAAGTTTGAGGTCCAGGGTCGATCTTACTTTTCGTTCCCCTGTTTGGAACCAAGATCCCTTAGATCTAGACTGTGCTGGACAATCCTTATACAATCCTTTGTCAGTCTCCCGCTCAAAGGATTTGATTGGCCAGTTGTTGCTGGTGTGAATTAAGGTAGTTAAGGTCTCCAGCCAGGAGACCATTGCTCTAGCAATCCATGCGGCCGCTAGGGAGGATAGAGCGCTGGACTCGAAGCTGCAAGACGGAACAAACCAGATTTGCTATCTGACAGTCCGTGGTATTTTTAATTGATGACCCATCAGGTAGGGATACTGGTAGGAATACCACAGGAGATTCTACCCGGTTAATCTGCCCCATGGCAGAATGTGCGGCTGCATCCAGCAGGTCATAGTCTCTTGCCATCTCCTCTTTTCACGGTGCAGAGATAAAAATTAGGAACCCTCGATCCATCAACCTCTTAACAGGGAAGTGGAGAGGAATTGTCCGCCTTCTTGCATCATCCACTAAATAGTGGTGATGCAGAGGGGGGAGCTCGTACGCCAAAAAGGGTGCCTCTATATGTCCACAGAGTACAGGTCTCCAGGTGGACAGGACAGGTTGTCTGGCGTTAGGCCTGGATGCAGAAGAGGAAACATGGAGACGACACTCCGTGTGCTCGTCTGTTGATGGTGTGGGGAGATCGGTGCCCTTTAAAGGACCCGTCGCCCTTAAAAAACAGGCCAGGCATGGCATCCCACGTAGAGGCTTCTGTCCAGTGAATCGCTTATCCGAATTGAATGGCAAATGCTCTCGAGGGAGTTTGGTCTCTGAAGCTCTGGCAAGCTCAGGCAATATCCAATCCATATTCAGAGCCTTGTTGTCATCAAATCATTGGTGAGGGAGCAGGAAACGAAAAACTTCCGTTTTCTAGATGCCTGTATGTTTCTAGACGCCTGCACGTTTCTAGAATACTTGCGGCCCCTGCTAGCCGACGGCTCCCATGTAGGATAGGGACCATGTATATTGGTCCTGCGAGCACTCCAAACACAGAGGGTACACAGAGGGAGGGTGTATACTGCAGGGGAGGAGCCGAGAGCCAGCAGGAGGGTATATACTGCAGGGGAGGAGCTGAGAGCCAGCAGGAGGGTGTATACTGCAGGGGAGGAGCTGAGAGCCAGCAGGAGGGTGTATACTGCAGGGGAGGAGCCGAGAGCCAGCAGGAGGGTGTATACTGCAGGGGAGGAGCTGAGAGCCAGCAGAAGGGTGTATACTGCAGGGGAGGAGCTGAGAGCCAGCAGGAGGGTGTATACTGCAGGGGAGGAGCCGAGAGCCAGCAGGAGGGTGTATACTGCAGGGGAGGAGCCGAGAGCCAGCAGGAGGGTATATACTGCAGGGGAGGAGCTGAGAGCCAGCAGGAGGGTATATACTGCAGGGGAGGAGCTGAGAGCCAGCAGGAGGATGTATACTGCAGGGGAGGAGCTGAGAGCCAGCAGAAGGGTGTATACTGCAGGGGAGGAGCTGAGAGCCAGCAGGAGGGTGTATACTGCAGGGGAGGAGCCGAGAGCCAGCAGGAGGGTGTATACTGCAGGGGAGGAGCTGAGAGCCAGCAGGAGGATGTATACTGCAGGGGAGGAGCTAACTTTTTTTTGTATCACTTAGTGTCAGCCTCCTATTGGCAGCAGCATACACCCTACGGTCTGTGTCCCCCAATGAGGCGAAGGAGAAAATAATAAAAACAAAAATAATATTTAAAAGACTGTACGCTCTGAATAGGCAGAAAGCTACCAATCAGTGGTGTGAGGGCAGTGTTGGTTATACAGAGCTCAGTATTTAGAGAACTGGCAGATCTGAAGCAGATAAGTGATTTTATCCAAGTGACGGCAAGCAGCCCAGCAAGTGACACCACCAGAATCAGGGTCTCTGCTTCTACATCACACTGCTCTGAAGTGGGGTAGCAAAACCTGGGTATGGATTCCCTTTAAAATATATTTATTGTAAGCAGCTCGTTTCCTGACAAAATTACTAATATCAATAGTGGATTAACTTTTTTTTGTGTGTGTGTGGGGGGAGGGGGGTCTTTAAAACAACATTTCTGCCAGCAGCGCTAGGGCATTTATTGTTGTGCATTATGGCAGAGAACAGCATTGTGCAGCATTAGTGCTTCTGGAAGTTCATAAACTCCTGCATTGCTTTATTGTATGTTTCCAGCCATCTGTTACAGCTACAGAGTCATTTTAGCGAAGTAGATTTATATCAAGTAGATTAATAGCACCCATAACTGGAGAGCGGGCAGCCAGGCATCATTCTCTAAGGCCACGCTGTTCCCACGTCACGCGGCCTCCATGATCTGCAAATAACAAGTGCCGCACATCAGGGCTGAACGCTGCAGGGGAAGAACATCCATCATCTGTTCCATAACCAACCTTCCTCCTAGGCACTGCCGGATAACAAAGGAGAGCTAGTCCAAGGAGAAGACTCGTCACAGGGCAGCGCCTATTCCGGAAGGCTCGCATTTTATAGAAATCAGTGATGTCCTGTACTGACACGCATCATCATACAGACACACCATCGCCCCAACACGCGCCAATACGTCTACTGGCCATACAGAATCCTGCTAAAGAGGACAAGTTACCGATTGTTGGGTGTCTCCACCGATTTGAGACTTGCAGCTGATTGGACTTAAGGACTATTCAATCTCTTTGGTAGCCATGAAAGGAGAGAATATCACACATAGGTCGCCGCAGATTCCATAATCTAGTGATATATTTAACCCCTTAGTGACAGAGCCAATTTGGTACTTAATGACCAGGCCAATTTTTGCAATTCTGACCACTGTCACTTTATGAGGTTATAACTCTGGAACGCTTCAACGGATCCCGCTAATTCTGAGATTGTTTTTTCGTGACATATTGTACTTCATGTTAGTGGTAACATGTCTTCGATATTACTTGCGATTATTTATGAAAAAAACAGAAATATGGCGAAAATTTTTAAAATTTTGCAATTTTCAAACTTTGTATTTTTATGCCCTTAAATCAGAGAGATATGTCACGAAAAATAGTTAATAAATAACATTTCCCACATGTCTACTTTACATCAGCACAATTTTGGAAACAAATTTTTTTTTTGTTAGGGAGTTATAAGGGTTAAAAGTTGACCAGCAATTTCTCATTTTTACAACACCATTTTTTTTTTAGGGACCACATCACATTTGAAGTCATTTTGAGGGGTCTATATGATAGAAAATAATGAAGTGTGACACCATTCTAAAAACTACACCCCTCAAGGTTCTCAAAACCACATTCAAGAAGTTTATTAACCCTTTACGTGCTTCACAGGAACTGAAACAATGTGGAAGGAAAAAATGAACATTTAACTTTTTTTTGCAAACATCTTAATTCAGAACCATTTTTTTTATTTTCACAAGTGTAAAAACAGAAATGTAACCATAAATTTTGTTATGCAATTTCTCCTGAATACGCCAATACCCCATATGTGGGGGTAAACCACTGTTAGGGCGCACCGCAGAACTTAGAAGTGAAGGAGCGCCGTTTGACTTTTTCAATGCAGAATTGGCTGGAATTGAGATCGGACGCCATGTCATGTTTAGAGAGCCCCTGATGTGCCTAAACAGTGGAAACTCCCCACAACTGACACCATTTTGGAAACTAGACCCCCCATGGAACTTATCTAGATGTGTGGTGAGCACTTTGAACCCCCAAGTGCTTCACAGAAGTTTATAACGTAGAGCCGTGAAAAAAAAAAAATTGCATTTTTTCTACAAAAATGATCTTTTTGCCCACAAATTTTTATTTTCACAAGGGTAACAGGAGAAATTAGACCACTAAAGTTGTTGTGCAATTTCTCCTGAGTACGTCGATACCCAATATGTGGGGGTAAACCACTGTTTGGGCGCACCGCAGAGCTTGGAAGAGAAAGAGTGCAGTTTTACTTTTTCAATGTAGAATTGGCTGGAATTGAGATCGGACGCCATGTCGTGTTTGGAGAGCCCCTGATGTGCCTAAACAGTAGAAATCCCCCACAAGTGACCCCATTTTGGAAACTAGACCCCCCATGGAACTTATCTAGATGTGTGGTGAGAACTTTGAATGCCCAAGTGCTTCACAGAAGTTTATAATGCAGAGGCGTGAAAATAAAAAATATTTTTTTTTTCCACAAAAAAGATTTTTTAGCCCCCAAGTTTTTATTTTCACAAGGGTAACAAGAGAAATTGGACCCCAAAAGGTGTTGTCCAATTTGTCCTGAGTATGCTGGTACCCCATATGTGGGGGTAAACCACTGTTTGGGCGCACGGCAGAGCTCGGAAGGAAGGAGCGCCGTTTTGGAATGCAGACTTTGATAGAATGGTCTGCGGGTATTATGTTGCATTTGCAGAGCCCCTGATGTACCTAACCAGTAGAAACCCTCCACAAGTGACCCCATTTTGGAAACTAGACCCCCCAAGGAACTTATCTAGATGTGTGGTGAGAACTTTGAGTGTCCAAGTGCTTCACAGAAGTTTAGAATGCAGAGTCGTGAAAATAAAAAATATTTTTTTTTTCCACAAAAGAGATATTGTAGCCCCCAAGTTTTTATTTTCACAAGGGTAACAGGAGAAATTGGACTGCAATAGTTGTTGTCCAATTTATCCCGAGTACGCTGATGCCCCATATGTGGGGGTAACCCACTGTTTGGGCGCACGGCAGAGCTCAGAAGGGAGGGAGCACCATTTGACTTTTTGAGCGCAAAATTGGCTGTCGTGTTTGGAGACCCCCTGATGTACCTAAACAGTGGAAACCCCCCAATTCTAGCTCCAACCCCAACACACCCCTAACCCTAATCCCAACCTGATCCATAATCCTAATCACTAACCCTAACCATAATCACAACCCTTACCCCAAAATAATAATAATCTTTATTTTTATATAGCGCTAACATATTCCGCAGCGCTTTACAATTTTGCACACATTATCATCACTGTCCCCGATGGGGCTCACAATCTAGAATCCCTATCAGTATGTCTTTGGAACGTGGGAGGAAACCGGAGTGCCCGGAGGAAACCCACGCAAACACGGAGAGAACATACAAACTCTTTGCAGATGTTGTCCTGGGTGGGATTAGAACCCAGGACCCCAGCGCTGCAAGGCTGCTGTGCTAACCACTGCGCAACAACCCTAATGTCAACCCTAAACATAACCCTAATCAAAACCCTAAATCCAACACACCCCTAATCCTAATCTCAACCCTAACCTCAAACCTAACCCTAATCCCAATACACCCCTAATCACAACCCTAACCTTAACCCTAATCCCAAACCTAACCCTAATCCCAAGCGTAACCCTAATCCCAAGCGTAACCCTAATGCCAACCCAAACCCTAATACCAACCCTAATCCAAACCCTAACCCTAATCCCAGCTCTAACCCTAACTTTAGCCCCAACCCTAGCCCTAACTTTAGCCCCAACCCTAACCCTAGCCCTAAGGCTACTTTCACACTTGCGTCGTTTGGCATTCCGTCGCAATCCGTCGTTTTGGACAAGAAACGGATCCTGCAAATGTGCCCGCAGGATGCGTTTTTTGCCCATAGACTTGTATTGCCGACGGATCGTGACGGATGGCCACACGTCGCGTCTGTCGTGCACTGGATCAGTTGTGTTTTGGTGGAGCGTCGGCACAAAAAAACGTTCAATGAAACGTTTTTTTGTACGTCGCATCCGCCATTTCTGACCGCGCATGCGTGGCCGTAACTCCGCCCTCTCCTCCCCAGGACATAGATTGGGCAGCGGATGCGTTGAAAAACTACAGCTGCTGCCCACGTTGTGCACAATTTTCACAACGTGCGTCGGTATGTCGGGCCGACGCATTGCGACGGCCCCGTACCGACGTAAGTGTGAAAGAAGCCTAACCCTAAGTTTAGCCCCAACCCTAACCCTAAATTTAGCCCCAACCCTAACCCTAAATTTAGCCCCAACCCTACCCCTAACCCTAATTTTAGCCCCAACTGCTGTTCTCCTGCCGGCCGGCAGATGGAGACAGATGGCGGGCGCACTGGGCATGCGTCCGCCATGTTCTTCTGCCGGCAGCCAGGAGGAGCAGCAAGAGGATCCAGGGACCTAGGTGAGTATGCTAGGGTCCCCGAATCCCCCTATTTCTCTGTCCTCTGATGTGCGATCACATCAGAGGACAGAGAATTACACTTTACTTTTTTTTTTTTTTTTGCGGTCGCCGGTAAACAGTTAATTACCGGCGATCGCAAAACAGGGGTCGGTAATACCGACCCCGATCATGCTCTTTGGGGTCTCGGCTACCCCCGGCAGCCGAGACCCCAAAGATTCTCCCGGTGCTGGCCGGCGGGCGCACTGCGCATGCGCCCGCCATTTTGAAGATGGCGGCGCCCACCGGGAGACACGAGGAGCATCGGGGGAGCTAGGGGAGTATTGGGGGGCCACCTGGGACCCCTTTTCTCTGTCCTCCGATGTGCGATCACATCGGAGGACAGAGAAATTAAAGAGATCGCTTTTTTTTTTTGCGATCGCCGGTAAACGGTTAATTACCGGCGATCGCAAATGCGGGGTGGGTTAAAACCCCCCCGAATCATGTTCTCTGGGGTCTCGGCTACCCTCGGCAGCCAAGACCCCGGAGAAAATCGGCCTCTGGGGGGCGCTATGGACTTTTTCCACAGCGCCGTTAATTAACGGCGCTGTGGTTTAAGTACCCTTAGCAGCCGCCGTTAAAAGGCGTATCGGCGGTCGCTAAGGGGTTAAAGGGAATCAGACAGCAGATTCATGGTGCACAGAACACAGGGAGCAAGTATCAGACACTGGATCATTTCAGCCATGTATGACTTACTTTAAAATACTGTGATGTAAACAATGGGAGACCGTGCCCCTAGGGTGACTAATCTAAGATGGTCTCCAGTGGCTTCTTCCCGTCTCACTTCCCTTAGGGTACCGTCACACAGTGCAATTTTGATCGCTACGACGGCACGATTCGTGACGTTCGAGCGATATAGTTATGAGATCGCAGTGTCTGACACGCTCCTGCGATCAGGGACCCCGCTGAGAATTGTACGTCGTAGCAGATCGTTTGAAACTTTCTTTCGTCGTCTAGTGTCCCGCTGTGGCGGCATGATTGCATGGTGTAACATATATCGTATACGATGTGCGCATAGTAACCAACGGCTTCTACATCGCACATACGTCATGAAATTATCGCTCCAGCGTCGTAGATTGCAAAGTGTGACAGCAGTCTACGACGCTGGAGCGATATTGTTACGACGCTGGAGCGTCACGGATCGTACAGTCGTAGCGATGAAAATTGCACTGTGTGACGGTACCCTTAGTGACAGGTCTCTCTTTATATACATACACGTAGTGAGACCTGTATCAATGAGAGCAGGGGGGAAGACACCAGGGACCGATGCACGTTTTTTTTCTAAACCACGGTTGTATTTCAGAGTGTGACTGACGTGGACTCAGATTGTTGTTGCCATGATTTGGGCGGCATGAATCAAAATGAATACTGTATACAGTTAGGACCCCTTTATAAGGTCTACATGTCTCACACTGGTAATGACCCATCACTTATAATAATCTATTGAGGCAGCTTCTCAGTGAGATCTATGTCTGAGCTGTTTGCTCATTTACATATAAAAAAAACCCCATGAATTTCTCAGGATTAAGACATTGAATCACAGAAATCAAGGTATCATTTTATTGAGCTTTGGAGGGCCTTAGGAGTATCATTTTGACAGATTCCCTTTAAATAGGGGGAGGCCCATAGCAATACATCATAACCCCTTCACGACTTTTGACTAACTTTACGTCAAAGGTCGTGTCCCTGCCTTTAATGGGGGCTTGAATCTCACATCTTTCCTAGCGCATGATAAGTGATTTAATCAGCAATCATGTGTTAACAGCTGCGGGCAGAGAGGTGCTTCAGCCACAGCTGGCAACTAGTCCATCTGACAGCAGGATTTCGTCCAGAAGAGCATCATTCATCCCATGGGTTGTCATGACTGCTGGGGGGTCAGAGGATGACCTCGTGCCTGTACAATCCTCCTTTGTATGCTGGCCCGTGCACTACTGTGTGGCACAAGCTAAATAGACGATCGCAGTTTAAGTCTCTTAAGATGACTACTCCATACAGTGAAACGTGAGAAAAAGCATTCCAATTTTTTTAACACATTTGGTATTGCTGCATTCCTTGATGAGGGTGGATTAGACTCAATTAGTGTTCGATAATGTGGGTTCGGAAAACCTTAAAATCATCTGTAGAGGTCTTTCAATAGAGCCAGGTCATGTTGACACTGCCAAATCCATTTAGCATCCTATATAACGTCTATCAATAAAGTATAACATGCATTCAGAAACTTTAGCAAAGGTCATAAAATAAAAGTCAAGAACAGCAGCTGTCGGTCTTTTTCCATATTTTATTTGGGTAATTTAAAAAGGTAACAATAGTGTTAAAACTACTACAATATCTTTCCACAGCCATAGCTCACAGACCCACAAATAACCTTCTATATATTGATTTTTTTTTTGCCTTTTTCCTCCATTTTCACCTTTTTTTTTTTTAAACCTTACCTATCATAATAAAATGCCCATTATAACAGTTTCACACTAATAGCAACTATATGTGGAGGGAAGGATCTAGTATAATGGAAAGGAGAGGGGCATATACTCTGATGTCATTATTGAAATTTGTAATCAAGTTAATAAGTAGAGAAATTTTCGGGGCGCAGCTACGCCAGGCAGCCACGGTGCCCATTATATATAGGTCCTCCGTAGCTGAAGAAACCCACAAGACATTGCTCTACAATGCATTCCGAGGATCTTTAGCTGTGAAGGTGATCACCAATGCATTGACATCAAGCTGGTGATAATAGTCAAAGCAATTTATTCCGTAACATATAAAAACACTAAACTTAGAAACTAGATCCCCAAAAAATTTCTGAAAAAAGAATCAACTTTGATATACAAAAACAGTCATTGAATGTTTTATACAAAAGTTTCAAACAAACTCATTTTTGTCAGTGCGTTTTTCAACCAGCTTAGTTACTGGGTCCAGCGCAAAGTGTTTATATTTATATATATATATATATATAATTTTTTCTTTATTTATATATTTTACTATTTTTATGTTTTTTCCCCCCCCGGAACAGTAATATAAAAAGTAAATAAAAAAAAAAAAAGAAGAAGAATCTTATAGAAAGAATCTTTGCTGGTCTTAAGAATGAATGTAACATGGAACCCTTTAATTCTCAGAGGCACACAAGAAGGGCTCCTTAAAACAAAAGAATGGACAGGGGAGGGGAAAAAAAAAAAAATCAGTTTATTTGTACAGAGGATGCATTTTTCCAGTCTCCTCAAATAAACTTGATTCACTTAAAACATCACTAGAAAAAAACTAAAATTGTTAGAAACTGTACAAAAAAAAAACAACAAAAAAAAACAAACATATAATCCTGCAGGATTGTTTGATAGAACGAAAAGGCTTTAAGGAGCAGCATTGAAAAGTATGGCCAGAGGTTTCTTTGGTTTGGTCTAACACATAAGAGATGAAATCTATCTCAGACAGATTTTAGTTAATTTTTTAAGAAACCTGCACAATTGAAGACGAGAACTAAGAAGAATGTTATACAAGTGAGAGGTGCATCGGCCTGGATGTACTCGGGGGTCAGTGCCTTCCTAGCGATGGAGGAGTTGTGCACACGGGCATTTGTCTGTGCTTTTCATGTATGCGTCGTATACAGCGAGGGTCTTTATTTCCATTGCATGACAGCAGCTTTTCCATAGCAGCTTGGTTTTCTAACTAAAAGAACTAATAGATTCAAAAAACAAAGTCAAACAATTGCTGAAATCTTGTACAACCAGCAGTGTAGGTTATGCCGATATAGACAAAGATGGCAGCCGTGGGACCACTCAGCACTAAATGGCATCACACCAGTTCGAGAATGAAACGCAAACAGGGATAAAAACGAATATGTCCAACTGCGAGATTAGATTAAAATATCAAAAAAGTGTAATTATTCCAGCTACATGGTTCAAAGTGTGCTACTACAACAGCTAATAGTTGTGGAGCCAATTCCAATAATTAAAAAAAAAATGGTGTAAAAAAAAGTAACAGCATACATAAAATCAAATTTAAAAGAAAAGGGCTCGGCAGTGAGTAATTGCATAGCTGGATTCTCCGGTGAAAAATGTATGCTTCTGAAAAGGTCCACGGACTCCCGAAACCATTTCATAGGAGCAATTCAGATTATTTCTAAGAAAGTCTTAGGCTACGTTCACACTAGCGTTGTGTGCCGCTGCGTCGGCGACGCAACGCACAACTCACGCAAAAACGCTGCAAAACGCACGCAAAAACGCTGCGCTTCGCGACGCAAGCGTAGTTTTTTGCCGAAAATCGGACGCAAGAAAAATGCAACTTGTTGCGCTTTCTTGGTCCGACGCTTGCGGCAAAAAAGACGCATGCGTCGCACAACGCAACAAACAAAAACGCATGCGTCCCCCATGTTAAATATAGGGGCGCATGACGCGTGCGTCGCCGCTGGACGCTAACCCGACGCACACTAGAATAACGCTAGTGTGAACGTAGCCTTACTGAGGGGCTATATGGGGTCCAATGAGCAAGAATTTAATTAGCTATGCAGATCATTAAAGAAAATAAATCTATATTACAGTTTTGATCCAATTCATCAAGTTCCACAAAACTGAGAAAATTTATAGCATAATCATAGTAAAAACGGATTTGAAGGGAGGAGGTGAACAAAACAAAAAAAAAAGGAAGAACGATCCAATCATTATCCAATCATATTTGCTAGACTGGGAGAATCATGAGGACCAGAAAAACGATCCTGGCTAGCAGTGCAGTAGATCTCCGCTGCATCGGTACCCAAAGGCGGAGAGGTGAAATATTAGGGCTAATGGCAGTCACTCGTGAACATTGAGGGTTCATAGACTCGGGCCTGAAGTGTTCATTTCAGCCACAGAACCAATACACCATCCCAGTTGTATACCAATCTTTAGACTTGTTTTTTTGTTAATTAACAGCTACTAAGACAAATGCAATTTTGCACTAAGCTGTATACAAAAGGACACACAAAACAATCCTTTTTGTGGTTTTTGCTTTTTTTCTTTTCCGATCTCCCCTAAGCCATGCTGGGAAGTATTGCTGACCTTGTACTATCAAAACCTGCAGGATTGGCATTTCATCAATATCTCATTATTACACAAGTAAGAAATATCTGTAGAACATCTGCATATATCGAGAGTTAGTAAAAATCTGATATGATCTTGGAGTTGGCATGACCAGTCACGGGACCTTGTGCAAGGATGATTAGCACCTTTAAATACATAGAGTTTAAAAACAGAAAGGAAATTCTAAAGCTCATTCATGGCAGAAAGTTGCAACCTGCACCAACAAAATAAATTTTTTTTTGCTGTGCCAGTATAGGTAAAAAAACAAAAAAAAAAAAGTTTTTTTGCAGCAAAAATCATGATTTCACTTGTGCTCACTTTAGTGGGTGTAAAACAACGGACTAAGGTGAGGAGAGATGGTAGAAACTTCTCTTTGAGAGAAACCGCTTATATAGAACTCTCCTCAATGGTACATGATACATAAAAAAAACCCATAAAAGATTTCTACTCCGTGCACCTGAGTATGGGGGGGAACGGAGCAAAAAAACAAAAATGACATCCCGGTAACTCCTGTCGCCAGGAGAACCTACAATGTATTGGTCTGAAACTTTGGAAGCTGCTCAGACACAAAAATTTCTCCTCCGCGGTATGTGCTGGCAGCATGCGACTTATTTAAGGCATCCAAACAGGGGAAGCGATCCCTGCCACTTCAGTCAGCAGCAGCGAGGATGACCATTTTTGAGCAAATGATGTGGATGAAGGAACCAATGAAGAGAAAACCATCTTTGCAGCATGAGAGGCTTATGATGCTGTCTAAATATAAGCCCCTCTGGCTACAACAAGGTTAATAACCATGGCCACCATAACAGACAAGCAAATCTAGAAATGGCCTCTTGTGAGAATCAATACCTGCCTTTAACCTTGCCTTACTACAATGCTCTTGACCCCAAAGGTAATGGTTCCAGCATGCAAATTCTGCTATACCAAGCAGCCAGTAGACACTCCCAGCACTCAGTGTGCTGACAGTCTAGCAACTATGCGCCCCAGAGATCTGTAAAGCTAGTTAAGGCTAATGGCACTTGTGCTGGAGAAAAGTAAAAGTTAGATTTCTATAAAAAGCACATTCCATGCCACGAGCTAACACCCTGCTTCCCATGCACCAAAATTAAAGAGAAGTCACAAAATTTCCTTACACCGATTGGCCACTTTCTTATTACTTTATAGATGTAAACATATGATACAAGTCATAAAAAAGACCAATCTACCTTTATTGTGAGTTCTGTCTTGTTTCCAAGATGTCTGTTACTCCACCGCCCAATAAACAGCCCCAGCTTTAGTGGAGAGGTGTGGATTACAGTCTAGGAGCCTTCATGCACTAGGTGGTCACTTTCCCCACATCTCAATGCGTGCACACACTTTAGTTTCTGCAGTAAGTAGTCAGCGCATGCGCTGTAGAAGTAGTATCATCTACTTTTGTCACTTAGCCTCTATGGTGCATGAAAAGTAGTGCTTTATAGAGAGGGAAAGGCTTTACTACAGAAGGCACCGGTTCTACTATGATTGCGCTAGACTGGGAAACTGGCGCATGCGCAGAAGCAGCACATTGGCTGGAGCAGGTAACATTTTCCACTGCACATGTGCCAACGGGGGTCACCACAGTAGGAACTAGAGCGCAGACGTGCACACAATCCCCCCCCAGCACAGCAAGATGGCGAGAGAAGACGGAAGGATGTTTATGGTCGGTAGAACAGCAGATTTCAGAAAAGTAACAGAACGTTTAATATTGGCCACCTGATCAAAAATAAGTAAGAAAGTGGCCAAACCCTTTTAATCTACACCCTCACAACACCAGAAACAGGAAGGGTAAAATGAGTGCAGCTCAATGGTAGTCACGTAAGTGGAACGCTTTGCATGTTGCTTTATAGCTACACTGATGCCCACCGCCATTATAGGTGGCCAGTCTGAATCTAAGCTACAAGGCCCAAAAGGAGCCATCAACACAATTTAGCAACAATGTTTTCAGTACCAATGAACACCCTTGGCATTTACAAAGATTGTAAGGTGGAAATTACAGACGGGGATGTGACAAGATGATGGAAATCACACCAGATAGGTTGAACATTTTTTTTTTCATTAAAGCAATTACAGAAGAATTTGGTTAACTAAACACAGTCAAATCATGTAAATGCAAGTAATTAACACCGCAAGGCGATTCTGAGGTAGGGTTTAAAGAAACATTTGACTGATATTCTAGCGTTTCCATCATATGCATCTATGTCTTGTGCGGCCATTATCTGTAAACACCTCTGTTGTAGGTCACAACCAAACACTAAAATGGGGGGAAAAAAACAGTCAATTTAATACTCATTTGCTAAATTAGCAACTTGACAAATGTAGGACCTTAGATTCTGAAAAGCAAAGAAATAAGAAGAAAATTTGAAAATCAATGGAAATGCCAAGTAAAACCCCAACATCCTTCCCTAGAAAACCCAAGATTGTGAAGCAACAGAAGCAGACTACTGATTAAAAGAACGCAATGATATGTACCGGACTAACTAAGCTAAGCACACACAGAACGCCTATCCTGGCAATCACAGATCCTTCATTATTGAACACGTCCTCCCATCCACATTCATTGAGAAACCCTGATCAGTAGGGATATAGGTTAGCAAAACAAACCGTAAAATAATGTAAGAAGTAAAAGAAAATATATGTATATGCTGCAAAAAACTCAGTAGCTCAAAACAATTCTAATAAAAAATAGAAAAAAAAAAAAAGTTGTGGGTACTTAATGTCTTCCCACCCGTTGCCCTGGTTAGCGCTGCTATAAAAAGCAAAGTCTAAACAGGACAACGGAAACAATCATCATAAAATTGTACAGTAATAGAGATAGCTAGACCACGAGGGAGCGGGGTCCCCTGGGAAGAGTTCTGCGGAGAGGTCTAGTGACTGGTCATGCGGCTCAGTGTCAGGAATAATGGTTGTATGGTGGGAGGGGGTGCCCGATGCCATTTTGAAAGTGGTGGTGCTGACGGTGGGAAAGGTACTCGGCATAGCTCATTGTCATCTTCTCGCTACGGTATCTGCACAGGAGACAAAAATGAACAGGTTACACACATAAGCATGTCACATTGTGCATACATGGAGCCAAGCATGCTATACACTACATCATCATCCACATTACACAGGCAGACCCACTAAACTATGGGATCATCACTAGAGCAGGTGCATGTTCCCCAGAGCTTAAAGGGGTTGTACACATCTGGGAAGAATTACTTAAATGCATGTATTTGGGGGTCAAAATAATTGTTGAAATTCAATTTTATTACACATTCTGCACAGTTTTGCTTTTACAGAGTTACAATCTTGCCCATTGGATAGTCAGAATGAACTTACTGACTGATTCTCAGTTAACTCATTCTGTAGCCAGCAATAGACAGTGCAACAGAGGATGTAGAAGGCAATCGGTGCAATATTGTTAATTAAACCCATGCTAAAAAATATTCTTTAGCTGAAAAAACAAACCTGCATTTAAGGAAAAAAAAATTGTTATCAAAGATTATATATTAAATAGGACTTGGAAACAGGGCAAGTGTTAGGCCAAGTCTGAACCTAGCAGAAATCAGGGAGTGCAATATACATAAAAACATGCCTCATTGTGCCTGTAAGGCCTGCCACTATACGAGATGTGATCAGGCCAGACTACTTTGTGGTCTAGTAGTGAGTGTTGGGGAGCCAGTTTGCCTGGCCAAGGGGACAGCCGATGTACCCCCAATCATACACTGCAGAGCACAGCAACAAAACACTGAGTGAACTGACATTAAGCATCCAAGGACCCTCAAATACCCTGACCCGGCCGTGCTAAGGCTACGTTCACATTTGCGTTCTGCCGGGCTGCGCCGGGCGCAGCCGCGGCGACGCATGCGCCCCTATATTTAACATGGGGGCGCATGGACATGCGTTTGCATGCGTCTTTTTTGCCGCAAGCGTTAGGGCCCAGAGGACGAAGCAAGATGCTTTTTTTTTTTTTGCGTCCAAAATCCGGCAAAAAAAGGACGCATGCGACGCAAAACTATGCGTTATGCATGCGTTCTTGTTTGCGTTGCGTCGCCGACGCAGCAGAGCACAACGCAAATGTGAACGTAGCCTAAGAGGACTGCATAAAGGCATATACAGGGACCTCTGAGAACATAGGATAGGAAGCAGCCTACACCGTCCACTCTTTAGTAAGGTGGGTGCAAGGGAAGATTAGGACTTCTCAGGTTGTAGGATATTTACGGTGTCGCTTATAGAACAATAAAGGGCTGCTGTATAAATGCATGGATCACTTTACAAAACTAGTGTATAAAAGAGCATGTAATGTACAGAGAGCCCGATGCACATCAGTAAGCCGATCTGGCAGCAAAATCCTCAGTGCAATGAAACTTAACCAACAGCTTGGCGACTGATGGAGTCTGTGAATGTAGGTCAGGGCAGGACAAGGGCAGCCGGTCGACAGGACTCAGGCTTACACTGTACGTGTGAAAAGTGGCCAGGCCCCACCTAACGGTGCTGAGCTCTGCACGCTAAGAGCTTTACCACCTCCACATCAGGGGCACTTTCACTGGGAGCCAAGTACGTATCCCCTATAGGGACAGCACTCCGGGGTGTAATCCGTGTCTCCTAGCCCTGAATGAGGGGTGACGTGGGGCCGGGCCCCTGTAGGTAAGAGTTGCTTAGTGGGATAAGGGTCCTATAGCAATAACACGGTATAAGCCTATTAGTGATCTGCACACTGACGGTATTAGTGTGGGAGACTTGACAAGCTTAGAATGAGCACAGATGCTGAGGATGTGGCGGAAAGGGAAAAAAAAAAAAATTAAATTTTATTATTTTTCCCTCAATTAAAAAGTGTGTGAAATCCTTTCGGATCTGAAATGTGTTTTTTTTTAGAATAGAAACCTAATAAAGATAACGTTTCCTTTAAAGAAATTTTCTTGGACCTAAATGGGGTCAAAAAAAAAAAGTGTGACATCGATGTGATAACCCCCCTCCAAAAACTAACCAATACCCAACTGGTGACTTCCACCATCAGCATCGGTGCCTTATGGGGCTCTGTTACATGCGCTGCAGTGATTACGGAGGGAGGGGGGAGCAATGTACAGACGATCACTACAGCCGCACACATGGCACAAGGCTGCTGATGAAGTGTCCAACATCACTGCAGGACAAGGATTCAAAACAAGTTTTGTCATTTTATCACATCCTGAGCTTCAAGGGAATTCAACGAACCAAACAATTGTTCAGGACTGCTCATAAGAGGTTATCCTGCCTTTTAAAATGAGAATAATTCCTTTAAAATATTACTAGTGACTAGCGTCACTCCCTCACATTGCTTGATTAGTCTGCATTGCCTATGTGATGAGTGCGGCCTGCCCCATGCAGCGTGTCGGGTGGCTCGTACTTGCCGGCGCTGTAAGGTTTTGCAGTATTTTCCTACTTATTTCGGTGGGATAACACTACAGTATCTTGCACAGCTACTATAAAAGGATGGCTCCATCAGAGGTGGCGCCAATTATCGGACGGCCTCAGATCTAAGAATGATGGCTTATACAAAGGATAAATCCTTAGTTTGCAGTGGCTGAAAAAGTTCTTTAATGATTCAGCCTTTAATCAGGGGCAAGAGCAGTAATGTATACAGGGATTGAATAGAGGTGCTAAAGTGAACAGAGGTATATTGTAATACCACACACAACATGGAGTCAAAGGTGGCGCAGTTACGATTTTCTGATGCTGGACAACCTTAAGAGGTTAATGTAAAATACTAAAACTACTCTTACCCATAAAGTTTTAAATTAAACAAATTAAGGGGAAAAAAAATAAAGAAATCGCACAGTGGTTGTTTGCAGTTGGCCAGAAGGACTGTTTTCCATTGATTTGATAAATGAGGGCTAATGGGCCATTTTCACATTCTCTTTCAAGATTGGAGAGCATTTAAATTATTGAATTATGTCCATTCTGTCCCTTTGTAAATCAGTTTACCGTATTTGCTTCCTAGCCCTTGTGAAGGCTCGTCTAGTTAAAGCTATGACCTATCCATGGAGAGGTGATCACCTACAGATCAGAGAGGTCCGACCACTGCAGCCCCCATCGACTGGCAGAAAATCCCCGGAAGAAGGAGTTAGCAGTGTGCATGCTGTCATCACAATTTACCCTGCTAAAGTAACGGTATAATGACCTTGATGTATGGCTTTCATGGATACTGTAGTGGAAAATTATCCTGGTTCTTGTTTAAAGGGAACCTGTCACCCTGAAAATCGCGGGTGAGGTAAGCCCACCGGCATCAGGGGCTTATCTGCAGCATTCTGTAATGCTGTAGATAAGCCCCCGATGTAACCTGAAAGAGGAGAAAAAGACGTTATATTATACTCACCCAGGGGCGGTCCCGCTGCTGGTCAGGTCAAACGGGCGTCTCTGGTCCGCTGCGGCGCCTCCCATCTTCATTACAAGACGTCCTCTTCTGATCTTCAGCCACGGCTCCGGCGCAGGCGTACTTTGCTCTGCCCTGTTGAGGGCAGAGGATAGTACTGCAGTGCGCAGGCGCCAGAAAGGTCAGAGGCCCGGCGCCTGCGCACTGCAGTACTTTGTCTGCCCTCAACAGGGCAGAGCAAAGTACGCCTGCGCCGGAGCCGTGGCTGAAGATCAGAAGAGGACGTCTTGTAATGAAGATGGGAGGCGCCGCAGCGGACCGGAGACACCCGTTTGACCTGATCAGCAGCGGGACCGCCCCTGGGTGAGTATAATATAACGTCTTTTTCTCCTCTTTCAGGTAACATCGGGGGCTTATCTACAGCATTACAGAATGCTGTAGATAAGCCCCTGATGCCGGTGGGCTTACCTCACCCGCAAATTTCGGGGTGACCGGTTCCCTTTAACTCACCTTTTTGGTGCAATGGCCTCTTTGTGTATCTGGATGGGACTGTGGGTAGGGTCTTGGGCTGTGCCATGGCAACTCCACATTTTTTATGAGCCTCTTTATAAATACGAAAATAAAACAAGCAGGGCGGCACAGTCTCTAGTACGGAGATTATGACCAGACTGCTCCTCAAACTAGGTGCTTGGCAGTGGTTACAGCAGCCATGACATTTCTGACCTCAGGTGCTCCACAAAAACAGGAAGAAAGCCAGCTGTGTAATCCAAGTGTACAAAAGAAGATGAGGGCACTCACCGGTCTTCTTGAAATGCAAAAACTTTTATTAGCAACACATCCAGATAAAATTCATGGCCGGGAACGACGGAGCCGAAGCTCTTGTGAGCAGGGGAGAACGGAGACGACGCCCGTTTCGCGCTGTGCTTGAACTTCTAAGCGCAAGCACAACGCGAAACGGCCACAGTCTCCGTTATCCCCTGCTCACAAGAGCTTCGGCTCCGTCGTTCCTGGACATTAATTTTATCTGGATGTGTTGCTAATAAAAGTTTTTGCATTTCAAGAAGACCGGTGAGTGCCCTCATCTTCTTTTGTACTCTTTAAAAATACGCCACAGTCACTGGTGCACATGCGTTCACCAGCAAAATTTCAACAAAGGAGGTGCATGCTCAGATTAACCCAACGGTCTCCAGGAAAATGGCGGCACATGCGCAGATTGAGATCTTGTCTCATCATTGAGCCAAGATCCCAATCTGCGCGTGCACAGCCGGAGATTAATCTGAGCATACCCCATCGGTGCCATTTTGTTGGGTAAATTTAATAAAGGAGGCTCATACAAATGTGGAGGGGCCACGGAAAAGCCAAGGTCGCTACTCACAGAGTCAAACCCCGATGCATGAAGAGGCTAATGCACCAAAACTTCTAAGGTGAATTAAACAAGGTCCAGGCTACAGATTTGTTCACTACAAGGTCCTTTCCCCACTCACCTCCTTTGCCTCCTTAGTCCCCCGTGCCGTGAAGATGGTTTTATATGCATTCCAATAAAGACTCGATCACAGGTCCGGTGAGTGTTGCCGCGTTCTTTCTACTATTGTTGCACAAGTATTCATAAGTGATCAGCTGGCACGCTCCGATAAGGTGTGATCTGAGCATTCTCATGTGCTAACCAAGTGTGCTCAAATTATATGTTTAAGTCCTGACGCCTGCATGTCTCTCCGCTGTTCAACAGCCACAACACATGCAAAGAATGCCTAACAAAGAGGGAATCCCTGCATGTGCTGCTGTGGCTGTCGAACAAATATGAGACATGCAGCCGCGGAAACTCGAACAGTAATGGAGCACGCCGAAGAAACTTAACACATGAGCATGCTCAGATAACACCTTATCCCAGCACGTTCACTCATCACTAGTATTCATTAAGTCAGTATATCAGGGTTGTTATGGCCATATCTTAACTTTAACAGGATAAATTGTGTTGACAGTTTCTCTTTAAAATGATTATCCGGCCTTGGGCTACAAGTCTGCAGTCCCTATGCACCTGCAGACTTGTGAACCCTCACATCACGCACGCTGAGGATTCTCTAGTGATGGGAGCGGGAGGTCATGCGACCACAAGCGTGCAATTTGCGTTATCTCTGCCACATTCTGACTAGACGTGTCCAGCCTCACTCAATACACTTGCATAGGCTACATTCACATTAGCGTTGTGCGGGGCAGCGTCGGCGACGCAATGCACAATGCAGCGTTTTGTGACGCATGCGTTCATTTTTGCATGATTTTTGGCGCAGAAAAAGCTGCATCATGCAGCGTCCTCTGCGCCCTGACAGTTGCGCCAAAATGACGCATGCGTCACAAAACGCAAGACAACGCATGTCCATGCGCCCCCGTGTTAAATATAGGGGTGCATGACGCATGCGTCGCCGCAGATGCGCCCGACGCTGCCCCACACAACGCTAATACAACGCTGTACAGTTCTTACATATCCCTGAGAAAAGGTGATAGCTTCCATTTCACCAAACATTTCCTTGAAAGCTCACGTCACAATCCTCTACAATACAAACTGCATACGTTAAATGGATCTCTTAGAACAAGGCTGGTGTACTTATGTCAATGACTGTATAATACGGTTTCTTGCCCTAATATTAAATTAAGCATTTTAGGTGTCCAGCCACATCTGGACTCTTAAAATGCTTAATTTTCTGATTCTGCGTTCATTTGTGCATGAACTTTTAAAGTATACCTGACTCATCAGGTCTAAAATCTAGCTCGTGTGTGCAGTTTGTATTGAGAAATCTGTTAACAGCTCCGCTTTTAAGAGATGGTCCAGGTTAAGAAAATAAAGCGTATTCATTGTGTGGTGAAAAGTTATACACATTTCCTACAAACTTTCTGGATAAAGTCACAGCATCTAAGATTTAATAGAAGCCTTCACTTTCCCATGGTCATGAGCAGGATCATAAAGGTGCATGCAAAGCAAGGACAGTTCCTACTGAAAGATTGAAAGTAGTAGAACCGAAAACTATCAAGAATTGACAAAATTATATTAGAAAATGATAAAAATTTTGTGAAATCATAACACCCCTTTAAGGGAACCTGTCACCTCCAAAATCGAAGTTGACCTAAAGGTACCGTCACACTAAGCGACGCTGCAGCGATACCGACAACGATCCGGATCGCTGCAGCGTCGCTGTTTGGTCGCTGGAGAGCTGTCACACAGACCGCTCTCCAGCGACGCCGAGGTCCCCGGTAACCAGGGTAAACATCGGGTTACTAAGCGCAGGGCCGCGCTTAGTAACCCGATGTTTGCCCTGGTTACCAGCGTAAAAGTAAAAAAAACAAACACTACATACTTACCTACCGCTGTCTGTCCCCGGCGCTGTGCTTCTCTGCTCTGGCTGTGAGCGCCGGGCAGCCGGAAAGCAGAGCGGTGACGTCACCGCTCTGCTTTCCGGCCGCTGTGCTCACAGCCAGTGCAGGAGGAGTGCAGAGAAGCAGAGCGCCGGGGACAGACAGCGGTAGGTAAGTATGTAGTGGTTGGTTTTTTAATAACGATGGTAACCAGGGTAAACATCGGGTTACTAAGCGCGGCACCGCGCTTAGTAACCCGATGTTTCCCCTGGTTACCAGCGAAGACATCGCTGAATCGGCGTCACACACGCCGATTCAGCGAGGTCAGCGGGAGATCCAGCGACGAAACAAAGTTCTGGACTTTCTTCCCCGACCAGCGACATCACAGCAGGGGCCTGATCGCTGCTGCCTGTCACACTGGACGATATCGCTAGCCAGGACGCTGCAACGTCACGGATCGCTAGCGATATCGTCTAGTGTGACGGTACCTTAAGCCCACCAGCATCAGGGGCTTATCTACAGCATTCTGTAATGCTGTAGATAAGCCCCCGATGTAATCTGAAAGATGAGAAAAAGAGGTTAGATTATACTCACCGGGGGGGCGGTCCGATCCGATGGGCATCGTGGTCCGGGGCCTCCCATCTTCTTACAATGACGTCCTCTTGTATTCACGCTGTCGCTCCAGCGCAGGCGTACTTTGCCTGCCCTGTTGAGGGCAGAGCAAAGTACTGCAGTGTGCAGGGCCTCTCTGACCTTTCCCGTTGCCTGCGCACTCCAGTACTTTGCTCTGCCCTCAACAGGGCAGGCAAAGTACGCCTGCGCTGGAGCGACAGCGTGAATACAAGAGGACGTCATCGTAAGAAGATGGGAGGCCCCGGACCGCGACGCCCATCAGACCGGCCCACAGCGGTACCGCCCCTGGGTGAGTATAATCTAACCTCTTTTTCTCATCTTTCAGGATACATCGGGGGCTTAGCTACAGCATTACAGAATGCTTTAGATAAGCCCCTGATGCCGGTGGGCTTAGCTCAACTTCAATTTTTTCGGGGTGACCGGTTCCCTTTAAGAGCAGGCTACACATGCTTCTTTACGTGAACATTGTCTCACAATATACAAATAAACATTTGCAATCTGTCAGCATGTGACACTGTAGACGCTTCGGTCACAGCCATACCTGGTCAGTTTAATAGTTTTCCTGAAGTCATTACTGATTGCAGCTTTGTATCCACCTTTCCTCAATAAGGAATCAATGGTTTGTATGTGGTCCCAACCTACAGAAGTAAACAGCATTAGTTATCCTCCCATGACAGTAATGTCAAATAATCATTCATTACTAGTAATGAGCGAACGTGCTGGGATAAGGTGTTATCTGAGCATACTCGGGTGCTAACCGAGTGACTTTGGCGTGCTCGAATATGTTCGAATCACAGTGGCTGCACGTCTGGCGGCTGTCCGACAGCCACAACACGTAGGGATTGCCCAACAGAAAATCCCTGCATGTGTTGCGACTGTTGAACAGCTGACGTGAACACATTTTTTGAGCACGCTGAAGTCACTGTTTGCACCCGAGCATGCTCAGTTAACTCCTTATCCCAGCACGCTGGCACCTCACTATTCATTACTTCTACAGCTTGGAATCTGTGATTCACATTTTATCCATTTTATATTTTAGGTTCCTTCAAGATACAGCATGTATAAAATATTCTGCAACACTGGTAAGAATCAAAAATGGTGTTGAGTCTCATGAGCATCCTCTATGGCTATATTTATGCATGTTTCTCAATTAGCGACAACTTAACTCACAACCCCCATTATTAATCTGCGTCACTGGCAGGTGGGCTTACACAGTGTGATTAAACTCTGCACCAACACATGAATGTATACATGTCTACATAAGGTCTATATAGCAATCAGTTTGCCTTCATATATTCACATACACCTTTGTGCAGATGCGTTTGCTTACTATAGTAATGCAGTCACCGCATCCGGCACATTTATTTCTTCTTGATAGGAGGTACATGTGAAGTTAGGGTTTTTGCAATATGTTCGTGAAGTCAGACATTCAGTTCTCATGGGAGAATCTGCATCAATATTACAGCTATTAGAAAACGGTACTTTTACACAGTCTAAAACCCAATTTTTTAAAAGATAGGCAGTGTGTAGTCTTATTCATTGGTTGCAATAATAAAATGCCATTGACACGAATAAAACCGCTTTTACATTCTGCACATAAAAGACCATGCATATTACATCCATCGTCCGAATACATCCTACAGGGCAAGCATGATGGAGGCTCTGACATTTCTCTATGCTCGCTTGTAAAGGGAACATTCCTACAGGATTTCAATTGGGAAATGGCAGTTTATGAAAATCCCTCATGTGTGAGCAGGTTAGAACTCTTGTTTTACATTTAAATTGAAATGTATCTACCAAATACAAACTAAAAAGATTCAATTACATTTCATAATCTATACATGTTCAGTGGTGATGTGCGAATGTGCACGCTCTGGTGTTATCCAAGTAACTTTGGTGTGCTCGTATAGTATGTTCGAGTCCCAGCTGTCAGGCAATCCCCAAATGTGTTGCCGCTGTCTAACAAACAGGTAGTCCCCTCAAGTGTTGCCGAGAATCATGCAGCCATAACATACTATACGAGCACACCAAAGATACTCTGATAACATCAGCGCATGATCAGATCTAACACATAGCACATTCACTCACTTCTTCCAGGCAGCTCTATGGATGGAGATTAACTATTGTGGCCATTCTGATTGACAGCTGGCTCCCCATTGTCAATCAGCATAAAGATGGCAGTCAAGCCCAGATCAACAGAGCGTATAATAGTCCTGAATAATCCCTTTAATGAAGAATCCATCAGATGGCTCATTCTGACAGAATATGCAACTTCGATGTTTACTTTGTTTTTCTGAACTGTTCTCGGCTGATTCATGATTGCAAAGTTTAGCTCCGCTTCATAATAAATCCACACAGTGGAGATCAGAGAAAAATAAAACCAAATCTGATGGAAAAAAAATATATATGCGCTCACTGACCAATTCTCAAATTAGTCATTCTGTAGCCAGCAAAAAAAAGCCAAAAAAAAAAGTGCAACACAAGACTATTAAATGCAGATGGTACAACATTTTATAATAAAATCAGTATTACAAAAACACTTTTTAATCCAAAATACAAAGATGTAGAAAAAAAAAAAAGCCCCGATAGGGTCCATATCCTTTAAAAGGGTTTGTTTTATGTGGAACTCCATTTCCAAGAATAAAGCAGTCCCACTAATCGTCTCATTGCCGCTGGCAAGGTCCCTGTAATCCCCGCTGGGGCTGATCTCACCAGTATAGCTTCATGCACCGACTCGTTTAGGGTCGTGTTAGGCTAATTTCACACTAGCGTTAACTGCAATCTGTCACAATGCGTCGTTTTGCAGAAAAAACGCATCCTGCAAAAGTGCTTGCAGGATGCGTTTTCCCCATAGACTTGTATTGACGACGCATTGCGACGGATTGCCACACGTCGCATCCGTCGTGCGATGGATGAGTCGTGCTTTGGCGGACCGTCGGGAGCAAAAAACGCTACATGTAACGTTTTTTGCTCCTGACGGACGGCTTTTTCCGACCGCGCATGCGCGGCCGGAACTCCGCCCCCACCTCCCCGCACCTCACAATGGGGCAGCGGATGCGCCGGAGAAATGCATCCGCTGCCTCCGTTGTGCAGTGCGTTAAACGCTAGCGTCGGAATCTCTCCCCGACGCATTGCGACGGGGAAATTCCGACGCTAGTGTGAAAGTAGCCTTACATGACACTTGCTAAAATAGATTGGGAGGCCGTGTAATTCGCAGCCTGGCAGCACCCGCCATGGTCACACTATGGATTGGCTTTTCACTCCAACTAAAAGATTTTTTTCACGAGGTACAGAAACAACAAAGCTCAGATGCTCTCGACTTTCACAGCTTGTCTTCCAGTGGTGGGAGCCTGGATGGAGTTATTCTAGTCTCAGGCCAAGATGGGAATACAAAAATGACATTCTTTTTTGTGTGATGGGATTACACTTACAGTGTGGTTACTACTAGTAATCTGTTAGTAATGGCCTCTTATTTCTATGTACATGGACCCATAGATGCTGTCATTACAAACCTGCCCTGACGATCCGTGAATATTTTTTTCATTTCCCTTCCTCCTCTAATGTAAAATAAGCATTTTTACGGCAATTTTACAATACTTGTTTCAGAAAACACTAATGTTGCTCCTTGCAAGTTACATTTTATTTATGGATTTAGCATTTTTTCCCGCCATCATGAATGGAGTAAATCCCTGGGGTCACACAGCTCATTACATAGATGGCTTAAAGGTATGAGCTGGTGGCTCACTTCCATTTTCCAGGGCTGGTTCTGTTACAGATGTATCCAGTATTGAAGCCCAGTCCTATCCACATGACAGCCGCAGCCTATGGGTCAGAGTGGTGTCATTTCTGGCCAGGACTACCTCTTTACTCTGATTATTAGGAAGGTATAAGATATGATCAATACTTGTTTTATGTAATGAGTGCAGAAGCAGAACTACAAGTAGATAAGAACCCTGGCTCAGAGCCACTCATTCAGGAGGACATAATACAAGGTAAGCGAGCCGAGATATGCCAAGGATTCCGCCACAAAGTCATTTCTTTAGTCTTTACATTTTATTAAACATTTATGGTTTCAAGCTGCCAATATAAAGTGGCTATTAACCATGAAGCCATGGCCAAAGTTTCCCCCTAAGGGCTCATTCAGATGTCAAGGTTTCGCACAAGCTTCTACCCGATTCCCACAGATAATAGATACATATTCTGTCTATGCAACTCTTCACGTCTGAGGACTGAGAAAAAAACCCCCCAGAATATCTGACAGTTTTTGATCAGTCCGAGAGCAAACTTGTTAAACGCAAATCTATAGGTGACACCACCACCCCCCACCCCGCAGTTGTAAAACAGCGGTGAAATCCGCAGAAAAACCGTGGTAAATCCGCGATAAATCTGCAGCAAAAACGCGTTTTTGCCCTCAGATTTATCAAATCCGCTGCAGAAAAATCCGCAGTGGACCATTATGCGTGTGCACATAGCCTAGGTGGGTTGATGAATCGTTTAGAAGCTCCAACAGTTTCTGCACTGGACAACCATACCATAGAGCAGGGGTGTCAAACTGCAAGCCTCGAGGGCTGCAAACAGGTCATGTTTTCAGGATTTCCTTGTACTGCACAGGTGATAATTTAATCACCTACACACAATGATTGCAGCACCTTGTGCTGAAAACACGCATGGTTTGCGGTCCTCGAGGAATGCAGTTTGACACCCCTGCCATAGAGCATGTGAAACAATACTTAGAAGACCCATAAAGCAGCGTCCGTAGCTCTGCTGACCCATCTTCCTGTTAGAACCTGCAGACAAACTCTGGAGCGTCTTTTCTTAAAGCTTTATGTTGGGTTCTTCCGGCGTAGTTCTTCAGAAAGTGTTAACATGTAGGAGCTGGTCCCACCGGACAACTGACTTCAGATGGTGTAGGTATACCACCCTTTCCCCAGTGCGTACAGAGAAATAGAACAGTCAACTCCTGACGATCACACTAAGAAAGACCATTTATGAAGCCACCAATCACTGAAACATTTAAAAAAAAGTGGACAAAGATGGCAAACTCTGTGTATGAGGTTATGATCAGTAGGCCTCTAATATGGAGCACAGTGCCCCCTTCCTGAAAACGGACATACTGCTTGCCATGATAAATGGGGGCCTGCTGAAGACCTCTTAGATGACATGATGGTACACCTGTGGCTGGTATTTATAAGAGACTGATATTGACAGTATACTGAAGATGATATAAGATCAGACGATCTCAGGCTCAAGTTCTTTAAAGGGAATTAAAAAAATACGCTCTACAAATATTGAATTTTTTTTAATCAACACCCTCTAAAAAATAAATTATATACACTGCTCAAAAAAATAAAGGCAACACTAAAATCCCACAATTGTAAATCTTTATTCATTACATAGTGGAATGTTTTGAGAATAATAAAACCTAAAAATTATCAACGTAAATTACAATTAATATCCCATGGAGGCCTGGAGTTGGAATGATGCTCAAAATCAAAGTGGAAAATGAAGTTATAGGCTGATCCAACTTCAGTGGAAATGCCTCAAGACAAGGAAAGGACTAGTGATGAGCGAATATACTCGTTGCTCGAGTTTTCCTGAGCACGCTCGGGTGGTCTCCGAGTATTTATGACTGCTCTGAGATTTAGTTTTCCTTGCCCAGCTAGATGATTTGCGACTACTAGACAGCTTGATTACATGTGGGGATTCCCTTTTAACCAGGCAACCCCCACATGTACTTAGGCTGGCTAATAGCTGTAAATCAAGCAGCTGAATCAACAAAAACAAAATCTCCACACACAAATACTCAGGAGATCATCCGAGCAACTAGTATATTCGCTCATCACTAGAAATGACACTCCGTAGCGTGTGTGGCCTCCAAGTGCCTGTATGACCTCCCTACAAAACCTGGGCATGCTCCTGAAGAGGCGGCGGATTGTCTCCTGAGGGATCTCCTCCCAGGCCTGGACTAAAGCATCCGCCAACTCCTGGACAGTCTGTGGAGCGACGTAACGTTGGTGGATGGTGCAAGATAGGATGTCCCAGATGTGTTCAATCGGATTCAGGTATGGGGAACGGGCCAGTCCATAGCTTCAATGCCTTTATCTTGCAGGAACTGCTGACACTCCAGCCACATGAATTCTGGCATTGTCCTGCATTAGGAGGAACCCAGGGCCAACCGCACCAGCATATTGTCTCACAAGGGGTTTGAGGATCTCTTCTCGGTTCCTAATGGCAGTCAGGCTACCTCTGGAGAGCACATGGAGGACTGTGCATGCCTCCAAAGAAATGCCACCCCACACCATTACGGACCCACTGCCAAACCGGTCATGCTGAAGGATGTTACAGGCAGCAGATCACTCTCCACGGCGTCTCCAGACTCTGTCAGGTCTGTCACATGTGCTCAGTGTGAACCTGCTTTCATCTGTGAAGAGCACAGGGCGCCAGTGGAGAATTTGCCAATCCTGGTGTTCTGAGGCAAATGCCAAACGTCCTGCACGGTGTTGGGCTGTGAACACAACCCCCATCTGTGGACGTTGGGCACTCAGATCCTCATGTAGTCGATGCAGACACATGCACATTTGTGGCCTGCTGGTGGTCATTTTGCAGGCCTCTGGCAGTGCTCCTCCTGTTAATCCTTGCACAAAGGCTGAGGTACCAGTCCTGCTGCTGTCTCCTGGTGTACCAGCCTGTCTCCTGGTAGCGTCTCCAGCCTCTAGACACTATGCTGACAGACCGCAAACAGACTTGCCACAGCTCCCATTGATGTGCCATCCTGGATGAGCTGCACTTCCTGAGCCACTTGTGTGGGTTGTAGAGTCCGTCTCATGCTACCACGAGTGTGAAAGCACAACAACATTCAAGAGTGACCAAAACATCAGCCAGAAAGCATTGGTACTGAGATGTGGTCTCTGGTCCCCACCTGCTGAACCACCTTCACAGAGCTTGTCTTGATAATTGCCAATAATTTTCATCTGTTGTCTATTCCATTTGCACAACATGTGAAATTGATTGTCAAACAGTGTTGCTTCCTTAGTGGACAGTTTGATTTCACAGAAGTTTGATTTACTTGGAGGAGTTATTTTCTGTTTAAGTGTTCCCTTTATTTTGAGCAGTGTATTTTTTTTAATGAATCACATCTGTTAAAATCCAATTAAAAATTAAAGTTATCTAACCAAATCGTTTAAGTGAAAGAAAAAAAAAAAAAAAAAAAAAAGAAGAAGACAGAATTCGGTATCTTCGGTTGCTGCAAAAGCAAAAAATGTCATATGTACCCCAAGATGGCATCAATAAACCACACAAAATACAAGCTCTCACAGCTACAAGATAATTAAAAAAAAAAAAAAAAATCTGGAAACGCATGACATGAGATTTTTGCTACATGCTTTGTATTGACCCGGAGAATAATATAGCCAGGTTGGTCTTCAAATTCATTGAATGGTGACATGAATGTTGTCCGTGAAATCTAGTAATGTCCTGCAAAATATAAGCCCTCACGCCTATGTGGGGGGAAAAATAAAAAAAAGATGGAGCTTTTGCAAGGAGGTAAAAACGAGAAACCCCCCCCCCAAAAAAAATCACCGGTACGGAAGGTGTTAAAAACGTTTCCAGAATTTACTTAATATTTTTACGCAATAAAACTTCATTTGTCTGCAGCTAGCACTTTGGAGGAGGTTTCTTTATGGTCCTTATATGCACTATTTAGTGGTCATTTGTTCAGCCATGTTTTTGGCTTTTTAATTCTTTTTATTTGTATGTTTTTCACTTGTTATAAAATAAAGACTATATACATTTTTTATATTATTTTGAGTGATCTTGACCAGTACATACACACTTGTTTTTGTACAGTGTGTGGTCAGTGATCGCCTATTTGTTGTGCCCTCAAACCCCTTTTTTCCACATAACAGCATTAACTTAAAAAGAGACATTCCCAATAATTTTAGCTACACCTGTATAAATGTGTCTTCTATAATGTAAATGCAATAACATACTCAGCGATCTCCATCTTCTCCGGTTTCCTGCTCCACTCTTCTCACTTGCATGACCTCTATTCTGAGTGGTCGGATCACACTGGGTTTGTGTGTGAGGCATGAATTCACTTTTACATGCAAGTATATGGAGCGTTAGAATAAGACTCAGTAGTGTGTAGGCATTTTAAAAGCCATGTCTGATTCACACAGTATAATCCGACAGTTGAGAAGAGGAGCAGAAAGGCGCTGGAAAGCAGGGAACAAGGTGATCGGGGAGCATATTATTGCACTTACATAGGTTTAGCTAATAAAAAAACAAATATTGGGGATTTGCATTCTTTACTGATTTTTGATTGATTGGATAACGGATAGCAGGATTGGAGTCTGCATAGCTTTGATAGATGTGACCATGATGTCCAACAGGAAGCTCAAATTAGGAGATCTGGAGGAGCAGAATACAACACTGAGGGAGACTCTAAAGAGGAGCATGCTTGTCACTGAGTAATTAGTGGGGTAGGCACGAAGAGTGGGTCAGGCTGAGCAGGCAAGCAGTTGTGTTAAAGGGTTGGGCACTCAGGACAGCCCATTTTAAAATAAAATTGTCCCTTTTATTGGCGCCATTCCAATAATATTGGTGTCGGTTCTCCTATGACATTGTTATGCCAAGTGAGCCCTGCAGCTAATAAGCGGCGGCTATTGGCTGCCAAGCTATCACTTCCTCAACTTATGGACACTTATTATCTGCAGGGCTCACATAGCATAAAATATCACGTGATCGCCAGGAGATGCTGCACAGACGGCATCAATACAGGAGGCGAGTACAGAGCTTATTTTTACAAGAGGTACTATTTTATTTACTTATAAGTTAGTAAGGGGGAGCGAAAAAAAGGTCTAAGAAACGGAAGGTCGTTGCTGTTTGTGTTTCCAAGTAAAATTGCTGAAGTGGGTGATTATGCAAGAAGGTCTCATGAATGGCAACCCTAGTGGATGCCACTCAATAGCCAGGAGAAGTGCCCATTAGTGGGAGTACTACAGGTAGGGTAAGAGTAACAGTTGATGGTTTTAGAGCTCTGTATAATTATGAAGGCTGGTTAAAATAATTGCTGACAAAAACAGCCTCAACTGAATGATTTGCAATCTCCCTGGAGCCAAACTTCAGCAAGTTGATAAATTACAGCAGGGAACTGGTGATCTAGCTGTCATGATTCACGTCACAGTATAAGGCCAGGATATCACACACGCGAGATACGGCCGAGTCTCCCAGGTGAAAACCCAGGTCTGGCGCCGGCACTCCGGAGCGGAGCGTGCAGCCGCACAGCAATACATTGAGCTGCACACTCCGCTCCGGGCTTACAATCCATATTCTACAGATCATTTGCACCCGAATGGAGTATGTGCTAGGGAAGATCATTCTAGCAGGCACGAGGGAGCACTTAAAACTAGGGATAATGAGGAAGGACAAAGCAGAAAATAGAGTGGTAGACAGGTAAGAGAGCGACCAGACTAGTCGAGAAATAGACTGAGGGGTCAGGATCAGGGGAGAGTATGGTGGAGGTCCATGTGTTACAAACCGTACACATAAAATGACAGGCATTAGCATCTCTGAAAGTGAATGTGGAAAAAGTCTATGTTCATAAATGCCAGGAGTCTATGAAGCAGACCTCGAGGTCTTGGTACTGGGGGAACACTTCTCTTGTTTGGTGTTGCCAAGACAAGTACTCATGATTGGGCAGCAAGTCTTCCTGGTTTTATGCTCGTCTTGGAAAGAGCAATTTGGGAAGGAGGAGGAGTATACCCGAATGTTAGGAGTGCAATGAAAGTGAGGAAGTCGAAACCTTCTGGGTGGCTTTACAGAGCAGAAAACATTGAAAATTTTGTTGGTGTAATATCTAGACCCCACATCAGAGCTGGAAAGTCATTTGCAAAACCACATGGTGTGGGTTACACAGGCTGATACAATAGTAACTATGGGAAATTTTAAAGGATAAGTGTACGTTCAAAAAACTTTTCAGTGTTTGCACATGAGGGAGTAACTATTTCTGACCATGATATGACTTGTATCCTGCAGGATGTCTCTAATTGCAATCTCCTGGGAGCTGGAAGGATAAGATGAGCAGTCGTGATCTCTGCCACTCCAGCACACAGAGGGATTCGTGCTCTTCAGGCTAGGTTCATATTGCGTTAGTGCAATCCGTTTAGCGCCTAGCGCTAGCAGATTGCGCTAACGCAATGTTTTATGTGGTCGCGTTAAACGTCCCCGCTCTCCGCGGACGCTGCAAGCAGCGTCCGCGGCGCGCCACAAAACACCGGCACATCGCTAGCGCGTGCCGAAAACGGCACGCACTAGTGATGCGTGTCCCCATTGCTGTTAATGGGCGCGCTAACGGACGCGTTGCACGGCGTTAATTTCGCCGTGCAACGCTTTCCGTTAGCGTGGTCACATTAACGCAATATGAACCTAGCCTTATTGTTTTAGTACACGAACACGAGCAGCAACAACCAGGAGGGAGCTATACAGCAGAGCTGAGGCATCTTGAGCTGGATCAAGCTCTGATTTAATGTAAAATACTTAAATAGCCCTGCAAAACGTTTGTCTCAGTATTGACAACACTTGTTATTTCTCATTTTTGCTTGTACTATTGGTTTATGCCAAGTCCCATTTTAACTGCTCAGATATTGACTGGAGTCACAGCTCTGCTCCAGATGCGAAGGGAAGAAATCTCTTCAGCGTGTTGTAGGATGATTTTATGGGCCAATCTATGGGGGACCGGACAAGAGGTGACGTTCTATTGGATCCGGTCGTCTCTAACAATGTAGAGCTCATTGGAAAGGACATTGTTCGTGAAACCACAGTGACCACAAGATCTCTATTTTGCTTACACTGTAAAAACACAAAAAAAAAAAAAACACTTGGGTGGTGAGGCAAAAGCACTTAAGTGTTAAAAAGGGCAATTTCCCCAGGCCGAAGCTTTGTCTTGAGGATACTACATGTGAATCAGTTGTCAAACAGTGTTACAAATGATAAATTAGAGTGCTTCAAGTCTATAATGGTCAGACTGCAAAACATATTCCTGCATGTAACAAGTGTAGACAAGTATTACACCCCACAGGGCTGACACCCACAGTCAGGAAAGACAAATTACATAAAAGGGCATTTTTAACAAATCTGAGAGGTCAGTGCTAGCATTTAAAAAACTAAGTAATTAAATTAGCTAACGTACACAATGACCATTACCGGCAGATAGGCCAATAAAGTAACGAAGTAACAAATCCCAAGAAATTATTTACCGTATATACTCGAGTATAAGCCGACCCCCCCCAATTTTGCCACAAAAAACTTGGAAAACTTAATGACTAGAGTATAAGCCTAGGGTGGAAAATGCAGCAGCTACCGGTAAATGTCAAAAGTAAAAATAGATACCAATAAAAGTAAAATTAATTGAGACATCAGTAGGTTAAGTGTTTTTGAATATCCATATTGAATCAGGAGCCCCATATAATGCTCCATAGTTTGATGGGCCCCATTAAATGCTCCATATTAAAATATGCCCCATATAATCCTGCATAAAGGGTAATAAAGGCCCCATAAGATGCTCCATACAGACACTTGCACCTTATAGTGCTGCACAATCGTTATGGCCCCATACAGATGCTCCATACAGACACTGCCCCTTATAGTGCTGTACAAGTGTTATGGCCCCATACAGATGCTCCATACAGACACTGCCCCTTATAGTACTGTACAAGTGTTATGGCCCCATACAGATGCTCCATACAGACACTTGCACCTTATAGTGCTGCACAATCGTTATGGCCTCATAAGATGCTCCATACAGACACTGCCCCTTATAGTACTGTACAAGTGTTATGGCCTCATAAGATGCTCCATACAGACACTGCCCCTTATAGTACTGTACAAGTGTTATGGCCCCATACAGATGCTCCATACAGACACTGCCCCTTATAGTACTGTACAAGTGTTATGGCCCCATACAGATGCTCCATACAGACACTGCCCCTTATAGTACTGTACAAGTGTTATGGCCCCATACAGATGCTCCATACAGACACTTGCCCCATATAATGCTGCACAAGTGTTATGGCCCCATACAGATGCTCCATACAGACACTTGCCGCTTATAGTGCTGCACAAGTGTTATGGCCCCATACAGATGCTCCATACAGACACTTGCCCCTTATAGTGCTGCACAATCGTTATGGCCTCATAAGATGCTCCATACACACTGCCCCTTATAGTACTGCACAATCGTTATGGGAGGTGGAGCCACATATTCATTACTGTAATGAGCTGTACCATGTGACCGCTCAGTACAGGAAGAATATGCAGCGCTGGATGAAGCAGGGACGTGCAGGGACCATGCCAGCAGTAGGTGAGTATAATTAGAGAGCCCCCACTCCCCCTCCCCTGCCGACCCCTGGGTATGACTCGAGTATAAGCCGAGAGGGGGACTTTCAGCCCCCAAAAAATGGGCTGAAAATCTCGGCTTATACTTGAGTATATACGGTAAATACATAAATACCTAAAAAAAAAAATACAGATGTAAAGCGCCATGGAATAAATGGCGCTATAAATAATAATAATAATAATAATAATAATGAGGAGATGTAACAAAATCAAAAGGCAGAATTATTAATTTAGTTTTTTAGCTCTGTATGGTAAGTACTAAAGACACGAGTGGTGGATGTAGTCAATCCAAATGCTCTTAATACTATAATTAATATGCTTAGTTGGCTTAGTGTAGATATGGTCCAAGCAAAGCTAAATAATCAAGGTGAGCAAGGCTGTGCCTACATGGGCTGCATCCAATTATTCTTAAGGAACTTCGCTTAGTTACTGCTGAGCCTCTATAGATTGTTTTTAGAGACGCGAGACACTGGTACTGTGCCAAGCAACTGGCACAATGCGAATGTAGAGCCCATATACAAAAAGGGCTGTTGGTCTTTCCTAGCTACAGTAACTATTGACCAGTAAGCTTAACATCTACTTGGGGAAAATTCCAGAGGGGTTAAATGGAGGAGTTTGTGACAGAAAATTACAAGTGACGAGAAATTGTCAAACCAACTTGACTTCTAAAGAGGAAAGTAGAAACCTGGACAGAGGGGTATCGGTGCATATAGTGTTTTGGACTTTGCAAAATATTTGACGTTGTGCCACAGACTCCTAATAAGTAAATTAAATGTGTTTAGAAATAGAAAGCAAAATTTGTAATGGGACTGAAAACAGGCACAAAGACGCACCTCAGAGATGGGGTGAAGGACTGCTACTCTGAATGGTCTCCAGTTGCAAGTGGTGTACCCCAAGGTTCAGTGCTGTGACCGCTGTTACTCATAAGCCATGTAGTACAGTGCAGCCTATGGAAGATGCCCATAATTTACAAGCTGACTTGGACAAACATTGTTTGAGCCTTACCTGCCAACTAATGTGGATAAATGTAAATGTTATCAATGCTCTAGGGTAGAATAAGGCTAGGAGTCATTTCTAGAGAAGAATATGGATAGATTTGTAGATCAGAGGCTAAACAACGGCACGCAAGGTCAATGAGCGGCTTCTACAGCAAACGGGATACGGTCCTGTACTAAACGAGGCATGGACTTACAAGACCGTGGTGTAATACTACCAACTTTATAAGGTTCCGTTCTGGGCACCAGTCATAAAAAGGTGAATTCAATGGAACATACAAAAAAACAAAAAAAAAAACAAGGGGTCACCACCTCCTTCTGAAAAAAATAAAAGGTTTCATCTGCATAGGAGGCAAGGTTTCTTTACCAGGAGAACTATTATAATCTGTGGAAAAGTCAACCTCAGGAGTTGGCCACAGCGGGATGAGTCAATCGTTTGAAAAATGATTGGATGTTTTTTTTGTTTTGTTTTTTAGAAGAAAAAAAAAAAAAATAGTTGCATAAATGTGTAAAAAAAAACAGCGACTGTTTGGTAATACAACGTTGCCTTATTCTTATATTGACTAAGGATGAGCTGCAACCAGACGGCTCATGACCAAGAGCGGAGTTATTTCTGGAAAGGAACCAGATCTTTTCCGACCCTGGTCAACCCCTTTAAACAACCTGAAAAAAGCCGCAGCATCCCAACTACTGCTATAAATGTACGGTACTTAAATCTGTTTGTCACCAAAGTTAGAAGATTTTTGATTGGAGAACCTCTTGAAGGACATCTCCACCTACAGCTGCTGTAGAAATGTTACCACCCTACTGACCTATAGAAGAACAGTGTTAGTATACAAAACACATACATCAATCACATTATATTTAGTATAAGATAAAAGCCTTACAATTAAACTCTGATCCACCATCTGACATCAGTGCAAGGTCACATTTTGTATTTTGGTTTGTATGTATTTTTTTTTTTAGTTTTTAAACTCTTTAACCAATTGTTATGAAATAAAGTGCATCAATGACCTTGCTCCTTTGCAACCTCCGGTAAGTACGTGGCGGTTCTTTTGGATCCTTTTTCATTGATGAATTCTATTCTAATGCCATGTACACCCACCTGAAAGAAACCGGTAGTTTGGTTAGTATATTTCAGGAGAGAGAATACAACAATAATTCTACTGCTGTGTGGAAAGTCACAAAGTATTTTGGGCCCCTTATTTTCTGTGCTTGTCCTCTAGAAGGTAATGCTGCAAAGAAAGAAAAAAAAAAAAAAGGAGTATACATGTTAAGCCTGAGGCTGAAAATGCTACCTTAAAAGCTCTGCAGAAAGAATAGAGAAGGAATGAATAAAGGTAACGTACAGAAAGGCTGTAAAAGACAGACAATTACACATGTACCAATCAATTACCACTTCATAATTAAAGGGGTTGTCCATTGAAAACAAGTTTCAGCATGCAGGGTCGCTTTAAAGTGGCCATAAAGATTCACAGGCTAGGTAGGACATAACTTACTCATTAGTAGAGGAGGCAGACAGATTGAGGCAATTTTGGATGACTGCCACCCCAATCATTTTCTATGAGCAGCACGGTGGCGTAGTGGTTAGCACAGCAGCCTTGCAGCTGTGGAGTCCTGGGTTCAAACCCCCATCAAGGACAACATCTGCAAAGAGTTTGTATGTTCTTGCCGTGTTTGCGTGGGTTTCCTCCGGGTACTCCAGTTTCCTCCCACATTCCAAAGACATATACTGATAGGGAATTTAGATTGTGAGCCCCAACGGGGACAGCGATGATAATGTGAGCAACCTGTAAAGTGCTGCGGAATATGTTAGCGCTATATAAAAAGATTATTATTATTATTGCTGTCGGAAAAAAAAAATGAGTGCAGTGTTGAGCAGCAATATTGGGAAAAAAAAAAAAAATGGGACAACGGACAAGCATGCGCACTGCTGCTCCATCACAACTGGGATATGAGAGCCGCTTTATGCTGATCGCCGCAGGTCCCAGTGATCAGACCCCCACTGATCAGCAAGTTATCCCCTGCCCTGCAGATAGGCTATAACTTGTTTTCACTGGACAACTCCCTTTAAGCTGGCCAAATGGACCACCAGCTATCTCAAGATAGATGACTTAATGTCATGGGTATAAGCACTTAAAATACAACAGGAGATGCCAACATCCGATGTAGTCAACATAACTGGTGGGGAGAAGCCCTTTAAAATCGGCCAAAAGATGCAATTCCCAGTTTTTATTTAGAATTTCATGCTTCATACTTCTTGTGGTGCCAATCTTTGTAGGACGAGTGAGGTGGTCTGTAAAGGAAGCAATCTTCATGCAAAATCATGGTTTCTAAAGTTAACTGTGTGTTCTACAGGCCGAATACCTAAGAGCTGATCTATTAGACATGTCTGCTGTGTTCCCCCTGCACAGGTCCAGCAGTATTACTCCTCTGCAGGTATGTCTATCTGCGTATTATCAGGCACGTCTGTATAACCCCAGGGAGGATGCTACAGTCATTGCAGTTCTGTTAAACCACGACTAAAAGTACAAAGTTTATAAAGGTGTAGCATATTAAAAGAGCAAGTGATATTAACTCCCATGTAGGCATAGATTATAGGGCAGGCCTTTTTTCTGCACTGATTGCCAGAAATCAAATTGAACACCACTAGAATCGGCCTGAAATAGCTTATAACCTTGAAAACCCAGAAAATGTCTGAACTTAAAAGGGCTTATACCCTTTCAGAGAGGCTTTTCCTGTAAGGTCAGATAGATAAAAAAAACAACAAAACCACACTGTTCCTTACTCACCCTCCCTGGGTCCAGTAGAGTTTGCTGCTTTTGACGTCTGTTATTGCCCCCAGTACTGACATCGCACATTGACAGCGCTGCAGCTTGTGTTGTCTATATAGTCACAGCAGCAGATTTCACACATTACTGCAGTGCTGTCAACATGTCAGCGCTGCAGGCAACAGACACTGAGCATCACCGGAGAGTGAGCATGGGCCTGGGGAGGGTGAACATAGCTCATTTTTTTCAAGTAAAAATGAAAAAAAAAAGTTCATAACTTTTCTGAAAGGGAAATTTTTTTTTTTTTTTTTTTTTAAAGCAGCCACCTTCCAGGCACTGAACAGCGACTATACATTTGACATGTTTGTTGACCCTACCAGATGCCCTCCATCGATCCTCCTGCATCGAAGATGACCAGGACTGTGGCATGGGGAGTAATGATCAGTATGAACCACGTCTCCATAGGACATGACCGTCCAGGGAGACGTGGTTCAGACTCACCACTGCTCCCCATTCCACTGAACTGGCAACTTAGATGAAGGAGCCGGAAACGCTGGTCTCGGTGCAGGAAGCAAATGGAGGCACCATGTAGGGAGTGTGTGTGCAGTGCCGCTTTTAAGCCTCCATAAAGGTTAGGTTAATGCTGCCCGAATCCCCCCGAATGTGGCACAACTGGCCAACATGTGTGTCCTAACCCTTTACACCCAGTCCTTTGTTCTAACTGGATGTAGTTCACAGATTTTCAGCCACTGTCAGAGGTGAATGGTAAAAGCCTATTCCCTTCATACCAATAAGAACATATGGACACTCATCTGTGGCTGCGTGCACGTATTTAGTGGGGTCATGCAGTAGTTAGCCGATAGCTCAGGTTTATGACCCATTTCAGTGTCCTTTTAATTAGTATAACAGACACATACATAGAAACAGGTGAATGCAAACAGTATGGCATTCATGGCTCACCGGTGGTGAGCAGGTGTAGTCATGGATGAGAAAGCTGGAGATCTCCACAACAATGTGGCCAAGGCAGCTGGACAGCGAGATAACGTGCATCAGAGGAGACTAAGCCCTGCGCACAGCATACGGCAGATGTTATACAAGCTGTCAGGTTATTTCTGCTGATTTTCCTGGAAATCATGAGAGGTATAGTCATGAACTCCTTGGCATGCAGAATAAAACATGCTCCCTGCAGTGTCCATAGTCATCCCTTAGGAGACGGGAGCCTGGGTGCCACAACGCCTGGTTACTACCTCGTGATCCTCTCAGCGGGTGCAGTGGCATCACAGAATGTGATCACCGCCAGCTCATGTTAGGGTGAAAAAGTGCGACCATTCTGATAAATGGGACAAACTTTGAATACTGGGGTATGAAGAGAGAAGATTTTGTACATGCACAGGGACAGCATGGACCTCCTCGAACACTGGGCACCAGACTACAAATACAGGTCCTTCTCAAAAAATTAGCATATAGTGTTAAATTTCATTATTTACCATAATGTAATGATTACAATTAAACTTTCATATATTATAGATTCATTATCCACTAACTGAAATTTGTCAGGTCTTTTATTGTTTTAATACTGATGATTTTGGCATACAACTCCTGATAACCCAAAAAACCTGTCTCAATAAATTAGCATATTTCACCCATCCAATCAAATAAAAGTGTTTTTTAATAACAAACAAAAAAACCATCAAATAATAATGTTCAGTTATGCACTCAATACTTGGTCGGGAATCCTTTGGCAGAAATGACTGCTTCAATGCGGCGTGGCATGGAGGCAATCAGCCTGTGACACTGCTGAGATGTTATGGAGGCCCAGGATGCTTCAATAGCGGCCTTAAGCTCATCCAGAGTGTTGGGTCTTGCATCTCTCAACTTTCTCTTCACAATATCCCACAGATTCTCTATGGGGTTCAGGTCAGGAGAGTTGGCAGGCCAATTGAGCACAGTAATACCATGGTCAGTAAACCATTTACCAGTGGTTTTGGCACTGTGAGCAGGTGTCAGGTCGTGCTGAAAAATGAAATCTTCATCTCCATAAAGCATTTCAGCCGATGGAAGCATGAAGTGCTCCAAAATCTCCTGATAGCTAGCTGCATTGACCCTGCCCTTGATGAAACACAGTGGACCAACACCAGCAGCTGACATGGCACCCCACACCATCACTGACTGTGGGTACTTGACACTGGACTTCAGGCATTTTGGCATTTCCTTCTCCCCAGTCTTCCTCCAGACTCTGGCACCTTGATTTCCGAATGACATGCAAAATTTGCTTTCATCAGAAAAAAGTACTTGGGACCACTTAGCAAAGGTCCAGTGCTGCTTCTCTGTAGCTCAAAAGTGGCTTTACCTGGGGAATGCGGCACCTGTAGCCCATTTCCTGCACACGCCTGTGCACGGTGGCTCTGGATGTTTCCACACCAGACTCATTCCACTGCTTCCTCAGGTTCCCCAAGGTCTGGAATCGGTCCTTCTCCACAATCTTCCTCAGGGTCCGGTCTCCTCTTCTCGTTGTACAGCGTTTTCTGCCACATTGTTTCCTTCCAACAGACTTACCATTGAGGTGCCTTGATACAGCACTCTGGGAACAGCCTATTTGTTGAGAAATTTCTTTCTGGGTCTTACCCTCCTGCTTGAGGGTGTCAATGATGGCCTTCTTGACATCTGTCAGGTCGCTAGTCTTACCCATGATGGGGGTTTTGAGTAATGAACCAGGCAGGGAGTTTATAAAAGCCTCAGGTATCTTTTGCATGTGTTTAGAGTTAATTAGTTGATTCAGAAGATTAGGGTAATAGGTCGTTTAGAGAACCTTTTCTTGATATGCTAATTTATTGAGACAGGTTTTTTGGGTTATCAGGAGTTGTATGCCAAAATCATCAGTATTAAAACAATAAAAGACCTGACAAATTTCAGTTGGTGGATAATGAATCTATAATATATGAAAGTTTAATTGTAATCATTACATTATGGTAAATAATGAAATTTAACACTATATGCTAATTTTTTGAGAAGGACCTGTAAGTGTCCTGCCAGAGCAGACCAAGTAACGCATCTGGGACAATATAAACCAAAATTCATTTAAAAGGGAATGTGCATCCAGGATATAAAACCCTTATTACTTCAGGGGCCCTAAAAGGTCTGAAAAATAAAAAAAATAAAATAATTGTCTCCTGGCGCACCTCAGTGATGCCCCGTGTGCTGCTGGGATCAACATCCAGTGAGGTGTCAACATTTTGTCAGTGCAGAAGTAACAGTATTAAAAAAATCAGGAGCGGCACCATTCTGGGAGGAATCTTTTTTTTGTTTTATTTTTCATAGTACTATACATGTTTAAAAAGAAAAATAGAAAATGTTCACACTGGCTACTATGCGATAATATTGAACTCCTAATTGCTGTTCCTCACACATTAACGTTAGGATCTAATAGGGTGATAGTCTATTACTTCTGTTATCTACTGTACATCGAGGTAATACCCATTCAATGTGATGAATGAGGCTTCTGAAGTTATTCTGTACAGAACAGGAAGTACGAGTCAGATATTCGTCTTAGTGGCCAGTGTAAAAATGGAAAATTTTGATTTGAGGAAATATCAAAAGAATTACATACACAAAATGTAAAATCCAGATTTAACTAATAAGTCATTTTCTGGTGAAAGATTCTCATATACAAGTTATTTTGTTATTTTGGAAGAGGATAAAATCTTTATTTTTTAATCTCTTACCTCCCAGTCCAAGTAATCACATACATCTTCAAAATTTGTAAGCAGAGACACTGAGCAGAATAGCCGTGGCAGCTCATCCCTCGTCATTGGGGGAAAACGGCTATCTTTAAGGGCACTGTAAAACACAAAGAAAAAAAAAAAAAGGTTTATCCTGATTCAGTGGCATCTGAAAGGATAGGGACATGTACATTTTCCCAAAGAGTCAGTGTAAAAAAAAAACCATGTATTTAGAATTTGGCCACTATTTGTTTTTTATTATGATACACCATCAATATCTGATAGGTGGAGGTGCGACACCCGGCACCCTGATCAGATGTACCAGCAGCAGCAAAAAGTTCTCAGACGCTGACAGAAAAAACCAGCTCCATCATTTCAATAGAGGCTGCTGCCAGGACTACAGATTTAAACCCTTGTCAAGAGGATCTAGTGATGGCAAATTGAGCTGCCGTTTTTCGGCAGTATTCGAGAACTTCTCGTTGGTGCTGATAACAGCTTATCGACAGAGGTGTCCAGTGTCAGATACTGATCTAGTCCATCTTAAGGGTAAGCAATCAATGAAACGTAGTGGCAACCCCTTTTTTCTCTCAAATGTTTCGGCATTACTCTCAGATACATGAAAGGATGAACATAAGTTGAGACAGAAAAAAAGAAACCCACAAAATGTTTGACTTAAAAAACAAAGCAGAACGAGAATTCCCCCATCTGTTCCTCCAATACTGAGGTCTGTAGCCTACAAATAAAAGAACTCCACTTAAAGCACCATGTAATTAGGTTGGAGCCTTACCATGGCCAGATGTTTCTACCACAGTTGTGGATTACATTATGGGTTTTACTCCGTGTCTCAAAATAGTGATCAAAGTCTCGGTCTCCTTTATAGTGAGACATTCTCACCCAAGTCATTGCTAATCTCAGTCTCCAGGTCTCCGCACTAGACACAAACAATACTGCTTCAAAGTTTGTGATCCCTACAGAATTTTACATATTTCTGCATAAACAACCCAAAGCATAGAAGTAATTCTACAAAAGGAAGGTTAAAAGAGGACAAATAAGTTACCTTTTGCAGTAAAGAATAGTAATAAGTTACCTTTGATCTTAATCCAATAGAAATGTTGTGGAAGGACCTGAAGTAAGAAAACCCATCATCAGAGTTGAAGTAGTTTAGTAGGGAGGAATTGGGCTAAAAATCCACCAAGCAGTTTTGAAGGTCATATCAGATACTGAAAGTATCACACAATTTTGTTAAGCACAGATGTGCGATACTGGATCATTTTTTCTGAATAAAAAAAAAAAAAGATCAAGTCTGATTTTTTTTTTTACTTGTGTTTGTTATCCTTTATTTTTAGGATTTGTGTGAAAATCCGATGCGGTTTTAGGTCAAATTTATGCTGAAATATGCAACATTCTGAAGGGTTCACAAAGCTTTCAAGAACCACTGTATGGTGATTGGGCGCTTCGACCCTGTAACACAAAGCTGTTTCTTGCAGATAAACAGTAGATAAAATCCTGTCAAATCAAAGTAAATCACTGAATTATAGTACACGCCTGCACAAGGCAAGATTGTCTTATGCAGGCATGTACTACGGAGGACAGAGAATGAACTTCAATCCAATATTGTAGCCAGCATGCAGCCAGCGGGTAAGGAAAGGGTGAATCAAAAACCCCAAAACCCCGCCTCCATGGCTGAAGATTGTTCCCTCCAAATTCAGGTGACAGTGTCCCTTTAAATTCTATCTCCAGACAGTCACCAAACAGTGTCAACATCCTACACTGCGTGACGCATCCTTGACCTGGAGTGCCCCAACATGCTGGCGAACTAGATTAAGGGTACCGTCACACTAACATTTCGATCGCTACGACGGTACGATTCGTGACGTTCCAGCGATATCGTTACGATATCGCTGTGTCTGACACACAGCAGCGATCAGGGATCCTGCTGAGAATCGTACGTCGTAGCAGATCGTATGGAACTTTCTTTCGATCTAGCGATCTAGCGATGCGATCCAGCGATGCGTTCGCTTGTAACCAGGGTAAACATCGGGTAACTAAGCGCAGGACCGCGCTTAGTTACCCGATGTTTACCCTGGTTACAAGCGTTAAACTAAAAAAAAACAAACAGCACATACTTACATTCTGGTGTCCGTCAGGTCCCTTGCCGTCTGCTTCCCGCACTGTGACTGCCGGCCGTAAAGTGAAAGCACAGCACAGCGGCTGTGCTTTCACTTTCACTTTACGGCCGGCAGTCTGAGTGCGGGAAGCAGAGGGAAGCAGACTGCAAGGGACCTGACGGACACCAGAATGTAAGTATGTGCTGTTTGTTTTTTTTTAGTTTAACGCTTGTAACCAGGGTAAACATCGGGTAACTAAGCGCGGTCCTGCGCTTAGTTACCCGATGTTTACCCTGGTTACCCAGGGACCTCGGCATCGTTGGTCGCTGGAGAGCTGTCTGTGTGACAGCTCCCCAGCGACCACACTACGATTTACCTACGATCACGGCCAGGTCATATCGCTGGTCGTGATCGTAGGTAAATCGTATAGTGTGACGGTACCCTAACTGCACTTAGCTACTCAAGAGAATACTTTTCTACTGACCACTTCAGCTCAATTTTACTTACAGATCCATTAAATCACAGGGTAAGGACTGACGCAAGAACAGAATCATTCTTTATTTAGAAACCGTTCTTCATAAGCAATTGTGCCTTAGAAACTGCAACCAAAAGAGCTGAATAAAATCACTGTCAATCTGGCCCCAATTCGATATCACATTTTTTTACTACCGTATTTTCCGGCGTATAAGACGGGGGTAAAGTCGGGGGTTGTCTTATATGCTGGGTGTCGTCTTATAGGGTGGGTGTGGAGCAATCTGCGGTCGAAGTATATAGTGAAGGGGAGTGGTCCCGATGACGAGGTGAGGGAGCGCCTCACCAGGAAGGTGTAAGTGAAGCAAACTGTCAGCGTCTGGGATGCCAGGGGTATGCAAATAAGAGAGCAGTGCTGTGCCTAGAAAAACACTCTTTCACTCATCTGGCTCGCCCTTGTATCCTATTATCTCCTTCTCTGCCTCTGCTTCACTTACAACTTCCCGGTGAGGTGCCCCCTCTCCTTGTCATTGGGGTCGCTCCCCCCACAATATGCGGCGACCGCAGATTACTCCACACCTGCCCTATAAGACGACACCTGGCGTATAAGACGACACCCGACTTTTGAGAAGATTTTCAAGGGTTAAAAAGTAGTCTTATACACCAGAAAATACAGTAGCTTATTTCTGTGCCCAATCCTTTTAATCCCTTAAGCCTCAAGGGTGGTTTGCATGTTAATGACCGGGCCAATTTTTACAATTCTGACCACTGTCCCTTTATGAGGTTATAACTCTGGAACGCTTCAATGGATCCTGATGATTCTGACATTGTTTTCTCGTGACATATTGTACTTCATGATAGTGGTAAAATTTGATATTACCTGCGTTTATTTGTGAAAAAAACTGAAATTTGGCAGAAATTTTTAAAATTTCACAATTTTCCAACTTTGAATTCTTATGCCCTTAAATCACAGAGAGGTCACACAACATACTTAACCCCTTCCCGACCTTTGATGCCACGTAGGCGTCATGAAAGTCGGTGCCAATCCGACCCATGACGCCTATGTGGCGTCATGGAAAGATCGCGTCCCTGCAGGCCGGGTGAAAGGGTTAACTCCCATTTCACCCGATCTGCAAGGACAGGGGGAGTGGTAGTTTAGCCCAGGGGGGGTGGCTTCACCCCCTCGTGGCTACGATCGCTCTGATTGGCTGTTGAAAGTGAAACTGCCAATCAGAGCGATTTGTAATATTTCACCTATTATAATGGGTGAAATATTACAATCCAGCCATGGCCGATGCTGCAATATCATCGGCCATGGCTGGAAACATTAATGTGCCCCCACCCCACCGATCGCCCCCCCAGCCCCCCGATCTGTCCAGTACACTGCTCCGGCTCCCCTCTGTCCTGTGCTCCGCTCCCCCCCCGTGCTCTTGTCCGCTCCCCCCGTGCTTCAATCACCCCCCCCGTGCTCCGATCACCCCCCCCCCCCTGCACTCCGATCCACCCCCCTCCGTGCTCCGTTCCACCCCCCCGTGCTCCGTTCCACCCCTCCCGCGCTCCGATCCCCCCCCCGTGCTCCCCCCCACCCTATCATACTTACCGATCCTGCCGGGGTCCGTCCGTCTTCTCCCCGGGCGCCGCCATCTTCCAAAATGGCGGGCGCATGCGCAGTGTGCCCGCCGAATCTGCCGGCCGGCAGATTCGTTCCAAAGTGCATTTTGATCACTGAGATATAATCTATCTCAGTGATCAAAATAAAAAAAAATAATAAATGACGCCCCCCCTTTGTCACCCCCATAGGTAGGGACAATAAAAAAAATAGAGAATTTTTTTTTTCCCACTAATGTTAGAATAGGGGTAGGGTTAGGGGTAGGGTTAGGGGTAGGGTTAGGGGTAGGGTTAGGGGTAGGGTTAGGGGTAGGGTTAGGGTTTCGGTATGTGCACACGTATTCTGGTCCTCTGCGGATTTTTCCGCTGCGGATTTGATAAATCCGCAGTGCTAAACCGCTGCGGATTTATGGCGGATTTACCGTGTTTTTTCTGCGCATTTCACTGCGGTTTTACAACTGCGATTTTCTATTTGAGCAGTTGTAAAACCGCTGCGGAATCCGCACAAAGAAGTAACATAGTAACATAGTTAGTAAGGCCGAAAAAAGACATTTGTCCATCCAGTTCAGCCTATATTCCATCATAATAAATACCCAGATCTACGTCCTTCTACAGAACCTAATAATTGTATGATACAATATTGTTCTGCTCCAGGAAGACATCCAGGCCTCTCTTGAACCCCTCGACTGAGTTCGCCATCACCACCTCCTCAGGCAAGCAATTCCAGATTCTCACTGCCCTAACAGTAAAGAATCCTCTTCTATGTTGGTGGAAAAACCTTCTCTCCTCCAGACGCAAAGAATGCCCCCTTGTGCCCGTCACCTTCCTTGGTATAAACAGATCCTCAGCGAGATATTTGTATTGTCCCCTTATATACTTATACATGGTTATTAGATCGCCCCTCAGTCGTCTTTTTTCTAGACTAAATAATCCTAATTTCGCTAATCTATCTGGGTATTGTAGTTCTCCCATCCCCTTTATTAATTTTGTTGCCCTCCTTTGTACTCTCTCTAGTTCCATTATATCCTTCCTGAGCACCGGTGCCCAAAACTGGACACAGTACTCCATGTGCGGTCTAACTAGGGATTTGTACAGAGGCAGTATAATGCTCTCATCATGTGTATCCAGACCTCTTTTAATGCACCACATGATCCTGTTTGCCTTGGCAGCTGCTGCCTGGCACTGGCTGCTCCAGGTAAGTTTATCATTAACTAGGATCCCCAAGTCCTTCTCCCTGTCAGATTTACCCAGTGGTTTTCCCCAGTGACATGCTGCGGAATGTAAACCGCTGCGTTTCCGTGCAGTTTTTCCGCAGCGTGTACAGCGATTTTTGTTTCCCATAGGTTTACATTGAACGGTAAACTCATGGGAAACTGCTGCGGATCCGCAGCGTTTTCCGCAGCGTGTGCACATACCTTTAGAATTAGGCCATGTGCACACGGTGCGGATTTGGCTGCGGATCCGCAGCGGATTGGCCGCTGCGGATTCGCAGCAATGTTCCATCAGGTTTACAGTACCATGTAAACATATGGAAACCAAATCCGCTGTGCCCATGGTGCGGAAAATACCGCGCGGGAACGCTGCGTTGTATTTTCCGCAGCATGTCAATTCTTTGTGCGGATTCCGCAGCGTTTTACACCTGTTCCTCAATAGGTATCCGCAGGTGAAATCCGCACAAAAAACACTGGAAATCCACGGAAAATCCGCAGATAAACGCAGTGCCTTTTACACGTGGATTTTTCAAAAATGCTGAAAAATCTCACACGAATCCGCAACGTGGGCACATAGCCTTAGGGTTAGGGTTGGAATTAGGGTTGTGGTTAGGGGTGTGTTGTGGTTAGGGTTATGGCTACAGTTGGGATTAGGGTTAGGGGTGTGTTGGGGTTAGGGCTGTGATTAGGGTTAGGGCTGTGATTAGGGTTAGGGCTACAGTTGGAATTAGGGTTGTGGTTAGGGTTAGGGGTGTGTTGGGGTTAGGGTTGTGGTTAGGGGTGTGGTTAGGGGTGTGTTGGGGTTAGGGTTGTGATTAGGGTTATGGCTACAGTTGGGATTAGGGTTAGGGGTGTATTGGGGTTAGTGTTGGAGGTAGAATTGAGGGGTTACCACTGTTTAGGCACATCAGGGGTCTCCAAACGCAACATGGCGCCACCATTGATTCCAGCCAATCTCGTATTCAAAAAGTCAAATGGTGCTCCCTCAATTCCGAGCCTTGACGTGTGCCCAAACAGTGGTTTACCCCCACATATGGGGTACCAGCATACTCAGGATAAACTGCGCAACAATTACTGGGGTCCAATTTCTCCTGTTACCCTTGTGAAAATAAAAAAATGCTTGCTAAAACATCATTTTTGAGGAAAGAAAAATGATTTATTATTTTCACGGCTCTACGTTGTAAACGTCTGTGAAGCACTTGGGAGTTCAAAGTGCTCACCACATATCTAGATAAGTTCCTTGGGGGGTCTAGTTTCTAAAATGGGGTCACTTGTGGGGGGTTTCTACTGTTTAGGCACACCAGGGGCTCTGCAAACGCAACGTGACGCCCGCAGACCATTCCATCAAAGTCTGCATTTCAAAAGTCACTACTTCCCTTCTGAGCCCCGACGTGTGCCCAAACAGTGGTTTACCTCCACACATGGGGTATCAGCGTACTCAGGAGAAACTGAACAACAACTTTTGGGGTCCAATTTCTCCTGTAACCCTTGGGAAAATTAAAAAATTCTGGGCTAAATAATTATTTTTGAGGAAAGAAAACGTATTTATTATTTTCACGGCTCTGCATTATAAACTTCTGTGAAGCACTTGGGGGTTCAAAGTGCTCACCACACATCTAGATAAGTTCCTTTCGGGGTCTAGTTTCCAAAATGGGGTCACTTGTGGGGGGTTTCTACTGTTAAGCCACATCAGGGGCTCTGCAAACGCAACGTGACGCCCACAGAGCATTCCATCAAAGTCTGCATTTCAAAACGTCACTACTTCACTTCCGAGCCCCGGCATGTGCCCAAACAGTGGTTTACCCCCACATATGGGGTATCAGCGTACTCAGGAGAAACTGGACAACTTTTGGGGTCAAATTTCTCCTGTTACCCTTGGGAAAATAAAAAATTGCAGGCTAAAAGATCATTTTTGAGAAAATAATTTTTTTTTTTAATTTTCATGGCTCTGCGTTATAAACTTCTGTGAAGCACTTGGGGGTTCAAAGTCCTCACCACACATCTAGATTAGTTCCTTTGGTGGACTAGTTTCCAAAATGGGGTCATTTCTGGGGGATCTCCAAAGTTTAGGCACACAGGGGCTCTCCAAACGTGACATGGTGTCCGCTAATGATTGGAGCTAATTTTCCATTTAAAAAGCCAAATGGCGTGCCTTCCCTTCCGAGCCCTGCCGTGCGCCCAAACAGTGGTTTACCCCCACATATGGGGTATCAGCGTACTCAGGACAAACTGGACAACAACATTTGGGGTCCAATTTCTCCTATTACCCTTGGCAAAATAGGAAATTCCAGGCTAAACAATCATTTTTGAGGATAGAAAAATTATTTTTATTTTCATGGCTCTGCGTTATAAACTTCTGTGAAGCACCTGGGGGTTTAAAGGGCTCAATATGCATCTAGATAAGTTCCTTGGGGGGTCTAGTTTCCAAAATGGGGTCACTTGTGGGGGAGCTCCAATGTTTAGGCACACAGGGGCTCTCCAAACGCGACATGGTGTCCGCTAACAATTGGAGCTAATTTTCCATTCAAAAAGTCAAATGGCGCGCCTTCCCTTCCGAGCCCTGCCGAGTGCCCAAACAGTGGTTTACCCCCACATATGAGGTATCGGTGTACTCAGGAGAAATTGCCCAACAAATTTTATGATCCATTTTATCTTATTGCCCATGTGATAATGAAAAAATTGAGGCGAAAAGAATTTTTTTGTGAAAAAAAAAAGTACTTTTTCATTTTTACAGATCAATTTGTGAAGCACCTGAGGGTTTAAAGTGCTCACTAGGCATTTAAATAAGTTCCTTGGGGGTTCTAGTTTCCAAAATGGGGTCACTTGTGGGGGAGCTCCAATTTATAGGCACACGGGGGCTCTCTAAACGTGACATGGTGTCCGCTAAAGAGTGGAGCCAATTTTTGATTCAAAAAGTCAAATGGCGCTCCTTCCCTTCTAAGCTCTGCAGTGCGCCCAAACAGTGGTTTACCCCCACATATGAGGTATCAGCGTACTCAGGACAAATTGGACAACAACTTACGTGGTTCAGTTTCTCCTTTTACCATTGGGAAAATAAAAAAATTGTTGCTAAAAGATAATTTTTGTGACTAAAAAGTTAAATGTTCATTTTTTCCTTCCATGTTGCTTCTGCTGCTGTGAAGCACCTGAAGGGTTAATAAACTTCTGGAATGTGGTTTTGAGTACCTTGAGGGGTGCAGTTTTTAGAATGGTGTCACTTTTGGGTATTTACAGCCATATAGACCCCTCAAACTGACTTCAAATGTGAGGTGGTCCCTAAAAAAATGGTTTTGTAAATTTCGTTGTAAAAATGAGAAATCGCTGGTCAAATTTTAACCCTTATAACTTCCTAGCAAAAAAAAATTTTGTTTCCAAAATTGTGCTGATGTAAAGTAAACATGTGGGAAATGTTATTTATTAACTATTTTGTGTCACATAACTCTCTGGTTTAACAGAATAAAAATTCAAAATGTGAAAATTGCGAAATTTTCAAAATTTTCGCAAATTTCCGTTTTTATCACAAATAAACGCATAATTTATTGACCTAAATTTACCACTAACATGAAGCCCAATATGTCACGAAAAAACCATCTCAGAACCGCTAGGATCCGTTGAAGCGTTCCTGAGTTATTACCTCATAAAGGGACACTGGTCAGAATTGCAAAAAACGGCAAGGTCTTTAAGGTCAAAATAGGCTGGGTCATGAAGGGGTTAATAAATAACATTTCTTACATGTCTACTTTACATCAGCACAATTTTGGAACCAAAATATTTTTTTGTTAGGGAGTTATAAGGGTTAAAAGTTGACAAGCAATTTCATTTTTATAACACCATTTTTTTTTTTTTTAGGGACCACATCACATTTGAAGTCATTTTGAGGGGTCTATATGATAGAAAATACCCAAGTGTGACACCATTCTAAAAACTGTACCCCTCAAGGTGCTCAAAACCACATTCAAGAAGTTTATTAACCTTTTAGGTGTTTCACAGGAATTTTTGGAATGTTTTAAAAAATTGAACATTTACGGTAACTTTTTTCACAAAAAATTAACTTCAGCTCCAATTTGTTTTATTTTACCAAGGGTAACAGGAGAAAATGGACCCCAAAAGTTGTTGTACAATTTGTCCTGAGTACGCAGATACCCCATATGTGGGTGTAAACCACTATTTGGGCGCATGGCAGAGCTCGGAAGGAGCGCCATTTGACTTTTCAATGCAAAATTGACTGGAATTGAGATGGGACACCATGTTGCGTTTGGAGAGCCCCTGATGTACCTAAACATTGAAACCCCCACAAGTGACAATTTTGTAAAGTAGACCCCCTAAGGATCTTATCTAGATGTGTTGTGAAAGCTTTGAACCCCCAAATGTTTCACTACAATTTATAACGCAGAGCCGTGAAAATTTTTTTTTTCCACAAAAATTATTTTTTAGCCCCCAGTTTTTTATTTTCCCAAGGGTAACAAGAGACATTGGACCCCAAAAGTTGCAGTCAAATTTGTTCTGAGTATGATGATACCCCATATGTTGGGGTAAACCCCTGTTTGGGTACACAGGAGAGCTCGGAAGGGAAGGAGCAGTGTTTTACTTTTCAATGCAGAATTGGCAGAAAGATCGGACGCCATGTCTCGCTTGGAGATGTGCCTAAACAGTGGAAACCCCCCAATTCTAACTGAAACCCAAACACACCCTAAACCCAAACACACCCTAAACCCAAACACACCCTTAACCCTAAACCCAAACACGCCCCTAACCACACCCCTAACCCAACACACCCCTAAATCCAACACATCCCTAACACTAATCCCAACCACACCCCTAACCCTAATCCCAACCGTAAATGTAATCCAAACCCTAACCCTTACTTTAGCCCCAACCCCCAACTGTAGCCCCAACCCTAACCCTAACACTATCCCCAACACTAACTTCAACCCCAGCCCAACCCCAGCCCAAAGCCCAACCCCAGCCCAAAGCCCAACCCCAGCCCAAAGCGGGCTTTTTAGTGGATTTTTATGATTGGCAGCTGTCACACACTAAAAGACGCTTTTTATTGCAAAAAATAGTAGCTATAATTTTTCAATTTTTTGGTCCACAGAGTCATGTTAGGTCTTGTTTTTTGCGGGACGAGTTGACGTTTTTATTGGTACTATTTTCGGGCATGTTACATTTTTTGATCGCTTTTTATTCCAATTTTTGTGAGGCAGAATGACCAAAAACCAGCTATTCATTAATTTCTTTTAGGGGGAGCGTTTATACCGTTCCACGTTTGGTAAAATTGATAAAGCAGTTTTGTTCTTTGGGTCAGTACGATTACAGCGATACCTCATTTATATCTTTTTTTATGTTTTGGCGCTTTTATACGATAAAAACTATTTTATAGAAAAAATAATTATTTTTGCATCGCATTATTCTGAGGACTATAACTTTTTTTCACTGATGCTGTATGGCGGCTCATTTTTTGCAGGACAAGATGACGTTTTCAGCGGTACCATGGTTATTTATATCCGTATTTTTGATTGCGTGTTATTTCACTTTTTGTTCAGGGGTATGATTATAAAGCGTTTTTTGCCTCTTTTACGGTGTTCACTGAAGGGGCTAAATAATGAGTTTTATAGGTTGGGTCGTTACAGACGCGGCGATACTAAATACGGGTACTTTTATTTATTTTTTTTTAAGATGAAGAAATGTATTTATGGGAACAATATTTTTTTTTGTTTTTTTTATACACATGTGAATTTTTTTTAACTTTATAACATTGCCGGGGTGGGGGGAGGGGTGGGGGGCATTATGTTATAGGGTCAGATCGCTGATCTGACACTTTGCAGAGCACTGTCAGATCAGCGATCTGACAGGCAGGGCTGCAGGCTTACCAGCGCTTGCTCTGAGCAGGCACTTGGTAAGCCACCTCCCTCCCTGCAGGACCCGGAAGGAGCCCCGCGGTCAATTTGGCTCCGGAGCCTGTACCCTCTGAGCAATCGCGTTGCTCCGAGGGTCTCAGGGAAGCACGCATGGAGCCCCCTCCCTGTGCAATGCTTCCCTATGCCGCTGGAACGCTGCGATCATGTTTGATCGCAGTGTTCCGGGGGTTAATGTGTCAGCAGTCGTCCGTGACCGCTATGCACGGCCGACCGCATATGACATACTATCGCGTCACTGGTACATAATACGTCATATGGGATTAATTTACACTTTTTCCTCCCTTTCCATACCATTATGGATGTGTTTCCAGTTGTTTACAACAGATTCATCATTTCCAAAGATTTTTTTTTTCAAAATTGCACTCCAGTGTCCTAGTGGTGTACAAGAACAGTATTTTTACTTTAAACTAATGTTCTGAACTTTAAGGATTATTAAAAGGATTCTGCGACTGATTACTTTATACTATTACATACACACAGCTCTGCTACATGCACATATAGGCACACAACCCTTGCAATTACTAATCGGAGGCTGCACAAGCTGAGCAGCTGAAGGTCATCACACAATTAACCTGAAAAGGTCCTTTAACTGGTGGAAGGTCCTTCCAGCTGCTCAGCTCATGCAACCTTTGTTCAGGTCCCGGTAGCTTCCTCTCCTAGTCTGCACTGATCACAGAACAGTATCGGACAGCAGGAGAAAGGGCAGCTCTCTCTGCATGATTGGTAAGGTGTCACCGTTCTCCATCACAGGAAGCTGCCTCTCTACTAGACTGAAAAAGTAGGCATCAGTCTCATCGGTAATAGGTTTTCCAGGAGTCCATCACGACAGCACCATCAGGAGCTTGTCCTTCATAACCTCAAAAGACAGGAACACAGGAGGATAAACTCCCAAGCCCCCCCCCCCCCCCCCCCCCCTCCATCAACCTTCAGTGATTTTTTTCAAGTACTGGTTTCTTTCTGCATACTTTACCTTCACATATCAGACAAGAATTTTACGGGAGGGAATATAATAGGTGCTATCAGATTCCTGGAAAAACTATTACTGGTAGGGCTAAGGCCTGCTTTCCAGGATGTCCCTCCTGACAGCACCATCAGAAGAATACCAGAGGATATATTCAGGGCGGGACTACTGATTGGAGGACCTTTCTTCCGAAGGGCATTTTTTGGCCCGATAAATGGTCCAGCTTATAGCATCTGCCAAAGGTGTTAAGATTTGTCCTTGTTGCCGAACTGCAGACTTGGTACACTGAGGGTCCTGCTTGCTCTGACCAAGATGTGGTCACTGCTCTATTAGAATGGGCTCTGGTGCTAACCGGAGACTTCTGATGAGTAGGTCAGGCTTATCACTAACCTAACCCATCTTGCCAGCGTGGCCTTTGATGTCTTTTTCAATCTGTTTTTTTTCGAAACTGTACAAACATATTGGGATCAATTTGCTGGTCTTTTGTGGATTCCAAGTACTGGAGGACTAAGGGTGTGTTTCCACGTTCCGGAAACGCTGCGTTTTTGACGCTGCGTTGAGCCGCAGCATCAAAAACGCAGCGTCCAGATATTACAGCATAGTGGAGGGGATTTCATGAAATCCCATCTCCACTATGCATTAAAAGACGCATGCGGCATACCCACGAAAACGCACATGCGGCGAGTCTTAAGAACGCAGCATGACCTTACAATGCTGAAACAACGCAAGAACAACGCAGGTGACCTGCCAGTGACCTCAGGTGCAGATTTGGTCAGGATTTTACCTGCATAAAATCCTGATGCAATCCTGAACGTGGAAACATACCCTAACTTATGATATCTAGGGAACGAAATGTCCATTCTTGACTTTTTGCCCTGGCAGGAGAGCAAAACTACCTCTTGTCTCATATGGAAGGTCACTACTTTTGTTAGGAACGCTAGATATGAGGATAATGCAGTCATCTAGGTTCCTTATGTATGGATTTTTCATGGAAAACACCCGTTTCCCCAGCAACCAGGAATGCAGTCTTTAGGAAGAGTATCAGGAGTCCATAATGACCTGACCTATAAAACTGTTCCACTAGTTAACCCATTCAGTCAAAATAGTCACAAAAAAAAAAAAACGAACAAAAAGTGGAATAACACGATAAAAAAGGGTATAAATATCCATGGTACTGCTGAAAACATCTTCTCCTGCAAAAAACGAGCCGCCATACAGCATCAACGAAAAAAGTTATAGTCCTCAGAATAAAGCTATGCAAAAATAATTATTTTGTTCTATAAAATAGTTTTTATCATATAAAAGCGCCAAAACATAAAAAAAATGATATAAATGAGGTATCGCTGTAATCGTACTGAGACTGAGAAAGAATGAGACTGCTTTATCAATTTTACCAAACGTGGTAACTAGGGACTAGGGCTGGGGTTGGGGCTAAAGTTAGGGTTAGGATTTCATTTACGGTTGGAATTAGGGTTGGGATTAGGGGTGTGTTCGGTTTAGGATTTCAGTTAGAATTTGGGGGGTTTCCACAATTTAGGCACATCAGGGGCTCTCCAAACGCAACGTGAGTTCCGATCTCAATTCCAGCCAATTCTGCATTGAAAAAGTAAAACCGCACTCCTTCCCTTCCGAGCTCTCCCGTGCGCCCAAACAGGGGTCTACCCTAACATATGGGGTATCAGCATACTCAGGACAAATTGGACGGCAACTTTTGTGGTCCAATTTCTCCTGTTACCCTTGGGAAAATACAAAACTAGGGGCCAAAATATATTTTTGTGGACAAAGTTTTTTTATTTTCACGGCTCTGCGTTATTAACTGTAGAGAAAAATTTGGGGGTTCAAAGTTCTCACAACACATCTAGATAAGTTCCTTGGGGGGTCTAGTTTCCAATATGGGGTCATTTGTGGGAGGTTTCTACTGTTTAGGTACATCAGGGGCTCTGCAAATGCAACGTGACGCCTGCAGACTAATCCATCTAAGTCTGCATTCCAAACGGCGCTCCATCCCTTCCGAGCTCTGCCATGCGCTCAAATGGTGGTTCCCCCTACAAATGGGGTATCAGCGTACTCAGGACGAATTGGACAACAACTTTTGGGGTCCAGTTTCTCCTGTAACCCTTGGAAAAATACAAAATGGGGGCTAAAAAATAATTTGTGGAAAAAAAGAATTTTTATTTTCACGGCTTATTTTCTGTGAAGCACTTGGTGGGTCAAAGTGCTCACCACATATTTAGATAAGTTCCTTAGGAGGTCTACTTTCCAAAATGGTGTCACTTGTGGGGGGTTTCAATGTTTAGGTACATCAAGGGCTCTCCAAACGCAACATGGCGTCCCTTCTCAATTCCAGTCAATTTTGCATTGAAAAGTCAAATGGCGCTCCTTCCCTTCCGAGCTCTGCTGTGCGCCCAAACAGTGGTTTACCCCCACATATGGGGTATCAGCGTACTCAGGACAAATTGGACAACTTTTGGGGGTCCAATTTCTCCTGTTACCCTTGGTAAAAATAAAACAAATTGGAGCTGAATTTAATTTTTTGTGAAACTGTTCATTTTTTTTTTTTAAAACATTCCAAAAATTCCTGTGAAACGCCTGAAGGGTTAATAATCATCTTGAATGTGGTTTTGAGCACCCTGAAGGGTGCAGTTTTTAGAATGGTGTCACACTTGGGTATTTTCTATCATGTAGACCCCTCAAAGTGACTGCAAATATGATGTAGCCTTTAAAAAAAAAATGGTGTTGGAAAAATGAGAAATTGCTGGTCAACTTTTAACCCTTATAACTCCCTTAAAAAAATTTTGGCTCCAAAATTGTGCTGATGTAAAGTAGACACGTGGGAAATGTTACATATTAAGTATTTTGTGAGACATATCTCTGATTTAAGGGCATAAAAATTAAAAGTTGAAAAATTGCAAAATTTTCAAAATTTTCGCCAAATTTCCGTTTTCACAAATAAACGCAGGTAATATCAAAGAAAGTTTACCACTATCATGAAGTATTATATGTCACGAGAAAATGTCAGAATCATCAGGATCCGTTGAAGCGTTCCAGAGTTATAACCTCATAAAGGGACAGTGGTCAGAACTGTAAAAATTGGCCCGGTCATTAATGTGCAAACCACCCTTGGGGGTAAAGGGGTTAAATCCCATGGTGGGAATAAGGCTCTAACAATGTGTCTTATTCTGCTTGTTGCTTTAATGAATCTCAATCCATGGATGCCCTGCTAGTGGATAGTCCATGAAAACACTCAGATGAAATTTGCACTTTCAAAGTGCTAGGTCTCAGTCTTTATCAAATCCTGCCTGGAGAAACTCAAATTTTGGGAACATTAGGACTAGAGATTTCAACTATCGCCTTAGGATAATGTGCATAAAATTTTCTTTCCAGATTTTTGTGCATATTGCTGATGTTATTAGCTTCCTACTTTTTTTGTATAGTTATGATTAAGTCAGAGAGGCCTTTGGATCTCAAGATTTGCTGCTAAGGATCCAGACACATTGTAGGAGTTTCACATTGGGATGGTGTATTGGCCCTTGAAACAGTAAATTGTGCCTTTCTGGAAGGATCATGGGATCTTCTTGGGACATCCTTCTCAGCAAAGGAAACCAGCATCTCCTGGGCCAAAATGGCAATATGATGATTACCTTGGCTGGGAGTATCCCATCAGATTATTATGTGATGAAATTCTTCCCAGTTCAGCTCTTATTAAAAATTTTGAACTGTTTTCCAGCTAAGAAAGACTGCTACTAAATTTGTAGACCCCTTCAAAAAGTATCGCCGTCACTGATAGCAGTTTCCTCTATCCATAAGAAAATCTTCTGTGCTACAGCCAGCAGATGATGGTGTCTTGATGTCTGAGGAAAGCTACTGTCATGATATTGACAGACAGGATTCTGATGTGAGTTCTTTAGACGTGACCAACATTTTTTTAGCGTTTCCCAGACTGCCTGAAGCTCCCTGAGGTTGGATGACCTGGGAGGATCTGATTTTTGCTAGGTACCCTGTAGGTACTACTGATATTTTACATGACCTCCCTAACCACTGCTGCTCGTGTCTGTGGTGACTGTTACAAAAGGGGGACATCTTCCACATAATTTCCCCTTTTTTTTCTAAATTAGCCTTTAGGCTAATGACATCTTTGCTATTGCGGACAATGCTATTTTCTTGTCTAGCCCATCTCTCCTATCCTAGGCTGTCAGAATCTGATGTTGTAATTGCCTCGAGTGGAATTGACTCCACCGAACCCCTAGTATAGAAGCAATCAGTCCCAGAATCCTCAGCTTCTCTGATGGAAACTTGTGATTTCCCTCTGAATCTATAACTGTCTCACTTTTCGTTTTTTTTTTTGTAAGAAGGACTTCTGCTGTTCGGAGTCCAAGAGGATTTCTAGGAAGAGCTTCTGTCTTCCTGGCACGAGATCTGATTTTTTCCAGTTTATGATCCATCTTAAGTTCGTTAAGGTCACGTTCATTATTTGGTCAGTATTTTATATCAGTATTTGAAGACAAAACAAGGAGCGGAACAATCAGAGGAAAAGTATAATAGAGACACGTCACGGCTTTTGCATTTATCACCCACTCCTAGTTTTGGCTTACAAATACGGAGATAAAATATGACCAAATACTGATATGTTTTAGGCCACGGTCACACGGTTGATGTTAAACTGGCTTTTAGTTCCTGTGGGGACTCTGCAGTCAACAGGAATTAGTCCAGATACTGGAAAATCAATTTTCCTTGTTCCCACAAGAACACAATCACTAAGCTGGTGGCGGAGGATAAGATGCATGGTGCTGAGGAAAGACCAAACGGCAGGCATTTGAATTGGTAATGCTGAATGTTTTCTCCCTCTTTCAATACAAATCTTTGATACCACTGTCCCTATAAAGAATATGAAGGACAACCTCCTGATGGCGCAGTCAAGAGGGATGTCTTGGAAAACAGCAATTCTGGCGTCAATTTTTGGTTTACTGAGCAGGGTAAATATCCCTATACATCCTGTAGATCAAACATTTGCAGATGTGGCAATACCAATTTTAATTTTTTTTAATTGGTAATAAGAGGTGATTATAATTTAATTTTTTTGCAATTTTTTCATTTTTTTGGTCACCCATAGGGGTCAGATGTTCAAAGATGGCAGAAATAAAGTCTTTAAACAGACCCCTGGCTGCCATGGCAAAGCATCGACACCCACAATCAATTTTTAACATTAAAGCCTGATTTCAATTATTTAAACGCCGGCGTCCCTGCACGGTTCCTCCTCTTCCCCATGGCAGGGACGCCGACATGCTCATTGCCACAGCCACACGGCGGCTTCTCCTGCTCTAGCTCCAGCCACGGCTTCTTGATTCCACGCTTAAGGCTCACGCTCCACGCTTCTCGAGGGGTCAGCGCACACACTCTGGAAAAGACCCCATCCTATAGCTGGGAGGCATTAGGTATTTAAGGCACCCTCCCCTGTAGGGAGGTGCCTGAGCAACTTTTGCTATTTGTTTGTCTACTACCTACAAGTTCTATGTCAGGTCTCGGTTCCTGTACCCACTCTGAGAACCTGTGCAAGTGACTGTCCAGTCATCCTGAGCCCGTCCTGTCTGAACCAGCCCCAGTATCTTTACTACCAGTGATTATGTGCTGCATGACACTGAGCCCTTACCTGCATCCCTGACCCCTGGGGTCAGCTGCTGCCGTACCGGGGAGTGCCCCAGGGTAGTACCTAGTGGCTACCTGCAGCTCAAACCTAACCTCACAGGCTCTAGTGAAGACAAGGTAGCCTCTTAGTTACACCCCGCCAGGGTAAGTCAGACTCGTGGCGCAGCAGGTGCACACACCAATGTGGCAAATTACATTTTTTTCCCCCTACCCATACATGTAGCAAGCATTCACATTTCCGAGCTGCGCCTAAATTATGCACCAGAACACTGGCGTGAAAGCCTTCATGTCATCAAGACCAATAGGTTTAGGACCCTATAAGTTGACGGACATCAATTACTTTGGTCAATCTTGCAAGACCCTAGAAGAAAAGCCCATGTTTGAGAAGCCCTGTATTAAATGGTTGGCAGATACTGCCAAAATAGTGCGACCTTAGTTTATTACTTTTGGTGGAAGCGGCTAACCTTAGGTGTAAGTGTATGGCCAACTTGAAACATTTCCTTAACAAATGAGTGAATTCTTGGAAAGTTGTGTTCAGTTCAGAGATAAAAATTGGCTACACCAGATATATTATCACATGAGAACCATGGTATTTCAAGTCTCGTTCTTGTCAGCCACTGCAAAAAAAAAAAAAAAACCCTGAATGAAAGCCATCTGTGTAATGAGAATAAGATTCTGGTAACTATGAAGAAATATTTGAAAGATGCGCTGCACAAAATATAAGTATAGCAAATATTGCTAGAAAGCGATATCCGGCTGCTGGAATAACAGTGATGAAAGTTACCATTACGCCAGCAAACTTTCACTCCCACGGCCTGAGCTCACTCGAACATTGTGTGCACAGTTTGGAGCCAACTTTGCCACATGTTAAATATCTGAAAAATAAAACCTACGTACTAGACGATGGTAAGATGTTAAAAAAAAAAAACAGAAGCAAAGCAGTGTTCACATTCATGCACTGAAAGCTCAGTTTGGAGCATCAGTCTCAGATACCATCAGATTTGATGACACGTTGCCGCATTCTTTTAAGTGATGAAAACCAAGATGTAAGCCAATGAATTCGCCTCTGCATTATTACCAACTGATACCGAGGTGAAGACGAGAACACAGCTTAAGCTTAAAGGGGTTGTAAAGCCTCAAACTACAAGTTTGCAGAATTTTCTGGTGTTGGTGAGGGTTGTCATGTGACTGCAAGTATGTGATTTGGTTACTTCCGGCCACATTCCGACTAGACTGTATTTAGCCTCGCTCGATACTCTTGCATTGAGCAAGGCCTCTCCCATATAGTCAGCCTGTGACCGCATGTATGGGAATCACATACTTGCAGTCACACACCCACCACCGGCACTTGAGAATCCTCACAGTACGCAGTTAACGAGATGTAAGCATTCACAAGTCTGCAGTCACAGAGCGACTGGATACTTTCATATATCCATTGAACTAGTCAGCTATACAGCATATAGATCCATAGACTTCAATTGATGCATACACAATTGTTCTAAACATGGATCAGTATCTCCAGCTTGTGAGACTCAGAGCATATTTTATTTTCATTAATTTTGTGGATCAGACTTGATCATTTAAGTCTATGGGGATCCGTGGAACAGAAAAGAAAATAATACATACACACACTATATATATATATATATATATATATATATATATATATATATATATATATATATATATATATATATATATATATATATATATATATATATATATATATATATATATATATATATTCTATAATCTAACGCTGGGAGCGTCACTCTGTCCAAAGCCTCTATAGACTGCGCAAGCGCCGGCGCAGTCTGGGCCTCACAGGGCGACGCTCCCGGGAGATCGCGGTATGCGTAAGCACTGAACGCATACCGCGATCTCCACCGGAGAGTCAGGGACCGCCAGGAGGGAGGGTAAGTATACTCACCTTTCCCGGTTCCAGCGCTGCTTGCGGCTCCGTCTCGCGGCTCCGGAGGGCGCGGACTGCGCAGGCGCCGATTCCTGCTGCCGGAATCGGCGCCTGCGCAGTCCCCGCTTTCCGGCGCCATTTTCTTGAAGACATACCTGCAGTGGAGCCGGACGATAGGCGAGTATGGTATTTTTTTTTTTTTTATATGGCAGCAGCATTCGGGGGCATACACACTGGAGCGGGGGGCATATAATACAATGGTGGCGCAGGATGGGAGCAGCACATGACAGAACGGGCGCAGGATGGCAGCAGCACATGACAGAACGGGCGCAGGATAGCCGCAGCACATGACAGAACGGGCGCAGGATGGCCGCAGCACATGACAGAACGACACCTGTGTGTCATCTTCCCTGTATATAGTATATACCTGTGTGTCATCTCCCCTGTATATAGTATATATCTGTGTCATCTCCTCCTGTATTAGACCACGTTCACAAGTTATTTGCTCAGTATTTTTACATCAGTATTAGGCTAGGGTCACATTGCGTTAGCGCAACCCGCTAGCGCTAAACGGGTTGCACTAACGCAATGTTTTTAATGGGGCCACGTCCTGGGGTCGCGGTAACGTCCCAGCTCTCGCAGACCTATTTAGGCATACGGCTCCAATAGGAGCTCGCTAATACATCCGGTGGCACATGTGGCTGTGGTCCGCATAAAAGACACTGGGAAATCGCCTGCCTCAGCGATTTAGCGAGCTCCTATTGGAGCCGTATGCCTAAATAGGTTGGCCTATGCCAATTCACAACGCTCTCCAGAGTTTCTGCATTTATCTGTCTGATGAAGGTCATAATGACCGAAACGTTACTTTGAATTTTCTGGGAACGCATGAATAAATAAAACATACAAATATTATCTTGAGTGCCGGACTTTTTGAATATATTGAATTTAGGGACTGGCAACCCTAGTCTGTGCACCATATCTATATAAGGAGTGACGTGATATTTTTTGAACTTAACTGTTAGGACTGTTAGGATTGCTACTTCCAATAGGTGGCACTAGAGTTCTAGTCTTCTTCCTCTCTGAAGAGAATTTGCATACCTCAGTATTTGTAAGCTAAATTGGCAGCCTGATAAATCCCCAGCCAACAGGAAGCCCTCCCCCCAGCAGTATATATTAGCTCACACATACACATAATAGACAGGTCATGTGACTGACAGCTGCCATTTTTCCTATATGGTACAGTTGTTGCTCTTGTAGTTTGTCTGCTTATTAATCAGATTTTTATTTTTGAAGGATAATACCAGACACTTGTGTGTTTTAAGGCGAGTTTCATGTGTCAAGTTGTGTGTGTTGAGTTACGTGTGGCGACATGCGTGTAGCAACTTTTTGTGTGTCGAGTTGCATGTGACAGGTTAGTGTAGCAAGTTGTGTGCAGCAAGTTTTGCGCATAGCGAGTTTTGTGCGTGGCAAGTTTTATGTGTGGTGCGTTTTGAGTATGTGCAAGTTTTGTGTGAGGCAACTTTTGCATGTGTTGCAACTTTTGTGCAAGTGGCTATATTTCCGCGTGTGGCGAGTTTTCCATGAGGTGAGTTTTGCGTGAGCCTAGTTTTGCACGTGGCGTGTTTTGAGCGGCAACTTTTGTGTTTCGACTTTTATGTGGTGATGTTGGTGTATGTGTGGTGAAATGTGTGCTGAGGGTGGTATATGTATTCAAGCACGTGGTAGTGTGTGGCGCCTTTTGTGTGTGTGTTCATATCTCCGTGTGTGGTGAGTATCCCATGTCGGGGCCCACCTTAGCAACTGTACGGTATATACTCACCATCGCTCTCACTCTAAGTCCCCCTTGTTCACATCTGGCAGCTGCCAATTTGCCTCCAACACTTTTCCTTTCACTTTTTCCCCATTATGTAGATAGGGGCAAAATTGTTTGGTGAATTGGAACACGCAGGGTTAAAATTTCACCTCACAACGTAGCCTATGACTCTCTCAAGGTCCAGACGTGTGACTGAGCAAAATTTTGTGGCTGTAGCTGCGACGGTGCAGATGCCAATCCCGGACATACACACACACACACACACATACGTACATACATACACCATACACACATTCAGCTGTATATATTACATATATATATTCAGCTGTATATATTACATTACACACACGCATACATACATACACAATATATGGAATTTGAGAAAAAGTTATGTTTGCACAGATACAAAAAGAAGGGTGCGGATGTGTTAATGTTGCCCGAGGCTTAGGCTATGTGCACACGTTGCGGATTAGGTTTAGGAATTTCTGGTGCGGATTCTGTATCTCTTGCCAGAAAACGCAGGTGCGGATTTTGTGCGTTTTTGTTGCGGATTAAGGGCATGTGCACACGTCAGGATTTTTTCCTGACAAAATCCTGAGTATTCTGCCAGAAATCCGCGTGTTTTTTTCGCGCGGATTTCTCGCGGAATTTGCGCGTTTTTTGCGCGGATTTTTTGCGTTTTTTTTTTTCCTGAATGACCTTTTTGATAGGAAATCCGCAAAAAATCCGGAAAAAGATAGAGCATGTCTGGATTTTTTGCGGAATGCGTTTTTTGTGTGGAAAAAAACGCTAACATCTGCACAAAAATTGCGGAATGCATTCTAAAAGATAGTATGCATAATGTTAGCGTTTTTTTACCGGATTTATAGCGTTTTTATGGCGAAAATCCGCAAAAAAACACTAAAAATCCTGATGTGTGCACATGCCCTTACAGCGTTTTTTTACTCCTGCGGATTTCTATAATGGAATGGGTACAAAAATGCTGCAGATCCGCAAAAAAGAAGTGACATGCTACTTCTTTTAATCCGCAGCATTTCCACATGGAATTTTCCGCACACTCAGCACAGCGGGGGGTTTTTTCACATTGATTTACATTGTACTGTAAATCACTTGCGGATTTGCAGCGTTTCTGCACCGCAAAAAACGCTGCATATCCGCAGAGAATCCGCAACGTGTGCACATACCCTAAATGTTTTGGGATGAAATTTTCTGGTAAATTTCCGGTAAAATCTTCTACCTGATCAAAATAAATGAAATCACACTTTCCCCTGTCCCCAAAATCCGCTGCCTCGGAGTAACCCTGGACTCTGCCCTGTCCTTCAAACCGCACATCCAAGCTCTCGCCACCTCCAGTCTACCTTCTAACACTCTCGCACCCCTCCAGTCCATCCTTAACTCTGCTGCCCGACTAATTAATCTCTCTCCTCGCTACACTCCTGCTTCCTTTCTTTGCAAATCCCTTCACTGGCTCCCAATTTCCCAGCGTATCCAGTTTAAATTACTAATACTCACCTACAAAGCCATCCATAACCTTTCTCCTCCGTATATTTCCAAACTAATCTCTCAATATCTTCCCTCACGTAATCTCCGGTCCTCCCAAGACCACCTCCTCGCTTATTCGCTCCTCACCCAATCGCCTCCAAGACTTCTCTCGAATATCCCCCATCCTCTGGAATTCAGTGCCCCAACACGTCCGGTTATCCATTACTTTTGGATCTTTTAAAAGAAACCTGAAAACCCACCTCTTCAAGGAAGCTTACAGCCTGTAAAGACCACACGGCCACCTCAACACCATCGGAGCTACTGCAACCTCGACCTACTGTCTCCTTCCCCATAATCCTGCAGAATGTAAGCCCGCAAGGGCAGGGTCCTCGCCCCTCTGTATCAGTCTGTCATTGTTAGTTTTATTTACTGTAAGTGATATTTGTACTTTTCATTGATGGTATCATGAGTTCACAGATGTGCAGAAGCATGTAGTGCGAAAAATGCCACCATTATAAAATCAAAGCAGCGGAGGATGTGTTCCCTGGAGACAATTCGTATTTTGCGATCTAGTAAAGGGATTGGCCAATCTCGGTGTGGCAGATAGCTTGAGAGCACTGACTACTAAGAGCATAGAGCTTACTATAAAGTCTGGTTACAGTGCAACATCGCACACACTATGGACAACTGTAGGATCCTAACTTTGTGGGAATAGTCTGTTGATGGTTCTTTCCTGTTCCAACATGACCGTGAGCCTGTGTACAATGCAAGATCCATGGCTTGATATGCTTGTGTTAAGTCTTGGAGGACCTGCACTCAGGGCTCTGACATAAAAATGTAATCAAACATTTTTGGAATAAATTGCACCTGCAATCCAGAGCTTGTGATCCAAAATCAATGATTATTACATATGTTCTTGAATGAATGGGTAAACCATCAAACGGACACTCAAATCTTGTGGAAAGCCTTCCAGAAACGCAGGGGTTCCTATAGCAGCATAAGGGGGGCCAACCAGACATTAACACCCATTACATAGAATGGGAAATCCCAACTCGCTCAATGAGATGGACCTGTTTCCACATACCTTTGGCTCTAAAATGTGAAGTGTGTTGGATAGCAATAGGTCTCCCCCCTCTTACTGAAAGTTTTTAGATGAACAGAGCGTTCAGTGGTTTACAGTTTTGAATTGGCCTAGTCAAAGCCCTGACTGAGGTTTTTTTAATTTCCCTTTTTAATATTACATTTTTCTTTTCCCAAAATAAATATTATGGTATACCAATCTAAGGCGAATCAGTCAGCAAGTTGTTGCTATGAAATCAGTCAGCAGCATGATGTAGGTGCAGAGACCCCGATTCCAGTGATGTGTCACTTGCTGAGCTGCTTTGTGCAGTTTTGATCCCGATCCCATACCAACCCTGGGATCGGAAGCTGCCGCGTGCACCGCACACAGGTGCCAGGATTTCAAGGGGCCTACGGAAGTTTTGCCCACCTCAGAAAAAATGTCCGGAACTGGGGAGGATGAGGTCCAAACAGTGCCGTGATGCCACAGTTCATCTAATCCATGATGAGCTGTAGTATGCCTTACTCCAGAAATTTTCTCTCTGAAATTACAGAGTTACTTAACAGTTTCAATGTGCAACTTTAAGGAAAGAGGGGAAGCTCATCTGTGATATGCAATCACTTGTGAAAGCATTTGAAGTAAAATTAGGCCTCCTCATCAAACAAGTGAAGGAGGAAAATTTCTACGATCTCCCCACAACTCAAAATCTGTTAGCAGAAAAAACATTGGTTGCATTCCCAAACAAAACGTTTGGATTCACTGGAAAACTTACAAAAGCAGTTCAAATTTAGATTTAAAGAGCTTCATCTCCAGAAACAGGACATACAGCTTTTCCGTAACCCATTTTCTATCGACATTGAAAATGTGGATACTATTTACCAAATGGAACTGGCTGAACTGCAGAATTGTGACTCTCTGAAAGACGCATTCAAGTCAAGCAGCCTTCCTAATTTCTATGCATCTCTCCCCTCTGAGACATATCCTATTCTCAGGAACCATGCACTCAAAATGGCAACCATCTTTGGCAGCACTTGCGTATGTCTGTGAACAGACTTTTTCAAGAATGAAACATCTGAAATCTCCAACCAGACCTAAACTAACTGATGCACTCTTGCATCACTTGTTACAACTAGCAGTGACAAATATGGAACCAGACACTGACCATCTCATTAGCCAAAAGCAGGCCCAGAGTTCCCATTGAAATACTGGAAGGAAACTTGAGCAGCTCAGTAGTGGTGTTTCCACAAGTATTCATAGTGATTGAGGAGCTGGATATAACAACACTCCTGTGTTTCTGAGACGTGCTACACAGCTTGTGATCCAGAGTCAACGTTGAACTGAAGAATGTACTGTACCCAAGATTTAGACTTTCACATGAGTATATTATTACTCATTGTAGGACTCTTATTTTTTTTTAAGTCAACTGAGAGAGCCTGCACTTTATGGGAAGCATATTGAAAAAACGCATACCCAAACTGGTATTCCAGCAAAGTGGGGCTGGTTGATCCAGGAGCTACCTTCCTTCCTAATTCCTTTTGTGGCTTTACTGTATAATCAGTCCTTGGATACTGTTGGAAGTAAGCTGCTCTTCATGTTTTGCGGACACTATTTTCAAAGGTAAGAAGTAACAATGTACTTATTTTTAAACGGTTTTTGAATATTTTAAAGTTCTAAGATAAATTTGGAGAACGCAAGTTTTCTACATCAATAATAAACACGGAGGGTTCTATATACAGACTGTGCTCATATAATGCAAATAATGCCCTTAATAACATTTGCACATAGTTTATAAGCATGTATCACATTTTTATAATATTATAGTTTTGCTTTTTAAATAAAGGCAAAATATGTCAAAATAAATGTAAAAATTAAAGATTGTAGACAGGTCTGACATTTTGTTCATGATTGCCAAGTCAACAATGAACAATAGTATATCTATATATATCTATATATATCTATCTATATCTATATCTATATATATATATATATTCCCAGAACAGAGACTTGATGATAGTACATAATGTTTGTTTATTTGGGAGTATCTAACAGTATTTCAGTGAATGCATTATACCAAGCAATAGCACAAGCAATAGCAATTTATTGATTTTTGTTCCTAGTTAAAGGAGGTCAAACACCCCCCAACATGCATTTTGATTGGGCTATACAGTGTTGTAGGGAAATTAGCCCCTATGGAACCATATTAGCGCTGTACCTGTTACTGGTACTGCTACAGAGCCTTAGATCATAACTTTTAGTTTGTTATGCCACCTCATTTGAATATTGAAGCCGCTTCGTGGTGTATTAGTGTAGTGAGCGACATCACCAGAAAGAAGATGGGAAGGACAATGCTCCTGGCTACTGTGTGCACCTGTGGCTGGGCACAAGCATTCACACACACACGCACGCACGCTTACAGCAATAAGACACACACACACACACACTGTCAGAAATCAGACACACACACACAGTCAGCAATCAGACATGGCCCCCAACATGCAAAATAGGAGGTGTAACAGTGCATCAGACTCTTAGCCAGGCTAAGGGTGTACCAAGGGTCTTATTTTCCATACAAATTAAAGTTACTTCCTCAGGCACTATGCCAGCAACAGGTACAGCGCTTATATGGTTTTTGTAGGGGCTAAGTGCCCTACAACAAGGTATACTCCTATTAAAATGTATTTTGGGGATGATGGACTCCCTTTAAGTTTTTGTAGAAGAGGAATCACTAAGGGCTCCTTGAGATGTCAGTGATTTTTCTCATACACAAAAATTGAAATCAGTTGATGTTGGGATCTTTATATCTGCAAAGAGTTTGTATGTTCTCTCCGTGTTTGCGTGGGTTTCCTCCATGTTCTCCGGTTTCCTCCCACATTCCAAAGACATACTGATAGGGAATTTAGATTGTGAGCCTCAACAGGGACAGTGATGATAATGTGTGCAAAAAATGTAAAGCGCTGCGGAATATGTTAGCGCTATATAAAAATAAAGATTATTATTATTATTATTTTGATGGAATCCCCGTTCTCTCTAATGTAGATGTAACAGTGCTCAGAATGCTGAGCTGTGTATACCCCCGCCCACACCTCTGATTGGCAGCTTCCTGTGTACACTGTGCATGATCAGTAAGCTGCCAATCAGTGGTGGGGATGGACACAGATTAGCCTGACTGGACTTGAGATCTAATCAGGCAGTCAATCTCCTGCTGATAAAACACTGATTGTATTGAAACTACAGCACTCAGACGAATAATGGAGACATCCCTGGATCAGGGTCTTATGTCCTATATTATGCTGCTCTCAGACTAAAAAAAAAAACCTGCTGACATATTCCCTCCAATATGCCACAATATCTGATTGTTAAAGATTCCAAATGCAGGGATGCCCACGCACCTCCAGAAATGGAGCAAGTAGTCCGCCACTACGAGACTGAACTCCCTAGCTGAGACTGTTCAGTATATTATACAGCCTACAATCACAGCAAAACCACATAAGACTAGATGTTTTCCAGACCAAAACAAAGCGTTATGAGTTACCTGGTAAGTGTGTACTCCCTGAGACCAGAATGCAGGTTCATGGCAGAAAAGGTTCCTATACATCCACGCAGCCTTTTGTCTCGTCCAATCTTCCATGTTACAAACAGTGGGCTTGCAAAAGAAAAGAAAAGCACTCATTACTAAAAACATAATGTATATAGAGACTAGTGATGAGCGAGAGAACGTGCTGATAAAGGTGCTATAATTTGTTATCCAAGCACACCTGTGTCCTAATCGAGTATTTTTGGCGTGCTCGAAAAAAAAAAATAGAAAAAAAAATGGTCAAGTCGCCATGGCTGCCGCTCGCTGAACGATCTGTAATAGACTGGCAGCCTATGGAGGGATCACGCTGGCTCCTGAGCTGCAACCATGGAAGAAATAGTGGAAAAATCCAGCAAGACTGCTTGTCAAGACTAAGCCTGTAAGGCTCAAAACGCGTAGATCCGATGTCCACATGTTATTTTATACTATCTGCATTTTTTTCCTTTGTTTTTGGCCATATCAAAATAAATGTTATGTTTTATATATAAAAAAAAAATGTTTTGCAGTAGCTGGAGTTTTCCACCATTTCTTCATTCGTTTAGTGCTGCCTCATAAGTTGCAGAAGGAAAGGGAGCCTCTAAATATGTTTTTTTCCAGGTGTTTTTTTCCCCATATGGAATCTCCACATTCAGGACTACAAGGGACAGATACATCGGACTAGTATGTAATGCCTGGGGTTGGAGAACAGCTTGCGGACAGGATCACATGAACATAGCTTATTTGGGAAGAGATGGCACCAGGAGGAATTGTGGAAAGAGGCAAGGCACGCTGGGGCACTCATGTGTTGGTAATGGTTTGCTGAGAAACCTAGGGTCTTCACATTTGTGGCACTACCTACCCAAAACTTGTAACCAAATAGTCCCCTTCATGGTAGTTATACTCACTAACTGCAGTGACATCTCGCAGAATATCCCCCCTAGCAAAACTGAAATAATGGCTCAAGGAGGTTTCAGGCAAGCAAATGGTTTTAATGTTCTGGCCAATCGTTTTAATGATATATAAATGGCTGCTTACACGACAGACTGGCGTTTAATGAATGACGCACAACACAATGAGGAGTGACATTTTGCAAGCAAGTCTGCATATTTGTTGGGCGCTGCCTGAATAATGCAGGAAGCAGTGAACACTCGAGCGAATCCTTTTATAATATTAAATATAAAAGGTGAATCGAGGTAAAATGCTAGATAAAGAGGCAAAGACTAAACCGAACAGGACTTCTAGAATGGAACGCGATTTCACCACAACATACTTCTAACCATGGAAGACTCCATAATGTCAGCTACCGCCGCTAGCACTGCCTGTCTGCGCTTTAAGAGGCACATCTGCATTGTGGGATAGTGGACAGGAGAGCATACACGAAGCTGGAAACTCAACTGTGTAGGATCATCATCAATAGCCGATGAGGCTTCATGGTTTTCACCAGTGAAGATGTCAGCCCCACAGCCGCTCAGCTGTTAGAGGGCTACTCACCATTCATAGTATATCAGGTACACCACCGAGCAGGTATGATCAGTATAATGGCCATGGCTATATGTCTGCGGAGCTACAGCTATATCACAATGTTCACGCTCCACCAGACCAGAGGTGGGCGACCCCCTAGGCAATACGCCATATATTGGCAAAAACACACTTTTGAACATACAGTAAATTGGAAAGTTGCTTATTTGTACGAGCACTAATTACACACATCATTAAAAGGTTATTCCAATCTTCAAAGTATCCATGAAAATCGATTACACCAAAACAAGGAAACCATATTCGTACACATTGTATGAACTGTCGTAACGATCGTTCATGTGAAAGTCACAATAATTGCAAAATGAAGTGTTAAAAAAAAAAAAATATGAGCCAATGGACTGACTACACTGTATAAAGGCAGCCTTACTGGACAGATTACTTGTTTGTGTAGTTCTTCCATTATAGGCTGGGTAGTGTTATAAGGGAGTAATGTGGGGCATAGCACGATAAAGACCAAAGTAAAGCTGCATCATCTTTGGGACCCCAAGAGTCGGCACAGTCAGAAGCAGTCACTAAAAATAGAATTAGTCTGACCAGTAATTCGGTTTCTAGGAACCTTCCACGACAGTCACCTTGGAGGATGTCTCCCCACCTTAATGGGGGACAGGAAACAACAAGCTGTTAAATAACCCTCCTCTTCCTGCTGTCTCCAGTGTTTTTTTCTGGACACAAGCATGTATAGTTACCACAAAAAAGCAGGAACCATCCAATAGGAATATCAGATAGGGAGGGAAATTAGTGCTGTCGTGGAAGGTTCCTAGAAACCGAATTACCGGTAAGACTAATTCTATTTTCTCCAGTCACCTTCCACGACAGTCACATTGGAGAAATACCAACACCAATTTCTTTAGGGAGGGACCACAGCTTGCAGAACACGTCTGCCGAATATTAGAACCCTGTTAAAGCTCAGTCTATAATGTCTGGAGAAGGTATGTACAGAAGACCAAGTAGCCGCTCCGCATATCTGCTCAGATGAAGCGTTCCCTCTTGCTGCCCAGGATCTAGAGACCGACCGGGTGGAGAGAGCCTTTAGTGAAGGAGGAGGAAGATCTTTTATCGAGTACGCTGGACAAATGGCCTGTTTGATCCAGTTTGCGATCGTGCCTTTTGATGCCTTTTTACCTTAATTTTGGCCTGAAAATTGAATAAAAAGATTCTGATCGACCCTCCAATCCCTGCAATGTTCCAGGTAACGGAGTACTACTCTGCAGACATCCAGAGTGTGGAAAGTTTCTTCCTTCGCATTAGAAGGATTTGGGCAAAATGAGGGCAGCACAATATCTTGACCCCTATGGAAGTCTGAGGCAACCTTGGGAACAAAGGAGGGATCAAAACGCAGAACTATACTATCAGAGCTTATAGTTAGGTAGGGTTCCTGTATTGACAGGGCCTGCAATTCTCCTATGCATCTAGCCGTGGTAATTGCCACCAGAAAAACCGTCTTAAGAGTCAGAGTTTTGAAGGATATTGCGGACAAGGGCTCAAAGGGAGTCTGGGTTAGACTGTTGAGTACTAAATTTAAGTCCCAGGGAGGGACCCGGTTAGGGAGCCTAGGACGTATCTTAGTTGCAGAAGTTATAAATCGTTTAATCCAGCGGTGGCCCGCCAGGTCTTGGTCAAAAAAAGAACTAAGAGCAGAAATCTGAACTTTCAGAGTGCTCAGGGAAAGACCTAGCTCCAACCATTTCTGGAGGAAGTCCAGGATCTGAGCAATGTTGGGGCGGAAGGGATCAGGGACATTGGGAAGGCACCCCACCCCCCCCGAGCTCCATAGGCCAGACAGAAAAAAAGTTTTTGTTTTTGCATTCTGAGCATTTGCAAACAAATCTACGTCCGGGCTCCCCCATCTCGCAGTGAGGGATAGGAAGACCGTTTGGTTCAGGCACCATTCTCCCGGATGGACATCCTTCCTGCTTAATAAGTCCGCTTGGGTATTGTCTGAGCCTCTAAGATGTGTTGCCGAGATAGACAACAGGTGTTTTTCTGCCCAGAAGAATATTCTTTCCACGGCTAGTTTTAGGCTGGCATATCTCGTGCACCCTTGATGTCAAAGGTAGGCTACTGTCATTACGTTGTCAGAGTAGATCCGAATGTGATGATTTTGAATTAGAGGTGAGGCAGCCATCAGTGCTTCCTCCACTGCCTTTAGCTCCCTCAGGTTCGAAGATCTGGATCTTATGTTAAGGGGTCATAACACCTGAAAATATGTTTCCTCCACCACAGCTCCCCAACCCCTTCGGCTGGCATCTGTACAAAGAATCTTTAGCTGGTCCCAGCTCACCCCCCTCCACAGGTTCTTGCAATTCAGCCACCTGGAGAGAGACGATTTCACATGTCCGGGGAGTGGAATTCTCCTGGACAGTACGTTGTTGTACCTTCGAGAGTATAGAAGGACGTGGGTTTGGAGCGTTCGGGTGTGCCTGAGCCCAAGATACTGCCTGAATACATGAGGTCGGCGATCCCAGAATGGACATGGACTCCTTCAATGTTGGTGATCTCAGCTGTTTGAATTTTGAGATCATCCAGCGAAGGTCGTGTTGACGATCCTCGGGAAGGAAGGATGTCCTTATTTCTGAATGTTGTAGCGTGTTGAATTGGAAATGGGTGATCTCTTGGTTGTGGGCGACTGCGAACCTGAGGAACTTCCTGTGATCCGGATGGATCGGAACGTGGTAGTAAGCGTCCCTCAAGTCTATTGTAGCCATCACCCAGTTCTTTCCAATTAGAGGGATTGCCGTCTTAAACTCCATCTTGAACCCCCGGTATTTGATGAACTGATTTAGGGGTTTTAAGTTTATGATGACCCTGCATTTTCCAGACGTGTTTTTTTTTTTATGAGTTAGAGGCAAGAGTAATGGCCTCTGCCTATCTCCTGATGGGGTACTCGAGAAATTACTTTTTCTCGCAAGAGGTCTTGTAACTGTAGGAAGGAAGGAGTTTTGGACATCTGGAGGCTGTGACGGAGTAATCCTCACACACTGGGGGGGGGGAGAGAGACTCTCAAATTCCAACTTTAGCCCAAACTGTATGGGGTGAAGGATCCACTGGTTTGTGGATATGGACTGCCATTGAGCAAGGAAGTCTGAGAGTTGGCCCCCCACCGGAGAGTCACTGTTTGTCTGGGGTCTGTTGTTGAGGGACAAGGATGTTCCTGCCTTTAACTCCCTTAGGGTAGCTCCACCTTCCAGTTTAACCCTTTCCCCTGATTTCCATCTGGGGCTGTTCACGAGGGGGACGAAAAAAACGCTTCTTAGTGAATTTCTGCTCAGGAAGCAACTTCTTATCAGAAGCCTTCTCAAGGATATCATCCAAGACTGGACAAAATCCGTGGTGTCCCTGGAAGGGGATGCCACAGAGTTTAGTCTTAGAGGTAATGTCCGATTTTAACCAAAGAGCCCTTCTAGCGGAATTAGAGAGGACTAAGGATTTTGCTGCAACCCGAACTGACTCTCCTGAGGCATCGGCTAAGAAGCCCATGGCTTTTTGGAGAAGGGGGAAGGGAGTGAAGGATCTCCTCTAGAGGTCCCCTGGGAGAGGTGTTCCTCTAATTTACGGAGCCAGAGAAAGATATGGCGACACAAGTAGAAGCTATATTAGCTTTAATCAGGTTAGAAGATGTTTCCCAGGTTTTTTTCAGGTGACTCAATTTTTCAATCCATTGGATCTTTTAATTGGGACGAATCCTCAAAGGGGAGGGACGTCTTCTTGGTTATTTTGGACGTCTACCCTAGGAATTTCCCAAATAGAGCTATCACCTTCAAGGGGAAAGCGATTTTTTAACTCCAAGGGAATGCCAAGTCCCTTTTCTGGGGAAGACCATTCCTGAAATATAAGGTTCTGGACATTCTCGTGAACTGGGAACCCTTTTTTACCCTTGGGTTTCAGCCCCCCCAAACATCTCATCTTGAATAGAATGTTTTACCTAGACTTCCTCCACCCCCATGGCATTCCTCACTATGGAAACAACTTCTTCCATATCCTCGGAAGAAAAATAGTATTTTTTATTGTCAGGCATAGGGGTGGATGTGGAGCCCTCATTTTCCCAAATGTCGTCCGACCCAGAAGTATGAATTTTGCCTGAGTCGGAGTCAGATTCAGCCGGTGCCAATTTCCTCTTTTTAGGGGGAGGGGGATGAGGCACTGGAGGCTGGGAAAGGGCTGCCATAGAGGTTTGCACCTCCTGCTTGATGAGAGTTTTTATATTATCCATGAGAGAGGGCTGTTCGGCACGTAGTACAGTGGGGCAAAAAAGTATTTAGTCAGTCAGCAATAGTGCAAGTTCCACCACTTAAGATGATAGACGTCTGTAATTTACATCATAGGTAGACCTCAACTATGGGAGACAAACTGAGAAAAAAAAAAATCCAGAAAATCACATTGTCTGTTTTTTTAACATTTTATTTGCATATTATGGTGGAAAATAAGTATTTGGTCAGAAACAAAATTTCATCTCAATACTTTGTAATATATCCTTTGTTGGCAATGACAGAGGTCAAACGTTTTCTGTAAGTCTTCACAAGGTTGCCACACACTGTTGGTATGTTGGCCCATTCCTCCATGCAGATCTCCTCTAGAGCAGTGATGTCTTTGGCTTTTCGCTTGGCAACACGGACTTTCAACTCCCTCCAAAGGTTTTCTATAGGGTTGAGATCTGGAGACTGGCTAGGCCACTCCAGGACCTTGAAATGCTTCTTACGAAGCCACTCCTTCGTTGCCCTGGCGGTGTGCTTTGGATCATTGTCATGTTGAAAGACCCAGCCACGTTTCATCTTCAATGCCCTTGCTGATGGAAGGAGGTTTGCACTCAAAATCTCACGATACATGGCCCCATTCATTCTTTCATGTACCCGGATCAGTCGTCCTGGCCCCTTTGCAGAGGAACAGCCCCAAATCATGATGTTTCCACCACCATGCTTTACAGTAGGTATGGTGTTTGATGGATGCAACTCAGTATTCTTTTTCCTCCAAACACGACAAGTTGTGTTTCTACCAAACAGTTCCAGTTTGGTTTCATCAGACCATAGGACATTCTCCCAAAACTCCTCTGGATCATCCAAATGCTCTCTAGCAAACTTCAGACGGGCCCGGACATGTACTGGCTTAAGCAGTGGGACACGTCTGGTACTGCAGGATCTGAGTCCATGGTGGCGTAGTGTGTTACTTATGGTAGGCCTTGTTACATTGGTCCCAGCTCTCTGCAGTTCATTCACTAGGTCCCCCCGCGTGGTTCTGGGATTTTTGCTCACCGTTCTTGTGATCATTCTTACCCCACGGGGTGGGATTTTGCGTGGAGCCCCAGATCGAGGGAGATTATCAGTGGTCTTGTATGTCTTCCATTTTCTAATTATTGCTCCCACTGTTGATTTCTTCACTCCAAGCTGGTTGGCTATTGCAGATTCAGTCTTCCCAGCCTGGTGCAGGGCTACAATTTTGTTTCTGGTGTCCTTTGACAGCTCTTTGGTCTTCACCATAGTGGAGTTTGGAGTCAGACTGTTTGAGGGTGTGCACAGGTGTCTTTTTATACTGATAACAAGTTTAAACAGGTGCCATTACTACAGGTAATGAGTGGAGGAAAGAGGAGACTTTTAAAGAAGAAGTTACAGGTCTGTGAGAGCCAGAAATCTTGATTGTTTGTTTCTGACCAAATACTTATTTTCCACCATAATATGCAAAAAAAAATGTTAAAAAGACAATGTGATTTTCTGGATTTTTTTTCTCAGTTTGTCTCCCATAGTTGAGGTCTACCTATGATGTAAATTACAGACGCCTCTCATCTTTTTAAGTGGTGGAACTTGCACTATTGCTGACTGACTAAATACTTTTTTGCCCCACTGTATATCATCCATGCAGGGTTGGCATAAGGTCTTCTTATAGCCTGAAGGGAGCCTGGAACCACAAACGCCACATTTTCGGCTGGGTTTGCCCTTTGGGGCAGAGACCTTTTCTCCCTAAAAGAGAGAGAAGGTATACTAAGTGACCCATAAGGTGTTAGCCCAAATAGAAGAGGACCAGCCCAGATACTCAAGGTTGGAGGGTGAACGCTGGGATCTGCAGATGCAGCAATAGGTTTGTCACCGTCCATGGTCAAACCTGTCACCAGTCACACCAGACAGACTGCGCCTTACCTGGAGGCTTACGACCAGGATATAGGGATCGAGGTCCAGCGTAGTTTGTGTGCTCCTCCTCCCATGATCCGTAGGGAGAATCCAAAGGAACGACCCAGGGGCTGGAGGTGCCGGGCCCTGGCCACAAACCGCACACGCGATCAGCGTGGCACCGAAGAGTGAACCCGGAAAAGAACGCCGACCCCACTTCCGTGCGCGCAGCTGCAGGGGAGGACGACGCCGGGGAGCTCGGAGAGGACCCCGGCTGCACTTGACCGCCCCGCTTTACCTCTCAAAGAGGCGTGGGAGAGGCGGGAAAGGGGTCCCGAGTCACATCACATGGAGACGGGAGCAGTCATCTGGAGGAGGAGAGGGGAAGCCTCCGACCTCAGAACGCCCGGCATCACGGTAACGCTTTCTCAGGGCTCCGCTCGCTGGCCGCGGCAGCACCTGGAAGGACCTCTTCATGCCCTACTGGGGGACAGGAAAAAACCCTGGAGACAGCAGGAAGGGGAGGGTTATTTAACCTCTGTGTTTCCTGTCCCCCATTAGGGCGGGGAGACATCCTCCAAGGTGACTGTCGTGGAAGGTGACTGGAGAAATATAGCCTGATCTGCAATTTGTGTAACCAGCATGGAGTAATACAGCGAGGATTGTCCAATGGCACCGTGGCCGCCTCATCAGATAAGTGATGGCTATTGGCCTTTCACCAGCTGACATGGCACCTATGCCAAGTACAATCTGATGTGAAGCTACAAATGGGCCGTGCCGCTCAGTGTCGTCTTCTACATCTCTGCTGTAATTCTCAGGCTATATAGCAGGGAATCTCTCCCATCTGAGTCATTTACCGTCCAGTCTCAGTATAAACAAGCCAAGCACAAAGGATCTTAGAACCGCTGTCTTAACCCCTCCAATTATAGCCAATTTTCATTTTTGCAATTTTCCGTTTTGTTTTTTTCCTTGTTAACTGACGCACAACGGCTTGTTTTTTCATGGGCCTAGTTGTTTTGAAGGACACAGACAAGTTTATCAAATGAAAACAACCCAAAATGCTCTTGTCCACAGACATTCCTTCTAGCTACTTGCTATTGTACTTATTCCGTATTAATCTGGCCATACACAATAGATAGTTGTTGGCCGAATGATGCAACGTCTGACAACTATCTTGGCTGTCTCTCCCATATACAGGAGTGCTCGCTCATCCAAGAGCTGCTGTGTTTATGAGAAATGTGCCGGCAGAGACGACATCTCTGGGAGAAGAATGCCATCAGTCTGAAATCGGACATGCCCGATTGATCTATCTGCTGACGATCCGTCGGCCGCTGCACCCATACACAAGAGCGTCAGCTGAATCCATTGATATTGGTGGGTTCATCAGACAGTGTAATATGCATGTGACACAGAAGCAGGCAACTATTTTGTAGCTTGTATTTTCATTCCTGCACCCCTAACTTGTTATGCATAGAAATACATACACTAAAGTGCAGAATGTGATACATCTCCAATCCCTGTGTTCTTTTCTTTCTCCATCCTGAATTTCAGATTTCACTCTGCTTCTTTGTCCATTATGCTCTGCTATAAACCCCAAGATACATCAGCGTCTAGAGCCTGTACCAACGCTGAATGCTGGGATGACCCGGCCTGTTCTCTTATCTATATGCCCCTAAGTAAGCTAACAGATTGTGCAGTCAAGAGTAATAAGAAAATAGCTATGTAAACAACTAATATTCCCTGAGGAGAAAATATGCAGCCCACAGTGTGCAAGTGTGTAGTACATGCCATGGTACTGCATGATACAAGCAGTTGTGGATACTTGATTGGTGCCCCCTTCTCATTGAAAATAACAAAGCCATGTCATTCCTAGGGGTTACCATGGGTTCACATGACCTAAGTGAGGAGGAGATCATGAATTTTCAGGAACAAGTATATAAAGGTAATACTAGAAGACCAGAATGTAGTAAAAATAAACCCCGAGTGCTATTTTAATGAGTGACAATACTGTATAGATAGTCATCCATACATAACATCCCTTTCAGATGACATGCAGAGATAGCAAAATATGTCCACGATCAGCAAATTCTTCATCCCGGCTCCCTTAATTAGCAGTGTTTTCATGCTGAAACGTAAAAGGGACTGATGGAGAACATTGCTCCGACTGTCAGCCATACTCAGATCCAAAAGACTGCAGAATCTTTTTCAGCAAAGTTGGTGTAACCACTAAATGGATTTGTGTGGCACATTAGAATACCGCAGTGCTAGGTAAGGTTCACATGATGAGTTTTGTGGTAAGTTCTTGACTATTTAGCTCCGCCAAATATTGCAGCATCACATAGTTCCAGCAAAGTGGATGGGACTTCTAGAAATCTCATGCCCACTTTGGTTTTTTTTACGCAGTTTAAGGTGACCTGCTGTGCGTGTTTGAAATTCAGTTTTATGTGCAAATTTTTCTCCATGGAATTGCATTAGATGCGCATAGGCCGCAGGCAAAAAACATGGGGTATTACTCTGCTGCAAATATACACTAAAAATGCATGTAATCCATAACACTGCATGAAGAAAGCTTTGTTACAGCCAAATACAGAGTATCAGAAATAAAGCAGCTATGTAAAAAAATAAATAAAAATGCACTTAAAGGGAACCTGTCACCCCGTTTTTTGAGATTGAGCTATAAATACTGTTAAATAGGGCCTGCGCTGTGTGTTCCTATAGTGTATGTAGTGTACCCCGATTCCCCACCTATGCTGAGAAATTACTTACCAAAGTCGCCGTTTTCGCCTGTCAATCAGGCTGGTCAGGTCGGGAGGGCGTGGTGACATCGCTGGTTCTTCCTCAGCTTTACGTTGGTGGCGTAGTGGTGAACAAGCAGCGTGTGATCTGCGCTGTAATCCCTTGCATCGGTGGGGGCGGCCATCTTCCTGGGGCCGCGCGTGCGCAGATCGAGTGCTCTGCTGCACGGGGCTTCAGGAAAATGGCTGCGGGATGCCGCGCGTGGGCATTAGAGATCGCGGCGGCCATTTTCCCAAAGCCGAGATGCAAACTCGGCTTTGGGAAAATGGCCGCCGCGATCTCTAATGCGCACGCGCGGCATCCCGCGGCCATTTTCCTGAAGCCCCGTGCAGCAGAGCACTCGATCTGCGCACGCGCGGCCCCAGGAAGATGGCCGCCCCCACCGATGCAAGGGATTACAGCGCAGATCGCGCGCTGCTTGTTCACCACTACGCCACCAACGCAAAGCTGAGGAAGAACCAGCGATGTCACCACGCCCTCCCGACCTGACCAGCCTGATTGACAGGCGAAAACGGCGACTTTGGTAAGTTATTTCTCAGCATAGGTGGGGAATCGGGGTACACTACATACACTATAGGAACACACAGCGCAGGCCCTATTTAACAGTATTTATAGCTCAATCTCAAAAAACGGGGTGACAGGTTCCCTTTAATGCAAAGAAAAAAAAAAAAAATGCTAGTAACCTAAATTACCTAATGGTGTAAAAATGCTGCAGAAAAAGCACAACTTACCAAATCTCTACTAAAACGTAAGTCACTGGCAGGACGATACAGACACTTGTCACATAAGAGAATCCAATTGTGCTCTCCCATAAGAAATGTAACAAGTGCCATGTCCCTATTGTAGATAGCTACCCCGCAAGCAAGCACTGCAACATGGCCAGGGGAGAATAGCCAAATTAGACACCCTCAACTAGGTGGCACTAGCGAGATGGTTCTCATTTCCGGGAGCAAGCTAATTTGCATAGTTTTTCCCATGGAGAATCGCCAGAGTTCTCATTGCTTATCTTAATGAAAACTAGCTACGGTGTATTTCATCCATGAACTCGCATGCAATAGCAAGTGAAGAATCAAACCTAAAGCCACTAACTACAGAACTGATTTTTCTTTTAGGGGCCAGGATGCAAAATTCAAGAACAAAAGAGAAAAAAAAAAAAAAAAGAAAGAAAAAAGCCAGAACTGCAGTCTCAGGGAAGAAAAGGAAAAGAATCCCAGCCTTGCTGGCAGAGGCGACCTCTCCGCTGCTCAGACATGACCTCATATGACTGGAGCAGTGGGAGAACACAAACAAGTGTCCTTACTGGTCTGAGCACCTCCTTCTGAGTCATGCAAAATGTGGCGCAGAACAAAAGACGGGGCAGCGCTAACATTACACCCCGCTAGGAAGAGGAACACTGCCACACATGACTGCCTGCACCACTGCACTGTGAATGGTATGCCACAACCAGGTACATGGTGGGGCTAAAAATAAAATGCAGCACGGGTATGTTGGAGGGCATGTGGGGTAAAGCACATCCATTTTCAGGCTTGGTGGTGAGGGTTTTCAGGTGCCGCTCACTTCTGCATAGGGAGGTCTGCGATGCCCATTACTACATATCTACATATAGCAGTAGCACGCGTGCAATCAATAGGTAAAACACAAATGGTATTCAAGGGTCTTAATTAGCAGAGTAAAAGCCTCATTGATATATGTGGCCATTGGTTTTCAATATTACAACAATATTTGTATTCGGGCTGCTTTGGCAGTGACGTATGGCCCTGGAGAATGAGGCATCTAGAAGTCCAGTCCAGTGTACGGCCTCCTGGCAGATGTTGGGGAGATGAGGATCAGGCAGTCTAAATAAAAACTTGATCTAATTCTTGTTCAAAAAGATAACTAATGGGGGAGGTAGAAGATGTAGGAGCACTTTTACGCCTAGTCTTCTAATAGATTAAAAGGTATTCTGGCTAGACAATGCTGATGCAGCCCCGATGTGCGGACTTTAGGGTAGTCCCAAATCATCCATTATTCTCAGGACCTAGAATCATACTCGGCACATACAGAACTTGTGAGCCAATTACCAAACACACCCAGAACATGAGCTGTGTTAGCGCTCAATTATAAGTCTACAATACAGCACTGATGTCCGTAATAACCAGAGCCAGATGTCTCCGTCAGCGCCATAGCTCAAGTGCGCGTTTCCCATGATCTCAGATAACAGCTCCAGCAGTACAGTCATCACATGACACTGGCTGGAAATATAGGACCAAAGGGTGCGGCCAAGGAAACTGCTATGGAGACCAATCGTCCATGAATGCACAACTCATTAACCACTTGTTAGAAGAGAAAAATCCTTCATGTCACCATTAAGCAGCCTTTGGAAATGCAACTAGTTAATGTGATAAAAACAGGAACCTTACACGAGTTACCAGGATACACATGCAAACAGCTTACTCTCCAGGTTGGCTAAATATATATATAGATCTATGAATCAGCATACTTGTAATTCTAACATTTAAAGGGGATGTCCATGCACTAGAAAACATTGATGGGGACACTGCACAGCTTGAGGCACTAGAGCAGCAAGGTGCCTTTCAAACCGCTTCAGGAAGCAGATCACTATTTGTAAAATGATCTGAGAGGTAGGGATGAAAGCATACATCCAAAGTCAACTGAAGAAATGCCCAGTTGGTCTCAAAGCAGAGATTTCACATTTTGTGCTTCAAAAGCAACAAATGTGAATATCTCTGCAATGGAATGACAGTGCAAAACAGATAAGAGCAGCATAATTAGGAGAGCTCAGAGTTTTACAAAGCAACTCAATTTTTTGAGCAAGTGACTGGTCCCCAAATTAATGACCAGTCCCCTTATTAATGAGCTATTCTAAGTACAGACCAACAATTTTTTAGTAGAAAATAACCCCTTTATGACTTTAGAAGATCTAGTATAATTTATTAGGCTATGTGCACACGCTGCGGATTACTCTGCAGATTACTCTGCAGATTCTTCCAGACTGATTTTGGTAAATCCGTAGGTAATCCGCACTGCGTAATTACAGCTTTTTTTTGCGTTTTTTGTGCGGATTCCACCTGCGGATTCCTATTATGGAGCAGGTGTAAACCGCTGCGGAATCCACACAAAGAATTGACACACTGCGGAACAAACAACGCTACGTTCCCGTGCGTTTTTCTCCGCAGCATGTGCACTACGGATTTTGTTTTCCATAGGTTTACATTGTACTGTAAATGCATGGAAAACTGCTGCAAATCTGCAGCGGCCAATCCGCTGCAGGTCCGCAGCAAAATCCTCAGAGTGTGCACATACCCTTAAATATTGCTTTTATAGATTTGCCCTCACATGCTCAATGGTTTCCTTCCTGCAATTACAGCCCTCAAGGGGAGCGTTCAAGGACTAAACTATATTGAGAAATTAGAGCAGTGCATGTGCTCAGCTCATTAACCCCATTTATATATAGTCCCAAAGAAGTGTCCATACAGCCAGTGGCGAGACTAGACCTTGGATGTCAATTATGTTAGGCAATGGCAAAGAGGATTACCGTATATTGCATAAACAGAACAGGTAACAAGTCAGACACTAAGGGTATGTTCACACGTTCCTGATTTCCATCCTTTTTTTTTCAGGACTTTTTTAAAAAACTGCAGCTCTTGGCAGAAAACGCAGGTCCTTTTTTTGTCCTTTTTTGATGCGTTTTTTGATCCTTTTTTTGATCTTTTTTTTATGCAGTTTTCTATGCAGTTAAAATGGCTGAAAATACCCTAACCCTACCCCTAACCCTATTCTAACCTTAGTGGAAAAAAAAAAAAAAAATTCTTAATTTTTTTTATTGTCCCTACCTATGGGGGTGACAAAGGGGGGGGGGGTGTCATTTACTATTTTTTTTTATTTTGATCACTGAGATATAACCTATCTCAGTGATCAAAATGCACTTTGGAACGAATCTGCCGGCCGGCAGATTCGGCGGGCGCACTGCGCCCGCCATTTTGCAAGATGGCGGCGCCCAGGGAGAAGACGGCCGGACGGACACCAGGACGCCGGGTAAGTATAAGGGGGGGAGATTAGGGCACGGGGGGGCATCGGAGCACTGGGGGGGGGGGGGCATCGGAGCACGGGGCGGTGGGATTGGAGCACGGGGGGGCGGGATCGGAGCACGGGGGGGCAGCCACACTCCGCCCACGCACTTCCGCCCGCTTCCCCGCACTTCCTGCTGCAGCGGTTCGGCACCACAAACCGCAGTAAAACCCGCAGATATTTTTTTCATCTGCGGGTTTTACTGCGGGTTTGACCTCACAATGGAGGTCAACGGGTGCAGAACCGCTGCGGCTCCGAAAAAAGAAGTGACATGGTACTTCTTTTTTCCCGCAGCTATTCAGCGCGTGTTTTTTTTTGATTTTCCGCATTGTGGGCACAGCAGTTCCTGTTTTCCATAGGGTACAATGTAATGTACCCTGCATGGAAAACAGCTGCGGACCCGCAGCGGGAAAATCGCGGCAATTCCGCATGAAAAAAAGGATCGTGTGAACATGGCCTAACTGTGCACATATGTGCAGTACACAATATATAAAAACTTTAAATAGGATACTTCTAAAATGTTTATTTCCTGAGAGAACTGGTAAATATACAGCAGATACAAAGGTGCAGCAAGCATTCCAGTAAGATATACATAGCTGGTATCCTTATAACATACTGCTCTCACATGGGCATCAAAATCCTAGTGACAAGATGAAAATGAAAGAGCAAAACCTGAAAATCTGTCTAGAAGGGGTTAAACTATTTCAAGAATCTTGACAGCTGATTTTGCCTAGGAAAAATGCAACATGCTATATATTAAAAGGGGTGTTCCTCTTTTAGCAAAGTGGACCCTACAATAAAGCGAGCAGGTACTCACCCCTCCCTAGGTACAAATCAGAGGGCGAGTCATTTCTCTGATATTTCATGTATTATAGAATAATTGGGGGTCCACTTTACTGAATGTGAAAAATCCTTTTAGGCTATGTGCACATGTTGCAGATAGTGTTTTTGCAGCAAAATTGTGGCGAAAACGCATACACAACACAGCACATTGAATTCAATGGGATTCAGCAATGCTGTGCTAATGCTGCCTATTTTTCCACGGCGGAATCGCAGAAAAAAAAAAAACACAGCACGCTCATTCTTCACATAGGAATGCATTGATCTGCTTACTTCCTGTATGAGGTTATGCTCACCATGCGGGAAGTAAGCGGATCATGTGCGGTTGGCAACCAGGGTGGAGGAGACTCTCCTCCAGGCCCTGGGAACCATATACCTGTTAAAGAATTAAAATAAAAAATAGTTATATATTCACTTTCCGGCGTCCCCGCAGCCTTCCAGCTCCTCTCGATGCTCCCGTTCCCAGTGATGCTTTGCGACAATGACCTACGATGACGTAGTGGTCTCGTGATGCTTCGTCATCTGGGGTCAGTGTTGCGAGGCATTACTGGGAACGGGAGCATCGCGAGGAACGGGAGCATCGCGAGGAGCGGAAAGGCTGCGGGGGACGCCGGAAGGGGAGAATATCATGATTTTATATTTTTTTTAACATGATATCTTTTTACTATTGATGCTGCATAGGCTGCATCAATAGTAAAAAGTTGCTCACACTTGTCAAACACTGTTTGACAAGTGTGACCAACCTGTCAGTTTTCCAAGCGATGCTACAGATAGCTTGGAAAACGCTAGCATTCTGCAAGCTAATTACGCTTGCAAAATGCTAGTGTTTGGCGGGAATACGAATGCCAATTCTGCATGTGTTATACCTGCGGCAGGGAGTTGCAGAATTGCCGTGGAAATTTTGCAGCGAAATGGTAGCGAGACCGCTACATCATCACAGGTCATTGTCGCAAAGCATCACTGGGAACAGGGGCGTCGCGAGGAGCAGAAAGGCTGCAGGGGCTGCCAGAAGGTGAGAATATAACTTTAATTTATTTTTCTTTTTTACAGGTATATGGTTCCCAGGGCCTGGAGGAGAGTCTCCTCGCCTCCACCCTGGGTACCATCTGCAGATGATCCACTTACGGTACTTCCCGCATGGTAGGCCTAGACCCTATGCGGGAAGTAAGTGGATCAATACATTCTTAGGTGTGCGGAATCGCCGCGATTCCGCACAAAGAATGGGCATGCTGCATATTTTTCCACGATGTGATTTCGCCACGGAAAAATACGCAGCATTAGCACAGCATTGCGGAATCCCATTGAATTCTGTGGGCTGTGTTGTGTATGCGTTTTCGCAGCGAAAAAATGCGGCAAAAACGCATACAATCTGCAACGTGTGCACATAACCTTACTAATCCTAAAGCTTTCTTTGCTCCCTCCATTTCCCTGGCTTTATCATGTTTATGGTGTAGCCAGTTACATGCCACAATGTAGAGCGAGCGGTGTACATGTGCCACTACCACAGCCAGTATTTGGCTGGCGTCACACTGGCGAGTGTTACGGACGTATGAGCGCAGAAAATACATCCGTAAAATACGCATAACACACGGCCCAATGATTCTCTATGCCCCTGCTCCTATCAGCCGTATTTAAAGGGAACCTGTCACCCCATTTTTTCAGTACAAGATAAAAATACTGTTAAATAGGGCCTGAGCTGTGCGTTACTGTAGTGTATTTTGTGTACCCTGATTCCCCACCTATGCTGCCGAAATAACTTACCAAAGTCGCCGTTTTCGCCTGTCAATCAGGCTGGTCAGGTCATATGGGCGTGGCGACATCGCTGTTTCTTCCCCCAGATCTTGCATATCTTTCCGTTGGTGGCGTAGTGGTTTGCGCATGCCCATTTTCTGAATCCACTGGGCAGGAGAAGAAAAAAACGTGCGATCGGCGCTATTTCCCTGGTGATCTGTGGGGGCGGCCATCTTCCTGAGGCCGCGCGTGCGCATATGGAGTCAACTGCTGCCCGGGGCTTCAGGAAAATGGCCGCGGGATGCCGCGCGTGCGCAGATGGAGATCGCGGCGGCCATTTTCCTGAAGTTGAGATACGAACTCGGCTTCAGGAAAATGGCCGCCGCGATCTCCATCTGGGCACGCGCGGCATCCCGCAGCCATTTTCCTGAAGCCCCGGGCAGCAGAGGACTCCATATGCACACGCGCGGCCTCAGGAAGATGGCCGCCCCCACAGATCACCAGGGAAATAGCGCCGATCGCGTGCTTTTTCTTCTCCTGCCCAGTGGATTCAGAAGATGGGCATGCGCAACCCACTACGCCACCAACGGAAAGATATGCAAGATCTGGGGGAAGAAACAGCGATGTCGCCACGCCCATCTGACCTGACCAGCCTGATTGACAGGCGAAAACGGCAACTTTGGTAAGTTATTTCGGCAGCATAGGTGGGGAATCAGGGTACAAAAAATACACTATAGTAACGCACAGCTCAGGCCCTATTTAACAGTATTTTTATCTCCTACTGAAAAAACGGGGTGACCGCTTCCCTTTAACGGATCCATATTATACGGTCTTCTACGGCTGTAGAAAATCGGGAACACATGGGCTACTTGCACAGTGAACAGACTTGTTCACTGTGCAAGTAGCCCATGTGTTCCTGTTTCCATAATTGTTCTCTTGTGTCTACAAGACTGGGGAGTTCCACCACTCCTCTTGGGCTATCTGCACAAAAGCTGTTCTACCCTGTATGCACACATGGATTTTTCCTCTCTGAACCCTGTTCACACAGGTTATATACAGATGATCAGGTTTTTAAATACATCAGATAGGGATTGCATACATTAGTTAGGACTGCTCTGATAAGGGTATACCGTGAAGATTGGTAGAGCAGCTTAGTATACATTTTTTGCAAAAAACGTATCAACCAAATACCCTGTTTTTTACATCTTTTACTAGCACTTGCGGATTACTGCAACATTTTTTCAAACTGAGTGTTTTTGGTTTTACTATTCTCTTTTGTGTCTTCAGATTTCTTGGTGGTGTGTGAACATGATCATACAGACTTGTTCACTGTGCAAGTAGCCCATGTGTTCCTGTTTCCATAATTGTTCTCTTGTGTCTACAAGACTGGGGAGTTCCACCACTCCTCTTGGGCTATCTGCACAAAAGCTGTTCTACCCTGTATGCACACATGGATTTTTCCTCTCTGAACCCTGTTCACACAGGTTATATACAGATGATCAGGTTTTTAAATACATCAGATAGGGATTGCATACATTAGTTAGGACTGCTCTGATAAGGGTATACCGTGAAGATTGGTAGAGCAGCTTAGTATACATTTTTTGCAAAAAACGTATCAACCAAATACCCTGTTTTTTACATCTTTTACTAGCACTTGCGGATTACTGCAACATTTTTTCAAACTGAGTGTTTTTGGTTTTACTATTCTCTTTTGTGTCTTCAGATTTCTTGGTGGTGTGTGAACATGATCATACAGACTTGTTCACTGTGCAAGTAGCCCATGTGTTCCTGTTTCCATAATTGTTCTCTTGTGTCTACAAGACTGGGGAGTTCCACCACTCCTCTTGGGCTATCTGCACAAAAGCTGTTCTACCCTGTATGCACACATGGATTTTTCCTCTCCGAACCCTGTTCACACAGGTTATATACAGATGATCAGGTTTTTAAATACATCAGATAGGGATTGCATACATTAGTTAGGACTGCTCTGATAAGGGTATACCGTGAAGATTGGTAGAGCAGCTTAGTATACATTTTTTGCAAAAAACGTATCAACCAAATACCCTGTTTTTTACATCTTTTACTAGCACTTGCGGATTACTGCAACATTTTTTCAAACTGAGTGTTTTTGGTTTTACTATTCTCTTTTGTGTCTTCAGATTTCTTGGTGGTGTGTGAACATGATCATACAGACTTGTTCACTGTGCAAGTAGCCCATGTGTTCCTGTTTCCATAATTGTTCTCTTGTGTCTACAAGACTGGGGAGTTCCACCACTCCTCTTGGGCTATCTGCACAAAAGCTGTTCTACCCTGTATGCACACATGGATTTTTCCTCTCTTAACCCTGTTCACACAGGTTATATACAGATGATCAGGTTTTTAAATACATCAGATAGGGATTGCATACATTAGTTAGGACTGCTCTGATAAGGGTATACCGTGAAGATTGGTAGAGCAGCTTAGTATACATTTTTTGCAAAAAACGTATCAACCAAATACCCTGTTTTTTACATCTTTTACTAGCACTTGCGGATTACTGCAACATTTTTTCAAACTGAGTGTTTTTGGTTTTACTATTCTCTTTTGTGTCTTCGGCTGTAGAAAATTGCAGCATGCTGCGTTTGTCACCGTATTGCGCAAAAAATACGCCAATGAAAGTCTATGGGGGCGACAAAAATACGGATTACACACGGACCAACAGTGTGACTTGCGAGAAATACGCAGCGGTGTTAGAGAGAAAAGCCGGCAATTCAGTGCCATGTACGGTAAAATCACACTGACAGCTTACAATAGAATAGGTAGAATAAATGTCTACACATAGTATAGGGGTGTAATATACATATATTTTTTTTTTAATATTTCATACAGCGCTAGATAGGAGAAAAGCCGGTAATTAAATTGCTGGCTTTGGCATCTCCTTCCTAAACCCGACATATGAGATATGGTTTATATATAGTAAACCATCTCATATCCCCATTTTTTTTTGCATATTCCACACTACTAATGTCAGTAGTGTGTATGTGCAAAATTTGGGCAGTCTAGCTATTAAATTAAAGGGTTAAATGGCAGAAAAAATCGTGGGCTCCCGCACAATTTTCTCCGCCAGAGTAGTAAAGCCAGTGACTGAGGGCAGATATTAATAGCCTGGAGAGGGTCCACGGTTTTTGGGCCCCCCCCCCTGGCTAAACATCTGCCCCCAGCCACCCCAGAAAAGGCACATCTGGAAGATGCGCCTATTCTGGCACTTGGCCACTCTCTTCCCATTCCCGAGTAGCTGTGTGATATGGGGTAATGAAGGGTTAATGTCACCTTAATGTGTGTTAGTGTGTGTGTGTGTTTTTTAACCATTTCAAACAATTGGATTAATAATGGATAGGTGTCATAATTGACGCCTCTCCATTATTAATCTGGCTTAATGTCAACTTACAATAGCAAGGTGACATTAAGGGTACCGTCACACAACGATATCGTTAACGAAATCGTTATGTGTGACAGCGACCAACGATCAGGCCCCTGCTGGGAGATCGTTGGTCACTGGGGAAAGTCCAGCACTTTATTTTGTCGCTGGATCTCCCGCTGACATCGCTGAATCGGCGTGTGACGCCGATTCAGCGATGTCGTCACTGGTAACCAGGGTAAACATCGGGTTACTAAGCGCAGGGCCGCGCTTAGTAACCCGATGTTTACCCTGGTTACCGTTGTAAATGTAAAAAAAACTTACATTCCCGGTGTCTGGTCATGTCCCTCGCCTTCAGCTTCCCACACTGACTGGTGAGCGCCGGCCAGCCGTAAAGTACAGCACAGCGGTGACGTCACCGCTGTACTTTACGGCCGGCGCTCAGTCAGTGCTGGAAGCTGAAGGTGAGGGACCTGACCAGACACCGGGAATGTAAGTATGTAGTGTTTGTTTTTTTTACATTTACAACGAACGGTAACCAGGGTAAACATCGGGTTACTAAGCGCGGCCCTGCGCTTAGTAACCCGATGTTTACCCTGGTTACCCGGGGACTTCAGGATCGTTGGTCGCTGGAGAGCTGTCTGTGCGACAGCTCTCCAGCGACCAAACAGCGACGCTGCAGCGATCGACATCGTTGTCGGAATCGCTGCAGTGTCGCTTAGTGTGACGGTACCTTAACCCTTCATTACCCCATATTCCACCACTACACGGGAATGGGAAGAGAGTGGCCAAGTGCCAGTGGGGATATGAGATGGTTTACTGTAGTGTTTAGGAAGGAGATAGCAAAAGCCGGCAGTTGAATTACCGGCTTTAAAGCCATCTCGCGCTGGATGAAATAAAAAAAAAATATATATATATATATATCATATATATATATATATAACATATATATGCACACATATATATATATATAACATATATATGCACACACACACATATATATATATATATATATATATATATACATACATACATACATATATATACACACACATATATACAATGGATCCATTGTATGTCGGTTTTGCGAGCCTGCGAGAAAATCTCGCAGTACGGATGCCATACGGATTACCGTATTTTTCGGACTAAAAGACGCACTTTTTCCCCCCAAAAAAAGGGGGGAAAATGGGGGGTGCGTCTAATAGTCGCAATGCAGGCTTACCTAGGTGGCAGAGGTGCGGTGGCAGAGGTGCGGTGGCAGAGGTGCGGTTGCGGGGGTGTGGCGGCAGAGGAGGCGCAGTAAGCGGGGTCCCTTTCCCCGGTATGGTGATGCAGCAGGCCCGGGTGAATCCTCTTGTTATCGGTGGTGGCGGCCATTTTCCGGAGGCCGCGCGTGCGCAGATGGAGCGCTCTGCTTCCCGGGGCTTCAGGAAAATGGCCGCCGCGATCTCCATCTGCGCACGCGCGGCCTCCCGCGGCCATTTTCCTGAAGCCCCGGGAGCAGAGCGCTTCATCTGCACACGCGCGGCCTCAGGAAGATGGCCGCGCCCACCGATAACAAGAGGATTCACCCGGCTCTGCTGCATACCAGGCCTGCTGCATCACCATACCGGGGAAAGGGACCCCGCTTACTGCGCCTCCTCTGCCGCCACACCCCCGCACCTCTGCCACCGGACCTCTGCCACCTAGGTAAGCCTGCATGGTAAGCCAGGGACCCCTCTCACGCCGCACCTCCTCATCCCAGCACCTCATCCCAGCACCTCCTCATCCCAGCATCACCCCACCTCTGCCGACACCTTGCCTCCTGTGACCCTGCTCTGCCACCGCCATCCCTCAGGTAAGATACTGTAAATTCGGACAATAAGACGGACCCCCATCTTATAAAAAAATCTTTTTTTCTGCAATTTTCACCCCAAATTTGGGGTGCGTCTTATGGTCCGGTGCGTCTTATAGTCCGAAAAATACGGTACATACGGAGGATGCCATGCGCAAAATACGCTGACACACTGTCTACGGAGGAGATACGGACCACTATTTTGGGGACTTTTCTGCGTATTACGGCCGTAAATTATGGACCGTATTGTCTTACGCCGAGTGTGACGCCGGCCTTTGGCTGTATTGGTCACATGCCACATCACTGGAGCCTCAAAGTGGAGGACCAGAGAAGTAATGGTTAGGGAGCAGTAGGTGAGCATTACACCTTTTGTTATCTTACAGCATTTTAAACAGTTTGTAAATAAAAAAATCATGTAACAAAACCCATTTAAAAGGGTCATAAAAAAACTAAATACAACAAAATACCACAGAAACCTTCAAAAAGAACCTGAAGACCTACCTCTTCCGACAAGCCTACAACCTGCAGTAACCACCGATCGACCAAACTGCTGCACAACCAGCTCTACCCTCACCTACTGTATCCCTTGTAGATTGTGAGCCCTCGCGGGCAGGGTCCCCTTTCCTCATGTTCCAGTCGTTACTTGTATTGATTAAGATTATTGTACTTGTTTTTTATTATGTATACCCCTTCTCACATGTAAAGCGCTATGGAATAAATGGCGCTATAATAATAAATAATAACTAGCATACATTTTTAAAAGGTGAATATGGTCTGGTACGGATGCTTATTCTGCATTTGTTGGATCAGATTCCAACACTACAGTTTCTGTACATGCATTTATTCCCCATAGGCAAGAAACCCTAAATGTCTACTATTAATCATGGTAATTGATTTTGACTATTTGATTTGATTTATTGAAACTTTTTGGGGTTCTCTACATGATTTGAAGCGGCGATCCTCCGATTGCTCACATAACAGATGAATACAAGGGACCCATGAGGGTCTCCAGGTTCTGATGATCTGTCAGAAAGAGCATTTAAATTTTTAAAGGGATTTTGTAAGCTTTAAAAAAAAATATTCTTCCACTTACAGCTCCAAACTTTTCAGTAGATCTGTGATCTCCTGATCTGTCATCCAAAGCAAATCCTGCAGGAGCAATATTAGTTGCCCTGCAGTTAGTGGTCAGATGGAGTGCAGTGGGATAATAATAAGGGCAGATTAGTAAAGGTTGTGTATTTAGGTGGTATTTGCCAATTTCATGACCTATGCATCACTAATAATTCTCTTTAAACCTAGAAAAAAAAACACTCCTTGTGGACAGATTACATGTGGATTGATGGTTTCTGAACAGACTGCAGGAAGAAAAAGTTAACAGTCTACTGTCTGAGGAGGGCGATTCATGTATTACATGTGCAACAATAGGTAAAGGAGCTGCCTAAGGATACTTTCACACTAGCGTTTTCTGCAAACCGTCACAATGCGTCGTTTTGCAGAAAAAACGCATCCTGCAAAAGTGTGTGCAGGATGCGTTTTTCCCCATAGACTTGTATTGACGACGCATTTGCGACGGATTGCCACACGTCACTTTGGCGGACCGTTGGGAGAAAAAAACGCTACATGTAACGTTTTTTGCTCCTGACGGACCGCTTTTTCCGACCGCGCATGCGCGGCCGGAACTCCGCCCCCACCTCCCCGCACCTTACAATGGGGCAGCGGATGCGCCGGAGAAATGCATCCGCTGCCTCCATTGTGCAATGAGTTAAACGCTAGTGTGCGACACTAGTGTGAAAGAAGACTTACAACTGACATTGGTGACATCCTCTAACAAGCTGGGAGTGACCCTGACATCAGTACGGTGTCCTAATATGACTAAACCATTATTTTCCTAGCAGACTTTCTTTACTAGTGATGAGCGAATATACTCGTTACTCGAGATTTCTCGAGCACGCTCGGGTGACCGAGTATTTTTTAGTGCCCGGAGACTTAGTTTTCAGCGCCGCAGCTGAATGATTTACATCTGTTAGCCAGCATAAGTACATGTGGGGGTTGCCTGGTTGCTAGGGAATCCCCACATGTACTTATGCTGGCTAACAGATGTACATCATTCAGCTGTGGCAATAAAAAGTGTAGTTACTCACCGATAACGGTGTTTCTCAGAGCCCATGACAGCACTACCAGAGAGAGGGGGTCCGCCCTTCAGGGACAGGAAACCTACAGGATAAAAGGGCGGTACCTCTCCCCTGCATCAGTTTTGTTTACAGAGCATCGGAGGTCCTCCAGGTTAGTCACAAGAACACAAAAAATACGCAATTTAATCAAAATGCTTAACAGTGAACACCGTGTCTATATGTAAAAAACCACTTCACACAAATAATGTGCTCACCGCACTCGTGATGAGGGGGGGAATAAGCAGGTGCTGTCATGGGCTCTGAGAAACACCGTTATCGGTGAGTAACTACACTTCTCAGTCGCCCATGACAGCACTACCAGAGAGAATTACAGAGATCATTGCTTAGGGAGGGACCACAGCCTGCAGAACCCTTCTCCCGAAGGTTAGGTCAGACGAAGAGGCTAGGTCTAAGCGGTAGTGTCTGAAAAAGGTTGAAGGTGATGACCAGGTGGCCGCCTTACAGATCTGATCTAATGGTACCTCTGACCTTTCGGCCCAGGAGGTCGCCATAGCCCTTGTAGAATGTGCCTTCAGTCCTTGCGGAATGGCGTTCCCGGAGGATGAGTACGCCAAAGCTATTGCGTCTGTGACCCATCGAGCTATAGTGCCCTTAGAAGCTTTGAGTCCTTTCCTGGGTCCCTGGAAGCAGATAAAAAGAGACCCTTCCTTCCTATATTGCTGGGTGATTTCTATGTATTGGACCAGGCACCTTTTAACGTCTAGTGTATGGAATTTCTCTTCCTTCTTATTTTTAGGGTTTTGACAGAAAGAAGGAAGGATTATTTCTTGGGATCTATGGAATGTTTCGGTAGATAGGAAGGGTCTGTTTTTAATATAACTTTATCATCCAGAATTTGTGTAAATGGAGGGTTTACAGACAGGGCTTGGAGATCACTTATCCTACGGGCCGAAGTCAGGGCTATTAGGAGGGCCGTTTTAAGAGAAAGAATTTTAAGGGGTACCGATTCTATGGGCTCAAACGGGGAGTCTGTTAAGGCTGACAGAACTAAGTTCAGATCCCAGGTTGGTAGTCTACTTATAGTTAGCGGTTTAGATCTTGCGGCTGCTCTGATAAACCGTATAACCCAAGGGTTGGCTGCTATGTTCTCACAGTATAAAGCTCCTAGAGCTGCTATCTGTACCTTTAAGGTACTTACTGAGAGACCTAAGTCTAAGCCCTTCTGCAGAAATTCTAGTATTTCAGACACTGGAACACCATCTTGCAATTTTACCCCAGAGGAGGAAAAATTTTTTTCCATGTTTTACCGTATATTTTTGTGGTCACAGGTTTTCTACTTTTCATTAATGTAGACACTAGTTTGTCAGAAAACCCTCTTTCCCTCAATAGTGACCTCTCAAAAGCTACGCTGTCAGATGGAGATTTTCTGACTGAGGGTGGAACACCGGTCCCTGAGACAGGAGGTCCGGAAGATCCGGAAGCACCCAGGGATCGGTGATTGATAACATCCTCAACCATGAAAACCAGGCTCTCTTGGGCCAGAAGGGGGCTATCAAGATGAGTCTGGATTTGTCCTGCCTGATCTTTCTCAGAACTGCTGGAATGAGAATAGTAGGGGGAAATGCATATGTTAGGGTCTGTGTCCAGGGTATTGTGAATGCATCCACGGCCTGAGGATTCCCCCTGGGATCTAGGGAACAGAAAGTTTCCACTTTCTTTTTGTGCATATTGGCAAAGAGGTCTATTACAGGGATCCCCCATAGATCTGTAATTTTGTTGAATATGCCCTGATTTAGAGACCACTCCCCCTGCTTTAGTTGGGTACGACTCAGAAAGTCCGCTTTTTGGTTTTCCACCCCCTTTATATGTAGGGCTGATAGGGACAGGAAGTTGTTTTGTACCAGGCTGAAAATTTCGAAGGTGGTTTCCATTAATGATTGAGACCTGGTTCCCCCCTGGTGGTTTAAGTAAGCCACTACTACTTTGTTGTCCGAGAATACTCGGACATGATGGCCTTGCAGTTGGTCTAGGAAGTACAGTAGTGCATGATTCACAGCCCTCAACTCTTTTTGATTTGAGGAAGATCTGAGCTCCTGAATTGTCCATATCCCCTGAGTGACTGTCGTCTAGGTGAGCCCCCCACCCTGTGGGACTTGCGTCTGTGGTAACTATCTGAGATGCCTCTGTTACCCAGGGAATCCCTTTTGATAAGTTGTTGGGATTCAGCCACCAGCCCAGGGAATGAATAGTGGGTAAACTTAGAGTCATTCGATTTTCTAACCGTCCTCCTAGTATTTTTTGGTTCCTTAAAATATCCCACTGAAGTGTCCTTGTGTGGAGCTGTGCCCACTGAACCGCTGGGAGACAGGCAGAGAGGGATCCCAGTAATGACATTGCCTTTCTTAGAGTCATGGTAGGGTTTGCACGCGCTTGTGACACTAGGTGGATTATGTTTTGTTTTTTCTTGTCTGGTAGGTAACAAACCTGAGAACTTGAGTCCAGGATGAGACCCAAGAATTCTTGAACCTTGGTTGGTTCCAGTTTTGATTTTTGGAGGTTCACCAGCCAGCCCAATTTTGTTAAGGTGTCTATGACTCTGTCGCATTGTTGACGGCAGAGTTCGGCCGAGTTGCTCACAATCAGAAAATCGTCTAGATATGGAATAATCAAGACGTCTTCCTCTCTCAGATGTGCTATCATCTCCGCTATCAACTTTGTGAAGATGCGGGGAGCAATTGATATGCCAAAGGGAAGAGCCCTGTATTGGTATTCCCTGGTCTGTCCTTTTATGACTACTGCCAGTCTGAGGAATTTCTGAGAGGTCTTGTGGATGGGGACGTGATAATATGCGTCGCTGAGATCTAGAACTATCATAAAACAGTTGGGAAACAGATTTTTTATCGTTGATTTTATTGACTCCATTTTGAATCTGTAGTTTTTTACATAGGTATTCAACTTCCGTAAGTTTATTATAGTTCGGAAGGTTCCGTCCGGTTTGGGAACCAGGAGCAATGGAGAGTAGAATCCCTTCCCCCTCTCCAGAGGGGGGACTTCTTGGATGACAGCCTTGTTTACTAGTTTTACAATTTCTAGTTCTAGAGCTTCTTTGTTGTTGAGATGATCTCAGCGGTGTTACCACATAATTCCGTGGGGGTAGGGATAAAAATTCTATGCAAAGCCCTTCTCCTATTAATTTCAATATCCAAGGGCTGGTCGAAATTTTCTCCCAGGCCGGGAGGAATTGAGTCAATCTCCCTCCCACCCTGGGGAAGACGTCACTTGGGGGGGGGGGGGTTTCTATCTCGAGGGGAGTTACCAAAGAGGAAACCTCTGTCTTTCCTCCTTCCGTCATCCCATCGGTTTTGCTCCCTCGGTTGTCTCCTTCTAAGAAAATTTCTGTTCCGAAAGGGCCGTTTGTTATATGTTGGGGCCAGGATGGGAAAACCTTTCTTTTTATCACCTGCTTTTTGCAGGATGTCGTCCAAAGTCTCTCCAAAGAGGAATTTACCTTCACGGGGGATTGAACACAGTTTGTGTTTAGTTTATAAATCCCCCGGCCAGCTTTTTAACCATAGGGTTCTACGTGCCGCATTTGAGAGAGCTGCTGATTTAGATGTTAATTTGATGGAGTCGGCTGAAGAGTCTGCCAAGAATGCCGCGGCTCCTCTAATCATAGGGATGGACTCTAAAATTTTATTCCTAGGGACCCCATCTCTAATCTGTTTCTCTAAGTTGTCGACCCAAATCATTAAGAAACGTGACGTACATGCCGCTGCTATAGTTGGCCTTAAGCATCCTCTGGCTGACTCCCAGGCCCCTTTATGAAAGGTATCTGCTCTTTTGTCAAGAGGGTCTTTCAAGGTTCCCATATCCTTCGAATGGTAATGCGAACTTTTTCGAGGCCTTAGCTACCGCAACATCGAGTTTGGGGGCTTTATCCCACGAGACCGAAGCTTCTTCTTCAAAGGAGTATTTCCTTTTAATAGAGGGAACTGATGCATTTTTCCTCTCAGGTTTCTCCCACTCCTTCTTAATTAACGTTTGAATATTTTCATTAAGGGGAAATACCTTACGCTTTTTTTGGGAAAGACCACCAAACATAATGCCCTGTACCATTTTATCAGGACGAGGATCTAACACCCCCATCGTCGATCTTACAGCCTTTACAAGGCCGTCAACCTCATCTAGGGGGAAGCAATGACGACCCCCACTTTCACTGTCTGAAGAGGAGGGGGATGAATCTTGCGTATCCGAGTTTTTACTCTCGGAGCTAGAAGAGTCTGAATTTCTATCAGGAGCTGATTTCTTAGTAGATCTCCTGTCGCTTTTAAGGGAGTTAAACACCGTCTCAACCTCCGCTTTAATTACAGAGCGTAACTCAGAGGCGAAGTTCGGGGTCTCCTCACAGAGGACTCGCTCAATACAGGAGTCGCATAATTTCTTCTCCCAGGACTGTGGTAATGCTTTCTCACATAAGGGGCATGTTCTATTTTTCATCTTCCCCGTTCTCTTCCTTGCCTAGATAAGGGAGAAGGGGAACCCCGATTACAAAAAATGAGCTTTCACGAAGATCACTCACCAATCTGACGCAGCCACAGGTACCGGTTCTGGAGGATGGGTAGGATCCTGAGGTGTATGATCTGAGGCCGGCCGTAGGTTTACCGCACTGGAACTACATGGTGTGGAATGGCTACTGGATCGGGAACTTCGGTTGCTTGCAGAAGTTCTCTTCCCCTGGGCATCTGGTTTATGGCGCTGACGATGGCGCTGCTGCGGTGGCGGCTGGAGCTGCTGATCGCTGTCTTCCATCTTGGAACAGCATGAAGCAAGGGTCTGTCAAGCGCACCTTCTTTTTAAAGGGTGGCGCTTGGCCCCCTCCCCCCGTGGCTGCACTGTTTGGGGGAAGCGCTTTTTTTTTTTTTCTTCATTTCTAGCCACTGCGCATGCGCGCGCAGCCAGACGACCCGGAAATGAAGGATTCCGGTTCCGGGGCAGCGCCATCTTTGTGTAGCCATTTACCTCACTGCCCCCGAACCGTAAGTCCCTCCACTACTTCCGGTGCGGCGCCATCTTGGATCCTGGCGTCCTTCGGCAGTGTGCTGGAGCGCTCCAACTCCTATCCGGAGTGGCGGCGGCGCTTCCCCCCGCTCACGCTTCCAGACCCCTCGGTCGAAGTCGTGGCGGCCTCGGATACCGGACCAGCCGTGGCAGGGGCCTCCCCGCCGCCAGAACTCGGACTGGCCGGTTCCGGATCTTCGCCAGGTTAGTCTTCCGGTCGTTCATGCCAGGTACCGTCCGAGAAGGTTCCCCGTCAGGGACAGGAAACCAAACTGATGCAGGGGAGAGGTACCGCCCTTTTATCCTGTAGGTTTCCTGTCCCTGAAGGGCGGATCCCCTCTCTCTGGTAGTGCCGTCATGGGCGACTGAGAAAACTAAATTTCCGAGCACTAAAAGATACTCAGAGGTCACCCGAGCGTGCTCGGGAAATCTCGAGTAACGAGTATATTCACTCATCACTAATCTTTACCTAATACACCTTCAAGTTTACTCCATACACCCACTTCTCATATCAATCTGGTAGAAGAGGAAAGAAGATTTGTTCTGCTCCTGAATATCTGGTTCACAGAGAATTGCCTGGATACAACTTTACAGGTGTTTTCCACTAATATTGATGACCTATCCATCACACTGATTAGTGGCCGCTCCCAGATACTGCAGGTCACCTCCTATTCATTCGGATAGGAACTAATCCACAGTATCGGGGGGGAGATTAGATACTAAATGCGAGGAAGCTATGGTGTTCTGCTCTAGCTGCTGCCAAAGCTCATTGGCAGACAATCCGTGGAATAAGGAACTTTAGACCTCAATGAGTTGATGACCTGACCTAAGGATAGGCCACAAATATCAGAATAGATGAAAGATATAAAAGAAGGACTAACTATTTACGAAACCTTAAGTTGTGAGAAGCATTCGGTCTGGATAGGATACCAAGTGTTACAATTTACTGACAGCGGCAGAAATAATGTGAGGCTTTGAACTAAAATATATATAAAAATGAAATCTGAACCCTCCATATGGGAACCTAAGTCCTTCAATATGTTAGGTACAGTAGGCAGAAGGTCAGCAATAACGTAGAAATGACTGCATCTACCGCATCAGCACTTGGCTGAAGACTTTTCATGCTGGGATCTAACTGGAGAATCTCTAGTACAAACTATATTGCTGAACAAATGTCTGCAGACAACAAAAAAAGACCCTTTTAGACATTAGGTTCTCTTTAAGGCCCATTTAGATGAGCCAACCGCAGCTGGAAAATGATCTATATAAAATTTGATCGGTGGCCGCTTAATGACATGCTTAGGATGACCAGATTTTAATGCGCGTTCGCAGCATTATGTCCGGTTTACACAGGACAACATGCTGCAGGTAGCAATGATTTTAACGCTGGCATGAACAATCTAATCACCGGTCATACAACGGTTTTGCATTTTGTTCACTGAAAGGGTAGAAAGGAGTACAATAATGAGGTTCTGCAGACAGCAATAAAGCATGGTGGAGGGTTCTGCAAGCTTGAGGATGTAGTTCTGCCAATGGCATTGGGTATGTGGTCAGGATTAATGGTGTCTTCAATTCTGAGAAATACAGGCAGAAACATCTCCATCCTGCAATACCATCAGGGAGGTGTGATTGGCTCCAAATGTATTATTCAGCAAAAAAAATAACCAAGCATAAAGCAATTGTCATTAACTATCTTCAGCATAGAGAACAAGTAGTTCTGGAAGTAATGATATGGCCCCCACAGAGCCCAGATCGCAGTCTGTTTAGGATAACACAAATAGCCAGAAAGATCTGCAGAAGCCTAAATCCACAGATCTGTAGATAGATCTCCAAAATGTTTGGTTTACAACAACCTCCCTGCTTTGTTACTTTATAAACTATGCGCAAGTGTATCTAGAATAACTGATGCCGTTTTTGAAGGCAAAGTCAACAAAGTGTTGGTGTGTACCTAATCAGTAACTTACAGGACGTGGCAAGTACCAATTACCGGATTTCATTTCTTTGGCTTGCCAGACATTTCTAGCATAATCACTTTGGTTAAAGAGTAACTTTGAGTTTGCAAACCATTTTCATTTGATTTATTTTGTTGTCCCCCCACCACCACCACCCAGGCATTTGTAACTAAGAGCCACCTGTATTTGGGGTCCCTTCCACTGCTGAAAGAATCGTTTTTATTATTTGCCCTCCATACCTGTAGTTTGTCAGGGGGGCATGTCTTTCCCCCCTGACGCAGACGCCTCACAGCCATCAGTCATTTCCTCCTTTCTTCTGGGCGCCGCCTCTTCAGCGTTCAGTTATGTCCCAGGCGCCTGCACTGTAATTTTTTTTCTCGGGCATGCTCAGTTAGCACTGCCCTTCCACTGACATCACATGAGGTCTTCATTCTCACGCCTGCATGGACACGCGGCCCAAGATCCCACCCCGCAGTCTCGGATTTATTCACACTGCGGGGCTGGGACATAACTGAATGCTAAGGAGGCGGCGCCCAGGGGAAAGGAGGAAATGACTGATGGCTGGGAGGCGTTTGTGTCCAGGGAGGAAAGACATGCCCCCCTGACAAACTACAGGTATGAGGGGCAAATTATAAAAACGATTATTTCAGCAGTGGAAGGGACCACAAGTAAAAGAGCCACCTTGACAGAATGCAGCATTAGTGCTGCACAAGTTGGCTCTTTTAATTACAAACGCCAGGGAGGGGGGTGGGGGGGGGAGAGGGTGACAGGTGCCCTCTAATTTCCTCAGATCAGTGGGGGTCTTGGTTCTGTCCAAATTATGCCTGGGATGTGTGCAGGTCAGGAGAGCACAGCAGAGACTTTCTATTGAATCCGTACTATGCTGTGCGCTTCTCTCTCAACTGTGTATTTTTCAGGGGGCCCAGGTCCAAGACCCCCCCACCAATCTGAAGGAAATTATAGAAAAAACAAAATACAAGTTTTGCAAAGATTTACTTTACAATTCCATTCTATAATTCGCCTACTGATGCTTAACTAGCATTATACTAAAGACACCAGTCTTCTATTAAAAAGAAACTGTCAGCAAGATAGTCCTAAGTTAGGCTTCTTTTACACATACCGTGTTTTTTGCGAGTCTTTTGCGGGTCTTTTTTGCAGGCAACAATTTTCAAGGTCTGCCGCAATAACGGACCGCAAAAAACTTGCGAATCGCCATTTTCCAGGTTCCCAATACTATAGCAAAAGTTTTGGGAAAAAAACGGCAGTCTGCAAAACCTGAAGTGATGGCGCATCGCAAAAACAACCTTCCGTTGATTTTGCGGCCCCATTGATTTACAATGGGGGCTGTGTCTGTAAGCTGTGAAAAAGATCTTTTTTCATGGCCGTACATAAAGTCCTCACGGCCATACGGCCGTACATAAAGCCCTCACAGCCACACGGCGTGCCGTGGAATTATTGCGGCCCGTATTTTTTTTGCGGCCCCACAGAAATCTATTGAGGCCGCAAAATCACGGCAAGTGTAAGAGAAGCCTAACCTACAGACAATGTCAGTTTGGCGTTGTTATACTGATGATACTGCGCAGACGCAGCCATTTTACTGCAGCGGAAAAAAAAAAAAGACTTCATAAAGATGGCACCTGCACAGTAGCATCTATCAGAACGCGGGAGATACTACAGCACAGGCGTGGCCACCTGTGCCATTTCATTTGAAAAAAAAAAAAAAAAACCTATATGTCTAAATAAAACAAAAATATACACATTATCCTCTTTAGGCTATGTGCACACGTTCAGGATTTCTCGCAGAAAATTCCTGAGAAAAAACGGACATTTTCTGCAAGAAATCTGCATGCGGTTTTGCCGCGGTTTTTTCTGGACATTTCCCAATGCATTTTGTGCAAAATTAATGAACATGCTGCGGTTTTTACCACGATGCGTTTTTTTTCGGAAAAAAACGCATCATGTGCACAAAACATGCGGCATTCATTCTAAATGATGGGATGCTTATTGTATGCGGTTTTTTAGCATTTTTATCGGGAAAAAACGCGAAAAAACCGCAACGTGTGCACACAGCCTTATGCTATAGCGCAAGCACCACCCTGATGAATGAAATTTTTTAAACCATAATTGTATGCAGTATGTAAAATTGGGAGCAGGTAACTGAGGGAACCGTGATCTATCACAAGCTATACAGAAGCATATTTAAAGGGAATCTGTCACCCTCAATAATAATAATAATAATAATAATAATAATAATCTTTATTTTTATATAGCGCTAACATATTCCGCAGCGCTTTACAGGTTGCACACATTATCATCACTGTCCCCGATGGGGCTCACAATCTAGAATCCCTATCTGTATGTCTTTGGAATGTGGGAGGAAACCGGAGTGCCCGGAGGAAACCCACGCAAACACGGAGAGAACATACAAACTCTTTGCAGATGTTGTCCTTGGTGGGATTCGAACCCAGGACCCCAGCGCTGCAAGGCTGCTGTGCTAACCACTGCGCCACCGTGCCGCCCACAATATCGAAGATGAGCTACGCCCACCAGCATCAGGTGTTTATCTACAGCCATCTGGAATGCTATAGATAAGCCCCCGATGTATCCTGAAAGATGAGAAAGAGGTTAGATTATACTCACCGGGGGGGGGGGGGGGGGGGCAAAGTACGCCGGAGCCGCAGCATGACTACAAGAAGAGGACATCAACGTAAAAAGAAGATGGCAGGCCCCAGACCGGACCGCGAAGGGACCGCCCCTGGGTGAGTATAATCTAACCTCTTTTTCTCATCTTTCAGGATACATCGGGGGCTTATCTACAGCATTACAGAATGCTGTAGATAAGCCCCTGATGCCGTTGGGCTTAGCTCATCTTCGATTTTGGGGGCGACAGGTTCCCTTTAAGCACAGCACCACAAAGTCTGGCCCGCAGCTGCATCAGTGTTTGACATCTCCTAGCGACCTAAACAGCTGCAGCGATCGGCTCGTTGTCTAAATCGCTGCAGCATCGCTTAATGTGACGGTACCTTTAATCTTATTCCAGAGAAATCCACATCATTCTTAATATGCAAATGAGCTGTTATAGGGAACCTGTCACCCCCAAATCAAAGGTGAGCTAAGCCCACCAGCATCAGGAGCTTATCTACAGCATTCTGGAATGCTGTAGATAAGCCCCCCACGTATCCTGAAAGATGAGAAAAAGGTTAGATTATACTCACCCAGGGGCGTTCCCGCTGCGGTCCGGTCCGATGGGCGTCGCGGTCCGGTCCAAGGCCTCCCATCTTCTTACGATGACGTCCTCTTCTTGTCTTCACGCTGCAGCTACTGTGCGGGCGTACTTTGTCTGCCCTGTTGAGGGCAGAGCAAAGTACTGCAGTGCGCAGGCACCGGGAAAGGTCAGAGAGGCCCGGCGCATGCACACAGCAAAAATTTGCTCTGCCCTCAACAGGACAGAAAGTACGCCTGCACCGGAGCCGCAGCATGAAGACAAGAGGAGGGCGTGATCGTAGGAAGATGGGAGACCCTGGACCGGACCGCAACGCCCATCGGATCGGACCACCCCCCAGGTGAGTATAATCTAACCTTTTTCTCATCTTTCAGAATACATCGGGGGCTTATCTACAGCATTACAGAATGCTGTAGATAAGCCCCTGATGCTAGTGGGCTTAGCTCATCTTCGATTTTGGGGGTGACACGTTCCCTTTAAGATCTATGGGCCAGACACGGATTTCCCCGAGTATCAATCTTTAGAGCCAATTTTAAATGAAAAGGGAGAATTACCAGTGTGAGACATGTAATGACTGACAGTCTGCTCTCCTGATCTCACTGCAGTGCTGTGCACAATTTCATGATTATAACAGTACAACGGAACTAAATTGTCTCATTACAAACACATATGCAGTTGTAGCTCTCCTCAGAGCTGGAGCTCTACTACACTGCGCCCACACTGACTGCCTGTGATATGGAAGCTGCAGAAGTGTTCCTTGCAATTTAGAACAGCTCAGTGAGATCAGTAGAGCAGACCAAGTCATTACATGGCTCACACTGGTAACTCCCCCTTTCATTTACAGTAAGCTTTGCAGGGAGATTCTCAGGGAGATCTGTGTCTGGTGGATAGCTGGCAGCTCATTTACATATTAAGAAAAGCATGAATTTCTCTGGAATAAGACATTGGCTTAGTTATTAAGGTATCCTTTTTTTCAGCTTTCTATGACCTACATGCCCATATAGACAGCTTAGGAGGGTTGATGCTTCTGACAGATGCCCTTTAAATACACACTGATATGGAAGAAGAAGACATCGCAAAACATTTTTAATAAATATGTTTAACAAAATAATTATCCAGACTGACCGCAAGGGCCCAAACTTATAACCTCACGTGTGTCTACAAGGCTGTAAATTCAGGATAAAATTCCCGGGATCAGTCCAGGGATTGCAGTCCGCATACAGACCATGAAGTTGAAGTCTGCCTTTATGAACCAGGCAATAGGCTTGGTACAGATGCCTACACAAAAATTCAGGACAGTCACATCTGCAAATTGCTATTTTTGTTAACTGAGTATTCCCATCTCCAAGATCCTATCCCAATATGTAAGAATAGCAGATACCTACAATTAGAAATGTAGGATAGTTCTCATTCACCATGTTGCTTACCCCATGTGCAGGGCATTGGGTCTCCATGTTACGTCCACTAGCAACTAACGGTCATTATACAACTACCCAATCTACTGCAATGCTCTGCACATAGAATGATTAAAAAAAAGCGAATCAGAAGAACTTTACTACATTTCTAATGGGATACATTGGCTAAGAGACTGACCAATCACAAGTAGGCAGCAACACACCGGAAAAAAGAACATGCTTATGTTTCTCGAAGTGTGAGATCTATAATGTTAAGACAGCCCTGATCTCCTGGTTCATGCTTGAGCATAATTAAAAAGTGCTGGGCAAGCACAGATGACTCTCACCTTCATACCAGGGCATTATATGAGGAGAGCAGGCTGTCATATGTCTCACAAGTGTAATTACTCACACCTCTACCTCATCTCAGGCAGTGGATGGGAAGGGGAAGTACAGTAGAGGTGAGAGTACTATGAAAGCTGATGGAAGGGTTTGTAATGTGACAGCTAAACTCAGCTGCCCCCCACACAGACCTTTTCGGAAAGATGTTGGTCATCTGTGCGCTACTCATAGCACTTTCTAATGACGCATGAGGTTATACCCAGGAGATCAGAGTGGTATCAGTACATCTCACACACTGAGAAACCAGTCCTAAGCTATTGTACGGGCGAGTTCCTTCTACAGTTTTTTGCTGCCTGCTTATGATTGGTCAGCATCATACAGGGACAAGTACACTCCTGGAATAAAAACGATCTGATACCGTAAGTCCAGGTGGGTGCTTAAAAAAAAAAAATAAAAAAACAAACTTTATTCCACTCTGTAGGCACTATTACATTGTGTTTCCTGTTCAATAAGAAAAAATTGGTGAAAGGCCCTCTAATTCAGAAATCACCTCTAGAAAGTGTTTGGTGGTTCATAATAGACATCAGAACTATTTCCTAAAACATGGTAAAAAAAAAACACCCCAAAATACATGGCTATAAAGTACCCCACAATAAGAGAACAGAGGAACCCATTACAAGGGTTTCAATGATGATCATACAATGGAAACAAGCAAAATTCTGAATGAGTATTGTTCCATTGGTTAAGATTAAATAAAATCTCACTATTGATGGGTGTAATAAAGGACACTACACAAAGACGGTCACTATAAATGTATGAAGTCAGCATTGATTATGCTTCCCCCCAATACCATCTATACACAAGAATATGTAGAAAGCCTGGGTGCTATGTACACCAACAATAAAAAACAAATGTGTATCATCCTACAGAAATAATCACAGGACAGAACAAAGAGGGAGATCCACAGTGACAAGGATAACAAATATCCAGGGGATTACTGAGCAGTGAAGTATTTCCTAATGCTTGCACTTCATTTCTGTGACCAAAGCTGATACTAAATGCTAATACACTGAGGGTCTCCGGTAAGAATTCCCCTAAACGGCGCTGAGGTTACACATCACAGCACAACCACTTCCTTGCAGAAAGTCTATTTTTCAGCATCTGCTGAACCACAGCCAATCCTGCTATTCCTGATGTCAGCCCTTTCCTCTGGCTGGTAGGAGCTATGGCGGTGTCCTCATGTTTCCTCCCCTCCTCGCTTCCTATAGTGACAACAAACATGGACTTACACAGCTCCCATCCCCCAACTCAGCTAGACAAAACACTTGTCAGCTCTCACCAGTCTACAGCATACCTTCACCCTATACCGCCTGCACCAGCGCCACCTCATGTGACCCCTCCGCTGGGGGATGTGTACCATCCTGGCATTTCTTTGTTTGCCAAACTACATGAAATCTGACACAGCAGATGACAACTGTACATACACAGTCCCCTGTAGAGTGGGAGCACACAGATCCAAGAAGGACCTATAGTCCTGGACAGCTCATACATGCGAGACAATAGAGGTGGCTACAATCATGGACACCTCATACACACACACACATATATATATATATATATATATATATATATATACATACACACACATACATACATATACATACATACATATATATATACATACATACACACACACACATACGGCAGCTCTTTATTCCTAGTACAGTGTATACATGGTTGGCCTAGTCATGTACTGATAACATGGCAGCCATTGTATACAGACCCGGCTGTATGATAAAGCCGTGCACTGCGCTGTGGACAGTGTTGGAGATATATAAATCATGCATAGCAATATAAATATATTATGGGATCAATTGTTAAAACGGACACCACGGAGCTGTGCCAGTGACCGGTCCCAACTGTACACTCTACGGGGCCGCACCGGTGACCGGTCCCAGCTACACACACACTATGGGGTTGTACCAGTGACCAGTCCCAGCTACACACACACACTAGGGGGCTGTACCGGTGACCAGTCCCAGCTACACACACTACGGGGCCGCACCAGTGACCGGTCCCAGCTGCATACACACCATGGGGCCGTACCGGTGACCAGTCCCAGCTACACACACTACGGGGCCGTACCAGTGACCGGTCCCGTACCAGTGACCGGTCCCAGCTGCATACACACCATGGGGCCGTACCGGTGACCGGTCCCAGCTGCACACACCATGGGGCCGTACCGGTGACCGGTCCCAGCTACACACACTATAGGGCCAGATCAGTGACCAGTCCCAGCTGCACACACTATGGGGCCGTACCAGTGACCGGTCCCAGTTACATACCCACACTATGGGGGCGTACCGGTGAACAGTCCCAGCTACACACACTATGGGGCCGCACCAGTGACCGGTCCCAGCTGCACACACCATGGGGCCGTACCGGTGACCGGTCCCAGCTACACACACTATAGGGCCATATCAGTGACCAGTCCCAGCTGCACACACTACGGGGCCGTACCAGCGACCGGTCCCAGCTGCATACACACCATGGGGCCGTACCGGTGACCGGTCCCAGCTACACACACTATAGGGCCCTATCAGTGACCAGTCCCAGCTGCACACACTATGGGGCCATACCAGTGACCGGTCCCAGTTGCGCACACACTATGGGGGCGTACCGGTGACAGATCCCCACTACGGTGCTGTACTGGTGACCACTCCCTGCTACACACACTGGAGCTGTACTGATGACCCGTCCTCAGCTGTACACACTATGGGGGCGTACCGGTGACCGATCCCCGCTACACACTATGGCGCTGTACTGTGACAGCTCCCTGCTACACATACACTATGGAGCTGTACCGATGACCAGTCCTCAGCTGCACACACACTATGGAGCCATACCGATGACCAGTCCTCAGCTGCACACACACTATGGAGCCATACCGATGACCAGTCCTCAGCTGCACACACACTATGGAGCCATACCGATGACCAATCCTCAGCTGCACACGCTACGGGGCCTGTACTGGTGAGACCGGTCCCAGCTGTACACGCTACGGGGCCTGTACTGGTGAGACCGGTCCCAGCTGTACACGCTACGGGGCCTGTACTGGTGAGACCGGTCCCAGCTGTACACGCTACGGGGCCTGTACTGGTGAGACCGGTCCCAGCTGTACACGCTACGGGGCCTGTACTGGTGAGACCGGTCCCAGCTGTACACGCTACGGGGCCTGTACTGGTGAGACCGGTCCCAGCTGTACACGCTACGGGGCCTGTACTGGTGAGACCGGTCCCAGCTGTACACGCTACGGGGCCTGTACTGGTGAGACCGGTCCCAGCTGTACACGCTACGGGGCCTGTACTGGTGAGACCGGTCCCAGTTGTACACGCTACGGGGCCTGTACTGGTGACCGGTCCCAGTTGTACACACTATGGGGCCTGTACTGGTGACCGGTCCCAGTTGTACACACTATGGGGCCTGTATCGGTGACTGCTCCCAGATACACACACTATGGGGCCATACCGGTGACTGCTCCCAGATACACACACTATGGGGCCTGTATCGGTGACTGCTCCCAGATACACACACACTATGGGACCATACCAGTGACCGGTCCCAGATACACACACTATGGGGCCATACCAGTGACCGGTCCCAGATACACACACTATGGGGCCAGACCGGTGACCGTTCCCAGTTGTACACACTATGGAGCCATACCGGTCCCAGATACACACACTATGGGGCCATACCGGTGACTGCTCCCAGATACACACACTATGGAGCCGTATACACTACGGGTCTGTACTGGTGACCGGTCCCAGATACACACACACTATGGGGCCATACCGGTGACTGCTCCCAGATACACACACTACGGGTCTGTACTGGTGACCGGTCCCAGATACACACACTATGGAGCCGTATACACTACGGGTCTGTACTGGTGACCGGTCCCAGATACACACACACTATGGGGCCATACCGGTGACTGCTCCCAGATACACACACACTATGGGGCCATACCGGTGACTGCTCCCAGATACACACACTATGGAGCCGTACCAGTGACCGGTCCCAGATACACACACTATGTGACCATACCGGTGACCGGTCCCAGATACACACTATGGAGCCGTATACACTACGGGTTTGTACTGGTGACCGCTCCCAGATACACACACTATGGGACCATACCGGTGACCGGTCCCAGATACACACTATGGAGCCGTATACACTATGGGGCCATACCGATGACCGGTCCCAGATACACACACTATGGAGCCGTATACACTATGGGGCCATACCGATGACCGGTCCCAGATACACACACTATGGGACCATACCGGTGACCGGTGCCAGATACACACTATGGAGCCGTATACACTACGGGTCTGTACTGGTGACCGCTCCCAGATACACACACTATGGAGCCATACCGGTGACCGGTCCCAGATACACACACTATGGGGCCATACCGGTGACCGGTCCCAGATACACACTATGGGGCCATACCGGTGACCGGTCCCAGATACACACACTATGGGGCCATACCGGTGACCGGTCCCAGATACACACACTATGGAGCCATACCAGTGACCGGTCCCAGATACACACACTATGGAGCCATACCGGTGACCGGTCCCAGATACACACACTATGGGACCATACCGGTGACCGGTCCCAGATACACACACTATGGAGCCATACCAGTGACCGGTCCCAGATACACACACTATGGAGCCATACCGGTGACCGGTCCCAGATACACACACTATGTGACCATACCGGTGACCGGTCCCAGATACACACACTATGTGACCATACCGGTGACCGGTCCCAGATACACACACTATGGAGCCATACCGGTGACCGGTCCCAGATACACACACTATGGAGCCATACCGGTGACCGCTCCCAGATACACACACTATGGGGCCATACAAGTGACCGGTCCCAGATACACACTATGGGGCCATACAAGTGACCGGTCCCAGATACACACACTATGGGGCCATACCGGTGACCGGTCCCAGATACACACACTATGGGGCCATACCGGTGACCGGTCCCAGATACACACACTATGGGGCCATACCGGTGACCGGTCCCAGATACACACACTATGGAGCCATACCAGTGACCGGTCCCAGATACACACACTATGGGACCATACCGGTGACCGGTCCCAGATACACACACTATGGAGCCATACCAGTGACCGGTCCCAGATACACACACTATGGAGCCATACCGGTGACCGGTCCCAGATACACACACTATGTGACCATACCGGTGACCGGTCCCAGATACACACACTATGTGACCATACCGGTGACCGGTCCCAGATACACACACTATGGAGCCATACCGGTGACCGGTCCCAGATACACACTATGGAGCCATACCGGTGACCGGTCCCAGATACACACACTATGGAGCCATACCGGTGACCGGTCCCAGATACACACACTATGGAGCCATACCAGTGACCGGTCCCAGATACACACACTATGGAGCCATACCGGTGACCGGTCCCAGATACACACACTATGTGACCATACCGGTGACCGGTCCCAGATACACACACTATGTGACCATACCGGTGACCGGTCCCAGATACACACACTATGGAGCCATACCGGTGACCGGTCCCAGATACACACACTATGTGACCATACCGGTGACCGGTCCCAGATACACACACTATGGGGCCATACCGGTGACCGGTCCCAGATACACACTATGGAGCCGTATACACTACGGGTCTGTACTGGTGACCGCTCCCAGCTGCACACACTACGGGGTGACACAATGGATGACCCGTCACACACTTCACTCCGGAGCGGCCATTCATTCCCGCTCCCTCCCGGCCCGCACTTACTATGGGTCATTGGTGAAGCGAGGCGTGCGGGGCGGCTGGTACCCGTACAGATGGCAATACAGAACATCGAAGCAGAAGCAGCACATCTCAGCCGAAACCACCATCTTCCGGGATCCGGGGCTTAGACTGGAGCCACAGCCCGGAGAGAGAGTCCCGCAGCCCGGTGATAGGCTATTACCACAAGCCAGGCCGTTCACCCGGCTGCTTCCACCAGGCCCGCTCCCGGAGCCTCCCAGACCCAGCTCCGCCCCGCGGCACTGGCTCTCCCCGCTGCAGTGCGGGCCACCGGGACCCCCTGAGCCAGACGGCGGAGAGCTGGACAGTTTCTGCTTCTTCACCCCGCAGCAGCCCGCCGCCATCTTGGAACAGTCTCCCACGCACCGCTTCCGACCCATGCTCCGGGCGTCCTCCTCCTGTGCGTGGTGACGTCGAAACGCCCGGACTTCGTAGCTCCGCCCACCGCTGTCAGTCACACGGATTGTAGCTCCACCCACTGCTTTTTATAAGTGCTTGATTGGCAGGACGGAGGACGCGTCAGTGTGGCTCCGCCTCCTGCAGCTGGATGACTGACAGTCGTGTAGCCCCTGCAGAGAGAGACAGAGGGGAGGAGGGTGAGTGCAAACAGCTGACAGAGACAACACACGGGGCGGGGCACGGAGCGGCGTGCTCGTGTCTGTCAGGGGAAGCTCCATTACATTCAGTCATCACACAAAGCATTAGCTGAGCCGGGGAACTACAAGTGCCAGCATGACCCCTGATTCTGAGCACATGGGGCCTCATTCATCATTTTCAGTCACTTATTTGTATTCGCTGATGTATTTTGCACCAAATTTTGAGCAAAATCATAGTCTTTCTGCCTTAATTAACATCCTTAGTGCAAAAAAGCACAGATTCCGCTAAACAATTGTGCCAAAATTCCAGGCGCACATAAAACCACCACGGGGGAGGAGTTCACTTGCACCAAAATTGTTGCGTCTTTTTAAAAATTCACAATTGATGAATCAGCCAAAAACCTGATCCACACTCCCAAATAGAAAACAGGTAAAACAAAGAAACTAGATGTTAAAAAGTGAAAACAGGCGGGAAATAACCCAAATTAGACAAAAATAGGCACAAATGCCTCACCCCCATAGTGTTCTAGAGTGATGGCGTAATGCTAGGATGGGTCATCATCAGGGGCCTAACAATCCCGGTCACAGAGGGGGCGGCCATGACCCATGCTGGCCCACCGGATGAAATGTATTGCAGTGCAGAGACCCCCTGGGTCCTTGCACTGCAAAACATGCTGCCAGCCAATCAGAGGCCAACATCTGCATTTTTATAGGATGGACCAAGGAGCTGGCACATTATACCAGTAAGGGGCCCAGGATGGGAGTATACATTACTGGAAAGGGCCAGGATGGGTATATTACACCAGTATGGGGGACGTTATTAGTGGAAAAGGCCAGGATGAGGATATTACCAGTATGGGGATGAGGATACACCAGTATGGGGATGTAAGGGGCCCAGGATGCAGGACATTATACAAGAAAGGGGCCCGGGATGGAGGATATTATACCAGAAAGGGGCCCGTGATGGAGGACATTATACCAGAAAGGGACCCGAGATGGAGGATATTATACCAGAAAGGGGCCCGTGATGGAGGACATTATACCAGAAAGGGGCCTGGGATGGAGGACATTATACCAGAAAGGTGCCCGGGATGGAGGATATTATACCAGAAAGGGGCCCGGGATGGAGGACATTATACCAGAAAGGGGCCCGGGATGGAGGACATTATACCAGAAAGGGGCCCGGGATGCAAGATCTTATACCAGAAAGGGGCCCGAGATGGAGGATATTATACCAGAAAGGGGCCCAGCATGGAGGATATTATACCAGAAAGGGGCTCGGGATGCAGGACATTATACCAGAAAGGGGCCCAGGATGCAGGACATTATACCAGAAAGGAGCCCGGGATGGAGGACATTATACCTGAAATGGGCCCGGCATGGAAGATATTATACCAGAAAGGGGCCCAGGATGCAGGACATTATACCAGAAAGGGGCTCGGGATGCAGGACATTATACCAGAAAGGGGCCCAGGATGGAGGATATAATACCAGAAATATTATACCAGAAAGGGGCCCGTGATGGAGGATATTATACCAGAAAGGGGCCCAGCATGGAGGACATTATACCAGAAAGGGGCACAGGATGCAGGCCATTATACCATAAAAGGGGCCTAGCACGTAGGACATTATACCAGAAAGGGGCCCAGGATGCAGGACATTATACCAGAAATGGGCCCGGGATGGAAGATATTATACCAGAAAGGGGCCCAGGATGCAGGACATTATACCAGAAAGGGGCCCGGGATGGAGGATATTATACCAGAAAGGGGCCCGGGATGGAGGATATTATACCAGAAAGGGGCCCGTGATGGAGGATATTATACCAGAAAGGGGCCCGGGATGGAGGATATTATACCAGAAAGGGGCCCGGGATGCAGGACATTAGTGCAGGATGGGGGACATTATTACATTCTGAGGAGAGGTGGAACACATTTCTTTTTAGGATTTAGAATGCTACAAGGGCTAATACATCTGAACAACTTGCAGGTGGGGGGCCCAGGTCCCCTTAAGTGTTAATGACCACTGTTCAGGCACAAACACTGCTGGGTCTCTGCACAGTCTGAGAAATGATGCTGATGGCAAGCATGGCTAACAATCATGTTACACGCCATTTTTCACAGTGTTCTTATGTGTGATGTGGAATAGAATGGACATTAAGTAGTACACCTGCAGTTTCCAGTGCTGACCCTTTCTATTTAAATTTGAGTATTGACTGAATTATCACGAACTTCACATGTCACACAACACACTGCCCCTTATCATTATCTGGAAATACAGTGATTAATCAAGCAAAAATTTTAAAACAGTGTTTTATTTTGATGATTATTATTACGACTGTATTCCATTATCCTTCTATAGTTTTTCAAAACACTTTTTCGGTGATTCCTTTGTATCTCCGTTCATACTGCACCCACACACACAAATGATACACCATTTGAAAGGCAAACTTGCACCCTTCAGCAAGAAAATAGCCAAACAAACCACACATCCATGATGTGATCACAAACTACACTTTAAACATTAACTTTCATAAACCTGCATTAAGGAAAAATGACCTGCAGGTGGCACCACACTACCCCAAAGCATACTACCACAAAGCTGAAACAAATCCTAACTTTTGCCTTGGGGGCTTTCCAGCTTGCCGAACTCCTTGTCCAGCCGATTTCAGGCAGGTGCATACAGAATATTTCCTATATATGTGGAAGTAGAATAAAAGTAAAACTTTACATGTTTAAGACTTCAGCTTTATAACTGAAGATATAAATGAATGCAGCCTAAAAGGAGCCAGGCAGGTTCTGAACCATCAGATTTTCCGTATTATTGGACAGACATTGAAAAGTCTATTTTCCTTCTAAGGTTGCAGCTTATTGGTGGCCTGGAGTCACCTCTGGTTCCGAGTAAAAAACTGCAGCATTGACATAACTCAGACTGTATATTGTTTCTCGATGGGAGAGATTGGTGGAAACAACCTTGCAAAAATAAAAAAAAATAAAAATACAACCGTAAGGAAAAAAAAGTAAAATAATCTGCAGATATTACTTTTTTTTTTTTTAAAAAAGAGATATTCCCAATTATTATACAATTATGTAAATACGCTCAGTTATGGGGTCAGTTCTCCTTCCTCATTTTTACTATCAAAGTGGCACTGCTGTACAGGGAGCTGCTCCGTTCACATACAAACGGCTGTGTTGCACTTCTCTACACTGCAGATAAATGGCAGTGCTGCCGTGGAAGGGAAAAAATGCTGCTGCCCCTGTTCATTTGCAAGGTCCTGACAATCAGACCCCTTCTGATCAGTAAGTACAATACCATTATGTTTAATGTTGGGGGGAGAATCTCCTTTAGGCTGGAGTCACATACAACGTATCAAAAAATCGGTCCGTTTTACACGGACGAGAATTGCAGAAATGTTCCCTGAACAGTGATCCGTATGTCATCCGCGTGCAGTGCGAGGATGCAATTTTCTCACATGTAAGCATCCGTATGACATCCGTGTGACGAGATTTTCTTGCTGGCTTGCAAGATGGACATATAATGCATCCATGGGCTCAAATATTCGTGAAAAGCAAAGGACCAAACTTTTGGTCTGTACTGTATATATATATATATATATATATATATATATATATATATATATATACATGAGCAGGTATAAGAAAGAAATGCGGCACTCACCATCTGTCTTCAGCTAAAAATGTCCTTTATTTAGCACTTATATCTTCACAAACATGCTGCAGCATCGGCGGGAGTATACGAGGGAGCGGGGGAGTGACAGGAGAGGACGACGGCCGTTTCGTGCACAGGCACTTCCAAGGGTCCATGCAGCATGAATAGTAAAAAGATCTAATGTTAAAAATAATTTAAAATAAAATAGTTATATACTCACCCTCCGGTGGCCCCCCGGATCGAAGCTTTTACCGACACTCCTCGCGACGCCCCGGTGACCGCTCCATGCACCTAAACCTGCGTTTTTGATGCAGCTTCTTTCCTGCCAAGAAGATCAGGTTTTGCTGCAGAAAAAAAAAGCAGCAAAAATGCCCTGTGTGAACTTACCCAAAAAATGATGAAGGAGAATTGACCCCACAACTGAGCGTATTTGCACCGTTGTATAATAGTTGGGAATATCCTTTTTTAAAAAAAAAAAAAAAAAAGTAATATCTGCAGATTATTTTACCTTGTTTTTCCCTACGGTTGGATTTTTTTTTTTCAATTTTTACAAAGTTGTTCCTACCAATGTTTCCCATCGGGAAACAATGTACAGCCTGAGTTATGTCAACGCTGCAGTTTTTTACTTGGAACCAGAGGTGACTCGAGGTCACCAATAAGCTGCAACCTTAGAAGGAAGATAGACTTTTCAATGACTGTCCAATAATACGGAAAATCCAATGGTTCAGTACCTGTCCGGTCCCTTTTAGGCTGTATTCATTTATATCTTCAGTTTTAAAGCTGAAGTCTTAAACAGGTGAAGTTTTACTTTTATTCTACTTCCACATATATAGCAAATATTTTATATGTACCTGCCTGAAATCGACTGGGCAAGGAGTTCGGCAAGCTGGAAAGCCCCCAAGGCAAAAGTTAGGATTTGTTTCAGCTTTGTGGAAGTATGGTTTGGGGTAGTGCGGTGCCACCTACAGGTCATTTTTCCTTACTGCAGGTTTATGAAAATTAATATTTAAAGTGTATTTTGTGTTCAAATTGTGGATGTGTGGTTTGTTTGGCCATTTTCTTGCTGAAGAGTACAAGTTTACCTGTCAAATGGTGTATCATTTGTGTGTGCGTGCAGTATGAACGGAGATACAAAGTAATCACCGAAAAAGAGCGTTTTGAAATAATATAGAAGGTTAGCAAGGCTGAAAATAGACAGTTGTCCATCCAGTTCAGCCTATAATGGCACTATATAAACGAAACATAATAAATAAATGGGAGTACTGAAGGAAGCCAGAAGAATTTAGTTTTTGGGTCTCATTCAGACTTCTGTTTTTCATGTAACAGTTCTATTTGTGTTTTTCAATTATAGAACATATAGGGCTATTCACATACCATTCCTTTTTTGCAGACCACATGTCCACAAAAAAATAATGTCCATTTTTTTATCGATGTCATGTATACACCCATACCGGAAACCACCCATACAAATCAATGGGTCCGTGAAAATCATAGGCAGCACATGGATGAGACCCGTGTGCTGTTTCTGATTCCCATTGTAAAGTATAGGCCGGCGTCACACTTGCGAGTTCAATGCGAGAAACTTGCACGAGTCTCTCACATCAAGTCCCGGCACTGACTCCGGCCATGCTAGAACTGTGGCGGGATGTTCTTACTGCCACCATTTTCAGTGTAGTGAGTGAAGACTTATTGCTGCAGGCACGCCTGCCTTATTGAAATCCGGTGGCTTTTCGGAGAAATAAAGTTTTTTTTCCCAAGTGCCGCACTTTCAGTACAGCGGCCGGGCACCTTCATAGCGTTATTAAAGGGGATGTCTAAGTAGTGAAGCTGACATATTCCCTTTAAGGCTGCGCTCACTGTTGCAGCTGCGGCATGTTTTTTTTTTTTTTTGCAATATCCCGCTTGACCTTTCCTAAGAATAGGCCATCAATGTTAAAGTCCTAGACAACCCCTTTAATGCTGACAGCTGGGTACCCCTTTCACCAATAGTCGATCAACACCCTTCACATTTTGCTTCCCTTTTGGTCCCTTTTTGCATCAGAGCTCTTCTCAATCCACTGGTCACCGGAGTGGCCCTTTCCCTGGAGTGATTACATTAAGGCCACTGCTTCTTTCTCCAATAGTTATCTCAGGATTTATCTTTACTCTTCTCTTTCTTCACTGGTCATAGCATAGTCATGGCAAAAAGTTTTGAGGCTGATACAAACTCCCCAGATCTCAACCTCAGAACCTGTGATCATTCCTCAAAAAGCAGGAGCACAAACAACAACTCAGAAATTGTGATAAACTCCAAGCACTGATTAGACAAGAATGACATCACGGGTATACCATGACAGAGAGGCGTCAGAAGACAACAATGTCTGGTTTCACAGACTCCTGCACTGGTTAGAAGTACTTCACCATCTTATTAAACAGTGCAGTTTTTTTCCTTAGTAGAAGTGCAAGGGTTAACCTGTTCAGTTGAAGCTCCTGGAGCTTTCCTACTTGGATTGTTTCAGCTATTCAGTGTTGGCCACTCCTCTCTGCTATATATACTGGCCTCTGGCACTTAAGGATTACCAGTGCTAGTTCTTATTGCATGGTTCTGGAGTTGGAGTTGTAGTTCATGGTTGGAGTTGGTGTCTGGAGAGTATTCAGGAGATTGTTTCTTGAAGTTTTGTCTATGTGCACATCCTCATCCTCTCCTATCTGGTTTTACCTTCTTTTAACTTCCTTGAGTCACCCTCTGTTGTTTGGTGAGTGAATTTTGATTGATTGTAGTTTTCATTTATCCTTGTCCAACTTCCCTTGTTTGTCTGTTTAGTGTGTTCCTATACACTTCAGCTTCCCACTACCCTGAGTGGGGGAAAGGACAGATCAGGGTTGATATCTCAAGGCACGTGAGCCCAGCGTCTCCATCTTCAGGAGTAATCTAGGGGACAGGGATAGACTAGGGTGCCCCTAGTTCTAGGGACCTGGTTAGTACCCATAGTCCCAGCACGATCGTGATAAATGGCTTGCCATCAGTCAGGATTTGATCCAGAAGCTGATACCCACCTGCCAAGGTGAATTGCAGAAATATTGAAAAATAAAGGCCAACACTATGAATATTGAGACTTTACATAATCTTGATGTATTTGTCAATAAAAGTTTCTTAACAAATGTTTATAATTGTACTTCAGTAACCACAAAAACATCTGACTAAGATGTAAAAACTGTAACGTAGCAAACTTTTTGAAAACTAACATTTCTCAGTCTCAAAACTTTTAGCCTTGACAGCAGGGCTGCCGTTTCTCCTTTTATTTTCCCATGTACCTATCCCCAATATTCACAGAGTCATTTGGTTCCCTGTGTCTTAAACAGTAACATATTTACAGATCCAAAACTTTTCAGTTTATATGTCAGTAGACACATATCTAATATATAATTGCCTAGAATACTACTTCCTGCAATTTGTGCCAACTTCCTTTCCGGAGCTAATGTCCGGAGCTAATGTCCGGAGATAAGTGACGTCAACAGTGTCCAGTGTCTGATTGGTTGCCGCCTGCTGCGAGCGACCAATCAGAAACGTGCCGTACTGTGACACACTCCGCCCGCCATTTTGGTGTGATTTTTGAATTTTTACCTCACAGCAAGTTTCTACTGCGTGGAGGCGGGCCCAGTGACGTTGCTCTTCAAGCTCCTGCCGAATTTCGTCAAAAAAATGATAATACCATTTACCAAAACTATATACAGTGGGGCAAAAAAGTATTTAGTCAGTCAGCAATAGTGCAAGTTCCACCACTTAAAAAGATGAGAGGCGTCTGTAATTTACATCATAGGTAGACCTCAACTATGGGAGACAAACTGAGAAAAAAAAATCCAGAAAATGACATTGTCTGTTTTTTTATCATTTTATTTGCATATTATGGTGGAAAATAAGTATTTGGTCAGAAACAAAATTTCATCTCAATACTTTGTAATATATCCTTTGTTGGCAATGACAGAGGTCAAACGTTTTCTGTAAGTCTTCACAAGGTTGCCACACACTGTTGTTGGTATGTTGGCCCATTCCTCCATGCAGATCTCCTCTAGAGCAGTGATGTTTTTGGCTTTTCGCTTGGCAACACGGACTTTCAACTCCCTCCAAAGGTTTTCTATAGGGTTGAGATCTGGAGACTGGCTAGGCCACTCCAGGACCTTGAAATGCTTCTTACGAAGCCACTCCTTCGTTGCCCTGGCGGTGTGCTTTGGATCATTGTCATGTTGAAAGACCCAGCCACGTTTCATCTTCAATGCCCTTGCTGATGGAAGGAGGTTTGCACTCAAAATCTCACGATACATGGCCCCATTCATTCTTTCATGTACCCGGATCAGTCGTCCTGGCCCCTTTGCAGAGAAACAGCCCCAAAGCATGATGTTTCCACCACCATGCTTTACAGTAGGTATGGTGTTTGATGGATGCAACTCAGTATTCTTTTTCCTCCAAACACGACAAGTTGTGTTTCTACCAAACAGTTCCAGTTTGGTTTCATCAGACCATAGGACATTCTCCCAAAACTCCTCTGGATCATCCAAATGCTCTCTAGCAAACTTCAGACGGGCCCGGACATGTACTGGCTTAAGCAGTGGGACACGTCTGGCACTGCAGGATCTGAGTCCATGGTGGCGTAGTGTGTTACTTATGGTAGGCCTTGTTACATTGGTCCCAGCTCTCTACAGTTCATTCACTAGGTCCCCCCGCGTGGTTCTGGGATTTTTGCTCACTGTTCTTGTGATCATTCTGACCCCACGGGGTGGGATTTTGCGTGGAGCCCCAGATCGAGGGAGATTATCAGTGGTCTTGTATGTCTTCCATTTTCTAATTATTGCTCCCACTGTTGATTTCTTCACTCCAAGCTGGTTGGCTATTGCAGATTCAGTCTTCCCAGCCTGGTGCAGGGCTACAATTTGGTTTCTGGTGTCCTTTGACAGCTCTTTGGTCTTCACCATAGTGGAGTTTGGAGTCAGACTGTTTGAGGGTGTGCACAGGTGTCTTTTTATACTGATAACAAGTTTAAACAGGTGCCATTACTTACAGGTAATGAGTGGAGGAAAGAGGGGACTCTTAAAGAAGAAGTTACAGGTCTGTGAGAGCCAGAAATCTTGATTGTTTGTTTCTGACCAAATACTTATTTTCCACCATAATATGCAAATAAAATGATAAAAAAAACAGACAATGTGATTTTCTGGATTTTTTTTTCTCAGTTTGTCTCCCATAGTTGAGGTCTACCTATGATGTAAATTACAGACGCCTCTCATCTTTTTAAGTGGTGGAACTTGCACTATTGCTGACTGACTAAATACTTTTTTGCCCCACTGTATATTTAGTTGTGAAGTGGTTCAGTGACATTTTCACACCAATTTTGAACTTTTGTTTGGTGTTTTCTCCATATACTGCCTATTATTTTTGTTCTTTCTTACTATTATTTATTAATTGTATTATTCTTACATTTGAATAAATAAAGTATATATGGATTCTAGACTCCCGATTCTTTAGAATCGGGCTGCCATCTAGTATGTATATATATTAATATTTCATCCAGCGCGATATAGCAGAAAGCCGGTAATTCAATTACCGGCTTTTGCTTTCTCCTTCCTAAACCCGACATGATATGAGACCTAGTTTACATACAGTAAACCATCTCATATCACCATTTTTTTTTGCATATTCCACACTACTAATGTTAGTAGTGTGTCTATGCAAAATTTGGCCGTTCTAGCTAGTAAATTAAGGGGTTAAATGGCGGAAAAAATTGGCGTGGGCTCCCGCACAATTTTCTCCGCCAGAGTAGTAAAGCCAGTGACTGAGGGCAGATATTAATAGCCTGGAGAGGGTCCATGGTTATTGGCCCCCCCCTGGCTAAAAACACCTGCCCCCAGCCACCCCAGAACAGGCGCATCTGGAAGATGCGCCTATTCTGGCACTTGGCCACTCACTTCCCATTCCCGTGTAGCGGTGGGATATGGGGTAATGAAGGGTTAATGCCACCTTGCTATTGTAAGGTGACATTAAGCCAAATTAATAATGGAGAGGCGTCAATGCAAATGCAAGGTTGCTCATGTCTGCAAAACCCCGGAGAATGAAGGTAAACCAGCAGAGGGCGCCCTCTTATGAACTCGAGCCTGGGAGCTTTCTAGGAAAGTTCCCACAATCTAGGAACAGCCAGCAGAGGGCGCCTCACCGCAAATGCAGGTAAATATAGGTCATTGACCTACTTTACCTACATTCCCCGGGGTTTTGCAGACAACCTTGCATTAGCAAAGCTCGTGGCTGCAAAATATTTTAACCCCTTCAGATGGATTTACATCGTTGGACTTTACAGATCTGCGGAAGGTAAGGATATTGTTGGTTTATTATGTTTTTTTTGTTACAGATCGAGGGTCTTCAGTGATTGGATTGGGCGTTCAATAAAATATTAAAACAACCTTTGTTTTTATTTCATTAAAATAATTTTGAAAAATGTGTTTATGTATTTTTTTTAACCCTTTACTAGTATTGGATTAATAATGGATAGGTGTCATAATTTGGCTTAATGTCACCTTACAATAGCAAGGTGGCATTAACCCTTCATTACCCCATATCCCACCGCTACACGGGAATGGGAAGAGAGTGGCCAAGTGGCAGAATAGGCGCATCTTCCAGATGCGCCTGTTCTGGGGTGGCTGGGGGAAGATGTTTTTAGCTGGGGGGGGGGGGGGGGGGGGCAATAACCATGGACCCTCTCCAGGCTATTAATATCTGCCTTCAGTCACTGGCTTTACTACTCTGGCGTAGAAAATTGTGCGGGAGCCCACGCCAATTTTTGCCGCCATTTAACCCCTTAATTTACTAGCTAGAACGGCCAAATTTTGCATATACACACTACTGACATTAGTAGTGTGGAATATGCAAAAAAATGGTGATATGAGATGGTTTACTGTATGTAAACCAGGTCTCATATCATGTCGGTTTTTAGGAAGGAGAAAGCAAAAGCCGGTAATTGAATTACCGGCTTTAAAGCTGTCTAGCGCTGGAAGAAATATTAATATATATATATATATATATATATATGTGTGTCTCACTGACATATATATATATATATATATATATATATATATATATATATACCTATTCTATGTGTACACATTTATTCTACCTATTCTATTCTAAGCTGTCAGTGTGATTTTACTGTACACCGCACTGAATTACCGGCTTTTCTCGCTAACACCGCTGCGTATTCCTCGCAAGTCACACTGCTGGTCCATGTGTGTAATCCGTATTTTTGGGGCTTCCATAGACTTTCATTGACGTTTTATGTGCGCAATACGGTGACAAACGCAGCATGCTGCGATTTTCTACGGCCGTAGAAAGCCGTATAATACTGATCAGGAAAATACGGCAGATAGGAGCAGGGGCATAGAGAATAATTGTGCCGTATGTTTTGCGAGTTTTACGGACGTAGTTTCTGCGCTCTTACGTCCGTAAAACTCGCAAGTGTGAAGCCGGCCTAAGGTTGCCTTCACACTAGCAGTATTTGGTCAGTATTTTACATCAGTATTTGTAGCCAAAACCAGGAGTGGGTGATAAATACAGAAGTGGTGCATTTGTTTCTATTATACTTTTCCTCTGATTGTTCCACTCCTGGTTTTGGCTTACAAATACTGATGTAAAATACTGACCAAATACTGCTAGTGTCGCTGCTCATCAGTGGTACTCAGTTGTGGCTCATAGCTAGGGGTCCCCAGCGAGAGACCTCTTTACAATCCCTGGAAGTGATGGGACAATCTCTGTAAATTACAAATACAGTGGTGTTGAGGTGAACAATTAACACACATCTCATTGCAGATGACGTACTTTGTAAACAAGCCATTATCATTGTTTTATTCAGTGAGAAGTACATTGTTTTGCAGCATTATTACGAATCCTTTGTTCCTGTAAATGTTGCTGGAACTTTATAAAACTGTCTGTTCCCTTTTAAGCTGTCAATGTAACACTTACTTTCCAATAAATTCTGTTTGGTGATTTTATAGAGAATGTGTAGGCAGGTTTTTGCTATGTAGTCTAAGAGCACGATAATGTAGGAGCAGAGATGCCGATTAAAGGGATGAGTCACTCACTGGGCTGTGTTTTGTTTCAATACAATCAGTGTTTTATTGGCAGATTATCACTTCAGGACAACTGACCTCGTGCCTCCTAGTCCAGCCATGCCCCCAGCACTGATTATCAGTTCTGTGTCACTATACAATATACAGGTGTGGTGTGGCAAGGGTTGTACACAGCTCAACAACTGAGCTCTGCTAGATCTGCAGCAGAGAAAACTGTGACGCTATCACAACTGCTGCACCCAGTAAGTGAAGTGATCCATCACTGGAATCAGGGTCTCTGTCCCTACATCATGCTGATGTCAGAGTATATTGTTATGATCCGGTGACCTTGGAGCCGCATGGAACTTTCTCTGGAGTTGGTGTAAACTGTACTGACCGCAAATCCTGAACTTAACACCGCAACTAGAAGTAGCCGTGGGGTGTGCCTAACAAATCCTAGACACCTCAACACAGCCGGAGGACTAAATACCCCTATAGATGGAAATAGGAATTCTACCTTGCCTCAGAGCAGAACCCCAAAGGATAAGCAGCCCCCCACAAATATTGACTGTGAGTAGTAGAGGAAAAGACACACGCAGGCAGGAAACAGGATTTAGCAAAAGAGGCCACTCTAGCTAAAATAGGAAAGGATAGGACAGAATACTAAGCGGTCAGTATTAAAATCCTTCCAAAAATATCCACAGCAGAAAATACAAAAAATTCCACCATCTAACTAAAGATGTGGAGCGTACATCTGCAACTCCAGAGAATCCAACAAGACTGAGAAAACACTGACACAGTCTAAGCTGGACAAGAGAAAACAAATGAATAGCACAGAATTATTAAGCACACAGCATGTGTGCCACAGAAACAAAAACCAGACACTTATCTTTGCTGAATTGGCAGTAAGGCAGGAGGAACCAGACAAAGATCCAAAACCTCCCAGAACCATGGACAACTGGCAAGGACTAATGAATCCTGCACACCTAAATACCCAAGTCAGAACTGCAATCAGCAGAAACACCTGACCAGGACTGCAACTCAGGGACAACAGCATTACCACTTACAACCACTGGAGGGAACCCAAAAGCAGAATTCACAACAGTATATAGGAAAAAACTGCTCACAGTTTCCCTTTAAAGGGTAACTATATTACCTTGGAACTTTTCAAAATAAGCGTTCTTGTGTGTGTACGTAAGGACAACTCTATATCTGACCATTATATGACTTGTATTCTGCATTTTCACCGGTTTTCCCCTCGGCATGATCTATCTTTTCATTTGCATTCCACTAGAAGCTGAGGGAAGGAGGTGAGCTAGCAGGGTCTCGTCCCCATTGTACCAGTCTGTCCTGTTATTTTCTGTATGTATTAAATATATGTAAATTCTCGTCACAAGTATAGAGCCCCTGGAATAAATAGTGCTTTTAAAAAAATAATAAAAATAATTTCAGAATTCAATTTTAAAAGTCATGGTTATTCCTATCTTTAGAAGTTATCACTTATACTATATCTTTATGATTGTTGGGGATCTAACAGTTACGATTCCCAATAATTCCAAGAACAAGGCTCAGCAGAGCCCTGTCTGAATGAAGCAGTGACCGGACAAGCCCACCATATGTAAAAGACAGTACTCAATCTGAGACAGACTAGTACAGTGGGGAGAGGACCTTGGCCTCATGTGCTTACCATCTACATACAGTATGTTAAACATTTATAGTAATAATTAGGCTCTCTGTTGCATTCTGTTTTAAAAGTATCTTTTCTTCTATTCTTGAAAGAAAACAAAACAATAGCGTAGCATTACTAATACGGTATGTATGAGAATTCTCTCTTAAATTGAGGACTAATTATGTGGTTTGTGCCATGTGTTACATTTATTAGAGATTTGAGAAACTTCTTTTTGCTAACTGGACACTTTCTTGAAGTGTTTACAAAAGAGGATTAAGTAAGTGTATTTGTAGAATGCACAACATTTGCTGACGATGTGTTCCTCCTTTTTTTTTTTGCTTAAGGGGAATCTTTCAGAAGGATCATGTTTCACCCTGGTAACATCCCCTTTATTTACAATATTCTCTGGAGGCAGATTCTCAGGGAGATCTATGTCTGGCCCATAGATATTAACAGTTTATTTACATATAAGAAAAACATGAATTCCTCTGGAATAAGACATCGGATGGTAGATATCAAGGTATCATTTTATTCAGCTTCCTATGGCCTACATGCCCGTAGGAGGGATGATCCTACTGACAGATTCCCTTTAACAAGTGGTCAAAAAGTAAGTCAACTAATAGAAAAGGTAAACTTAGACTAGACAGTCTAAACATGCATCATATTTATCATCCAGGATGGACATCTGTGATAAATTTAGTGCATTTTAAAACTGTTTAAATTTAATATTTACCATCTGTTACACAGAATTAGTAAATCCGTCCCAGTATTTTCCAACAAGATACAGAAATGTGGTTGCAATAGGCAAATGAATACCAAATGCTAATTGTTAGCAATGATTCCCCAAATGTTTGTGATGAGCTGAAGACTGAAAGCTCGCTGTTAATAATCACCATTCCAGTTTACCCTTTATGTTACACATGAGTTTTACAATTTATGATTAACCTGCAGAATAATAGATTTACTAAAATGACAAGAAATCTGTTCCATAAACAAGGGAGAAGTATCTTCTCTTCTCCAGAAGGTAATTTAATCCGAGAGAGGGAAACATGGCAGTGTCCTGCTCATGCAGTGGAAACACATGAGTCAGCATCAGCTCCATGACACTGAGTGAATAATGGAATATGATGTCATATGGAAACAGTCTGGATTTACACTTGGTCATAATAAGAAGCTTAAAAAAATAGTAATAATAATAATTAAAAAAATAATAATAATAACAAGGTTGATGTGTAACATGGCTAAGTCTAAGTTATACCAATTTCTTCACAGAGCAAAATGCTGGAAGCGAAATATATATTTTACAAAGTTTTATGCCAGGTTTTCTGTAGCTAAAATAATTTAACAAGATTCCCAAGCAATTTGGGATAACCTATGTAAGGCCTCTTTCACACGTCAGTGTCTCCGGTACGTGTAGTGACAGTATTCTTACGTACCGGAGACACTGATACACGTAGACCCATTAGGATCTATGTGTTTCTGCGCATGTGCGTGTTTTCACACGGACCGTGTGTCCGTGTGCAAAACACGTAGACATGTCCGTTTTTTACCGGCAGCTCGGACCACACTACGGACAGCACACGTGCACACGGAGAACAGTGTGCACTCTCCTCCATGTGCACGTACCGCCCGCAAGAGAGACAGCGCTACAGTAAGCGCTGTCCCTGCTGCGTGTGGTGCTGAAGCCAGTATTCATCCCTTCTCCCCAGCAGCGTTCGCTGGAGAGAAGGAATGAAAAATCAATGTTTGTTGTTTTATTTTCCCTTAAAAATAAAGTTTGTGCGTCCCCTCCCGCCTCCCATCCCCTGTGACCCCTCTCCCCTCCCCCCCCCCCCGCTTGCCTGCCAGGAAATACTCACCCAGCTCCTGCGATGTCTCCTCTCTGCGCCGGCAGCTTGTCCTGTGTGAGCGGTCACATGGTCCCGCTCATTACAGTGAGGAATATGCGCATATGGATGAATACTGGCTTCAGCACCACACGCAGCGGAAACAGCGCTTACTGTAGCGCTGTCTCCTGCACGGTCCGTGTGGTCCTCAGTCGGCACATGGGCGGCACACGGCTGCCGCACGTGAGCCAAACTGATGTGCTACGTGAGCACACGGACACACGGATAATTCCGGTACTGATTTCTCTGGTACCGGAATTATCTGGACGTGTGAAAGAGGCCTAAAGTGAATAGACCAGGAGGTAAGCAAGATGTTTGGTGAGAAATGGCACAACAACAGGGAACGGATCACAGGTTTAACCTAAAGTAAATGAAGCACTACGAGAACCAAATACAAAACTATTTACTTTATTTTGTCACAGGTAAGATCTCAAATAATAAAAAAAACATATTAAGGATAGCATAAAATGACAAGGATTCACCAAAACAGGTGACAACACAGTGCCCAACAGGTATACAATTTCCTAATATTGTAAACAAATATATGCCCCACAATCAGCTCCAAAAGTGCAAGTGCATTGTATACATAACAATAGCAGTACATACAGTATCCACCACATAGTGAGTATGTTTTAGTAATGTACATGCACAAAGTACAAAGTGAATACAGAGCAAGATCAATAGAAAAAGGTAATGTGGACTGTCAATGGAATTACCTGGGGGACCGCGCTGCCACCCACCCCAACGCGCGTTTCGGCGTAATGCCTCATTCTGGGGGTTACCCAGTGTCCAGGTCAGTGCTACCTGGCAGCTTGGTGGGAGGCAGCGAATCTCTAACGTTCTGGCATCCCTGGGCACCTTTTCATTAGTCAAGGCTAGTGTGATGTCATCTGTGCGTGCTGCTCATCTCCAGTTGGGACCTATAGATTTAATTTTTATTCCTTCATGAAATCACATCCACTTTGCTTGGACAGTTAAACACAGCAGAATTTTTGTGCAAAAGAAGCAGCAGAAAATGCATAGCATTTACGCTACACGTGAACATGGTCTAAATTTCAAAGCAAAGTGGATGTGATTCCATGAAATCTCCGCCCCCTGTGGTCTGAAGACGCTACTGATGTCTGCGGTTCTGGTGCCTTTTTTCTCTATAGGCTTCTATTGAAAAAAAACGCATGAAAACACTTTGTTACATTTTTAAGCGCAGAATCAAAGCTTTTTGTAATATTAAAAAAGCGTTAAAGACTCTGCTTCATATCTGAACCAAAATCGCATCATATAAGCGGGAAAACCCATAAAAGAAACACAGCAAGCACGTAATAATCAGAGAAGATTGTTATTGCATTGTGCGGTGCGGACACCTGCAGAAAGAACGCAGCATTTATGCTACATGTGAACATGGTATTAGCATTACAGTTTTATTACATTTGTTTATTGGTTTAATAGAAAAATATAAATCATACCATTTTTTATGTCATTTTCCGAACCCTGTAAATAATCTTATCGCTGTGTTGTGCGGGTCGTTATGATTACAGGAACATCAAATATATGCATGTTATGTGCTGATTTGTGATGTTTATTTTTTTTAAAAAAAAAGGCATTAAAAATTATATTGTTTTTTTCATTATGCGGCAGTGTAGCATGATCGCATCTATAATATCCATTCAATTATTTTATTTAGTGATATACATTTATTCTGAAAAAAATATATATATTCTTTCTCAAAATAGCGCTGGTGGTCACACCTGCACAGTAGCATCTAGCTTCAGTGAGCCTGCTCAGAGCATGGTCTAAGGCCGGCTTCACACTTGCGAGTTTTACGGACGTAAGAGCGCAGAAACTACGTCTGTAAAACTCGCAAAAAATACGGCACAATTATTCTCTATGCCCCTGCTCCTATCTGCCGTATTTTACTGATCAGTATTATACGGCTTTCTACGGCCGTACAAAATCGCAGCATGCTGCGTTTGTCACCGTACTGCGCAAGAAATACGCCAATGAAAGTCTATGGAAGCGTGAAAAATACGGATTACACACGGACAAGCAGTGTGACTTGCGAGAAATACGCAGCGCTGTTAGAGAGAAAAGCCGGTAATTCAGTGCGGTGTACAGTAAAATCACACTGACAGCTTACAGTAGAATAGGTAGAATAAATGTGTACACATAGAATAGGTATATATATATATATATATATATATATATGTCAGTGAGACACATATATGTATATATATTAATATTTATTCCAGCGCTATACAGCTTGAAAGCCGGTAATTCAATTACCGGCTTTTTCTTTCTCCTTCCTAAAACCCGACATGATTTGAGACATGGTTGAGCTCCCAGGCTTTCTAGGAAAGTTCCCACGATCTATGAACAGCCAGCAGAGGGCGCCTCACCGCAAATGAAGCTAAATATAGCTCATTGATCTATATTTAGACTCATTCCCCGGGGTTTTGCAGCGAGGAGTAGCATTGCATTAGCAAAGCTCCTTGCTGCAAAAGGTTTTAACCCCTTCAGAAGGATTTACATCGTTGGACGTTACAGATCTGCGGAGGGTAAGTATATTGTTGGTTTATTATGTTTTTTCTTTCACAGAACGAGGGTCTTCAGTGACTGGATTGGGCGTAGAATAAAATACTCCAACAACCATTGTTTTTATTTCATTAAAATAATTTTAAATAATGTGTTTGTTTTTTATTTAACCCTTTACTACAATTGGATTAATAATGGATAGGTGTCATAATTGACGCCTCTCCATTATTAATTAGGCTTAATGTCACCTTACAATAGCAAGGTGGCATTAACCCCTTAATCCCATATGACGTACTATCCCGTCCAGGTGACCTGGGACTTAATTCCCATGGACGGGATAGTACGTCATATGCGATCGGCCGCGCTCACGGGGGGAGCGCGGCCGATCGCGGCCGGGTGTCAGCTGCCTATCGCAGCTGACATCCGGCACTATGTGCCAGGAGCGGTCACGGACCGCTCCCGGCACATTAACCCCCGGCACACCGCGATCAAAGATGATCGCGGTGTGCCGGCGGTGCAGGGAAGCATCGCGCAGGGAGGGGGCTCCCTGCGGGCTTCCCTGAGACGATCGGTACACGGTGATGTGCTCACCGTGTACCGAGCGTCTTCTCCCTGCAGTCCCCGGATCCAAAATGGCCGCCGGGCTGCATCCGGGTCCTGCAGGGAGCACTTCCGGGTCAGGATCAGGCTGCAGCTGCAGCTCTAATCCTGCCCGGCTGTATGTCAGATCACCGATCTGATAGAGTGCTGTGCACACTGTCAGATCGGTGATCTGTGATGTCCCCCCCTGGGACAAAGTGAAAAAGTAAAAAAAAAAATTTCCACACTTGTAAAAAAAAAAAAAAAAAAAAAAATTCCTAAATAAAGCAGAAAAAAAAAATATTATTCCCATAAATACATTTCTTTACATAAAAAAAAAACAAAAAAACAATAAAAGTACACATATTTAGTATCGCCGCGTCCGTAACGACCCGACCTATAAAACTGGCCCACTAGTTAACCCCTTCAGTGAACACCGTAAGAAAAAAAAAAAAACGAGCCAAAAAACAACGCTTTATTATCATAACGCTGAACAAAGAGTGGAATAACACGCGATCAAAAAGACGGATATAAATAACCATGTTACCTCTGAAAACGTCATCTTGTCCCGCAAAAAACGAGCCGCCATATAGCATCATAACCAAAAAAATAAAAAAGTTATAGTCCTCTGAATAAAGCGATGCCAAAATAATTATTTTTTCTATAAAATAGCTTTTATCGTATAAAAGCGCCAAAACATAAAAAAAATGATATAAATGAGGTGTCGCTGTAATCGTACTGACCCGAAGAATAAAACTGCTTCATCAATTTTACCAAACGCGGAACGGTATAAACGCCTCCCCCAAAAGAAATTCATGAATAGCTGGTTTTTGGTCATTCTGCCTCACAAAAAAATCGGAATAAAAAGCGATCAAAAACTGTCACGTGTCCGAAAATGTAACCGATAAAAACGTCAACTCGTCCCGCAAAAAACAAGACCTCACATGACTCTGTGGACCAAAATATGGAAAAATTATAGGTCTCAAAATGTGGAGACGCAAAAACTTTTTTGCTATAAAAAGCGTCTTTTAGTGTGTGACGGCTGCCAATCATAAAAATCCGCTAAAAAACTCGCTATAAAAGTAAATCAAACCCCCCTTCATCACCCCCTTAGTTAGGCTAGGTTCACATTGCGTTAATGGGTTAACGCTAACGGACAGCGTTGCACGGCGAAAATGTCACAATTAACGCCGTGCAACGGGTCCGTTAGCACAACCATTGACAGCAATGTGATTTTCAGGTGTAGCGCATCGCTAGAGCGTGCCATTTTCGGCTCGCGCTAGCAAGGTGCCATTCTTTTGTGGCGCGCCTCAGACGCTGCTTGCAGCGTCCGCGGCGCGCCCGAGGTCCGATCCCCGATCTTCCAGAGCGGGGACGTTAACGCGACCACTAAACACGACACCTAAAAAGACATTGTGTTAGCGCAATCCGCTAGTGCTAAACGGATTTCCCTAACGCAATGTGAACCTAGCCTTAGGGAAAAATAATAAAATTAAAAAAAATGTATTTATTTCCATTTTCCGGTTAGGGTTAGGGTTAGGGTTAGGGTTAGGGCTAGGGTTGGGGCTAGGGTTAGGGTTTGGATTACATTTACGGTTGGGATTAGGGTTGGGATTAGAATTAGGGGTGTGTCTGGGTTAGGTGTGTGGTTAGGGTTACAGTTGGGATTAGGGTTAGTGGTGCGTTTGGATTAGGGTTTCATTTATAATTGGGGGGTTTCCACTGTTTAGACACATCAGGGGCTCTCCAAACGCGACATGGCGTCCGATCTCAATTCCAGCCAATTCTGCATTGAAAAAGTAAAACAGTGCTCCTTCACTTCCGAGCTCTCCCGTGCGCCCAAACAGGGGTTTACCCCAACATATGGGGTATCAGCGTACTCGAGACAAATTGGACAACAACTTTTTGGGTCCAAGTTCTCTTGTTATCCTTGGGAAAATAAAAATTTGGGGGGCTAAAAATCATTTTTGTGGGAAAAAAAAGGATTTTTATTTTCACGGCTCTGCGTTGTAAACTGTAGTGAAACACTTGGGGGTTCAAAGTTTTCACAACACATCTAGATAAGTTCCATGGGAGGTCTAGTTTCCAATATGGGGTCACTTGTGGGTGGTTTCTACTGTTTGGGTACATCAGGGGCTCTGCAAATGCAACGTGACGCCTGCAGACCAATCCATCTAAGTCTGCATTCCAAATGGCGCTCCTTCCCTTCCGAGCTCTGCCATGAGCCCAAACAGTGGTTCCCCCCCACATATGGGGTATCAGCGTACTCAGGACAAATTGAACAACAACTTTTGGGGTCCAATTTATTCTGTTACCCTTGTAAAAATACAAAGCTGGGGGCTAAAAAATCATTTTTGTGAAAAAAAAAAGAATTTTTATTTTCACGGGTCTGCGTTATAAACTGTAGTGAAACACTTAGGGGTTCAAAGTTCTCACAACACATCTAGATAAGTTCCATGGGAGGTCTAGTTTCTAATATGGGGTCACTTGTGGGGGGTTTGTACTGTTTGGGTACATCAGAGGCTCTGCAAATGCAACGTGACTCCTGCAGACCAATCCATCTAAGTCTGCATTCCAAATGGCGCTCCTTTTCTTCCGAGCTCTGCCATGCGCCCAAACAGTGGTTCCCCCCCACATATGGGGTATCAGCGTACTCAGGACAAATTGGACAACAACTTTTGGGGTCCAATTTATTATGTTACCCTTGTGAAAATACAAAACTGGGGGCTAAAAAATTTTTGCGATAAAAAAATAAATTTATTTTAACGGCTCTGCGTTATAAACTGTAGTGAAACACTTGGGGGTTCAAAGCTCTCAAAACACATCTAGATAAGTTCCTTAGAGGGTCTAGTTTCCAAAATGGTGTCACTTGTGGGGGTTTTTAATGTTTAGGCACATCAGGGGCTCTCCAAACCAACATGGCGTCCCATCTTAATTCCAGTCAATTTTGCATTGAAAAGTCAAATGGCGCTCCTTCCCTTCCGAGCTCTGCTATGCACCCAAAAAGTGGTTTACCCCCACATATGGGGTATCGTCGCACTCAGGACAAATTGCACAACAACTTTTGTGGTCTAATTTCTTCTCTTACCCTTGGGAAAATAAAAAATTGGGGGCGAAAAGATCATTTTTGTGAAAAAATAAGATTTTTTATTTTTACGGCTCTGCATTATAAACTTCTGTGAAGCACTTGTTGGGTCAAAGTGCTCACCACACATCTAGATAAGTTCCTTAAGGGGTCTACTTTTCAAAATGGTGTCACTTGTGAGGGGTTCCAATGTTTAGGCACATCAGGGGCTCTCCAAACGCAACATGGCGTCCCATCTCAATTCCAGTCAATTTTGCATTGAAAAGTCAAATGGCGCTCCTTTCCTTCCGAGCTCTGCCATGCGCCCAAACAGTGGTTTACCCCCACATATGGGGTATCGTCGCACTCAGGACAAATTGCACAACAACTTTTGAGGTCTAATTTCTTCTCTTACCCTTGGGAAAATAAAAAATTGGTGGCGAAAAGATTATTTTTGTGAAAAAATATGATTTTTTATTTTTACGGCTCTGCATTATAAACTTCTGTGAAGCACTTGTTGGGTCAAAGTGCTCACCACACCTCTAGATAAGTTCCTTAAGGGGTCTACTTTCCAAAATGGTGTCACTTGTGGGGATTTCAATGTTTAGGCACATCAGGGGCTCTCCAAACGCAACATGGCATCCCATCTCAATTCCAGTCAATTTTGCATTGAAAAGTAAAATGGCGCTCCTTCCCTTCCGAGCTCTGCCATACGCCCAAACAATGGTTTACACCCATATACGGGGTATCAGCGTACTCAGGACAAATTGGCCAACAATTTTTGAGGTTCAATTTCTTCTCTTACTCTTGGGAAAATAAAAAATTGGGGGCGAAAAGATCATTTTTGTGAAAAAATATGATTTTTTATTTTTACGGCTCTGCATTATAAACTTCTGTGAAGCAATTGGTGGGTCAAAGTGGTCACCACACATCTAGATAAGTTCCTTAGGGTGTCTACTTTCCAAAATGGTGTCACTTGTGGGGGGTTTCAATGTTTAGGAACATCAGTGGCTCTCCAAACGCAACATGGTGTCCCATCTCAATTCCTGTCAATTTTGCATTTAAAAGTCAAATGGCGCTCCTTCCCTTCCGAGCTCTGCCATGCGCCCAAACAGTGGTTTACCCCCACATATGGGGTATCAGCGTACTCAGTACAGATTGTACAACAATGTTTGGCATCCATTTTATCCTGTTACCCTTGGTAAAATAAAACAAATTGGAGCTGAAATAAATTTTGTGTGAAAAAAAGTTAAATATTCATTTTTATTTAAACATTCCAAAAATTCCTGTGAAACCCCTGAAGGGTTAATAAACTTCTTGAATGTGGTTTTGAGCACCTTGAGGGGTGCAGTTTTTAGAATGGTGTCACACTTGGGTATTTTCTATCATATAGACCCCTCAAAATGACATCAAATGAGATGTGGTCCCTAAAAAAAAATGGTGTTGTAAAAATGAGAAATTGCTGGTCAACTTTGAACCCTTATAACTCCCTAACAAAAAAAAATTTTGGTTCCAAAATTGTGCTGATGTAAAGGAGACATGTGGGAAATGTTACTTATTAAGTATTTTGCGTGACATATCTCTGTGATTTAAGGGCATAAAAATTTAAAGTTGGAAAATTGCGAAATTTTCAAAATTTTCGCCAAATTTCCGTTTTTTTCACAAATAAACGCAAGTTATATCGAATAAATGTTACTACTAAAATGAAGTACAATATGTCACGAGAAAACAATGTCAGAATCGCCAAGATCCGTTGAAGCGTTCCAGAGTTATAACCTCATAAAGGGACAGTGGTCAGAATTGTAAAAATTGGCCCGGTCATTAACGTGCAAACCACCCTCGGGGCTTAAGGGGTTAACCCTTCAGTACCCCATATCCCACCGCTACACGGGAATGGGAAGAGAGTGGCCAAGTGCCAGAATAGGCGCATCTTCCAGATGTGCCTTTTCTGGGGTGGCTGGGGGCAGATATTTTTAGCCGGGGGGGGCCAATAACCATGGACCCTCTCCAGGCTATTAATATCTGCCCTCAGTCACTGGCTTTACTACTCTGGCGGAGAAAATTGCGCGGGAGCCCACGCCAATTTTTTCCGCCATTTAACCCTTTATTTTAAGAGCTAGAACGGCCAAATTTTGCAGATACACTCTACTGACATTAGTAGTGTGGAATCTGCCAAAAAAATGGAGAGAAGACATGGTTTACTGTATGTAAACCATGTCTCAAATCATGTCGGGTTTTAGGAAGGAGAAAGAAAAAGCCGGTAATTGAATTACCGGCTTTCAAGCTGTATAGCGCTGGAATAAATATTAATATATATACATATATGTGTCTAATGACATATATATATATATATATATATATACAGTGGGGCAAAAAAGTATTTAGTCAGCAATAGTGCAAGTTCCACCACTTAAAAAGATGAGAGGCATCTGTAATTTACATCATAGGTAGACCTCAACTATGGGAGACAAACTGAGAAAAATAAATCCAGAAAATCACATTGTCTGTTTTTTTAACATTTTATTTGCATATTATGGTGGAAAATAAGTATTGGGTCAGAAACAAACAATCAAGATTTCTGGCTCTCACAGACCTGTAACTTCTTCTTTAAGAGTCTCCTCTTTCCTCCACTCATTACCTGTAGTAATGGCACCTGTTTAAACTTGTTATCAGTATAAAAAGACACCTGTGCACACCCTCAAACAGTCTGACTCCAAACTCCACTATGGTGAAGACCAAAGAGCTGTCAAAGGACACCAGAAACAAAATTGTAGCCCTGCACCAGGCTGGGAAGACTGAATCTGCAATAGCCAACCAGCTTGGAGTGAAGAAATCAACAGTGGGAGCAATAATTAGAAAATGGAAGACATACAAGACCACTGATAATCTCCCTCGATCTGGGGCTCCACGCAAAATCCCACCCCGTGGGGTCAGAATGATCACAAGAACGGTGAGCAAAAATCCCAGAACCACGCGGGGGGGCCTAGTGAATGAACTGCAGAGAGCTGGGACCAATGTAACAAGGCCTACCATAAGTAACACACTACGCCACCATGGACTCAGATCCTGCAGTGCCAGACGTGTCCCACTGCTTAAGCCAGTACATGTCCGGGCCCGTCTGAAGTTTGCTAGAGAGCATTTGGATGATCCAGAGGAGTTTTGGGAGAATGTCCTATGGTCTGATGAAACCAAACTGGAACTTTTTGGTAGAAACACAACTTGTCGTGTTTGGAGGAAAAAGAATACTGAGTTGCATCCATCAAACACCATACCTACTGTAAAGCATGGTGGTGGAAACATCATGCTTTGGGGCTGTTTCTCTGCAAAGTGGCCAGGACGACTGATCCGGGTACATGAAAGAATGAATGGGGCCATGTATCGTGAGATTTTGAGTGCAAACCTCCTTCCATCAGCAAGGGCATTGAAGATGAAACGTGGCTGGGTCTTTCAACATGACAATGATCCAAAGCACACCGCCAGGGCAACGAAGGAGTGGCTTCGTAAGAAGCATTTCAAGGTCCTGGAGTGGCCTAGCCAGTCTCCAGATCTCAACCTTATAGAAAACTTTTGGAGGGAGTTGAAAGTCCGTGTTGCCAAGCGAAAAGCCAAAAACATCACTGCTCTAGAGGAGATCTGCATGGAGGAATGGGCCAACATACCAACAACAGTGTGTGGCAACCTTGTGAAGACTTACAGAAAACGTTTGACCTCTGTCATTGCCAACAAAGGATATATTACAAAGTATTGAGATGAAATTTTGTTTCTGACCAAATACTTATTTTCCACCATAATAAGCAAATAAAATGTTAAAAAAACAGACAATGTGATTTTCTGGATTTTTTTTTCTCAGTTTGTCTCCCATAGTTGAGGTCTACCTATGATGTAAATTACAGATGCCTCTCATCTTTTTAAGTGGTGGAACTTGCACTATTGCTGACTGACTAAATACTTTTTTGCCCCACTGTATATATATATATATATATAGACAGTATATATATATATTTTTTTCTTTTTGGGACACATGGATCATTTCTATAGCGGTATGTTGGTTTTGCAAGCCTGCGAGAAAACCACGCAGTACGGATGCCATACGGATTACATACGGAGGATGCCATGCGCAAAAAACGCTGACACACCCTGCCTACGGAGGAGCTACGGACCACTATTTTCGGGACATTTTAGCGTATTACGGCCGTAATATACGGACCGTATTTTCATACGCTGAGTGTGAAGCCAGCCTAAGAGGCTTTAGTCTGTGCAACACTGAAATTCATTATACCAGCGATCAGACTAATAAAAGTCCCATAGAGGGACTAAGTAAAAAAGTAAAAAAACAAATTGTTAAAATATTTTTTAAAAATCATAAAATAAATAAATAAATAGGAATATTTATTGAACAAAAAATAAAACAAAAAATACACATATTTTGTATCGCCGCTACCAGGAGAACCCAATTTATAAAACTATAACACTATTTAATCCCTTCAGTGAACATTGTAAAATAATAAATAAAAAACTTGGTAAAAAAATATCTTTTTACATCATACGACTGAACAAAATAGTTGAAAAAGCCGCTATCAAAAAGTAAATAAAAATGGTATCACTGAAAACATAATTTTGTCCTGTAAAAAATAAGCCACCAAACAGCTCCATCAGCAGAAAATTAAAAAAGTTGCAGCTCACAGAATAGAGTGATGCAAAAACAATTCTTTAATCTATAAAATAGCTTTAATTGTGCAAAACATGAAAAAATTATATAAGTGGGTATCGCTGTAATCGTACTGACCTGGAGAATATACAAGCCTTATCATTTTTAACACATGCAGAATGGCGTAAAAAACCTTCCCAAAAACAATTCCTAGTTATTGGTCATTTTGTCTACTAAAAATCGGATTAGAAAGCGATCAAAAAATGTCATGTACTTTAAATGGTACCAATAAAAACATCAACACGCCCCTCGAAAAGAAAGCCATCACATGACTCTGTTGGCAGAAATATGGAAACATTATTACTCTCATAATATGGTGATGCAATAACTTTATTTAGCAATAAAAGTGTCTTTTAGTGTGTGACAGCAGCCAAACATAAAAACCCGATATACAGTTAGGTCCATATATATTTGGACAGAGATGACATTTTTCTAATTTTGGGTATAGAAATTACCACAATGAATTTTTAAACAAAACAATTCAGATGCAGTTGAAGTTCAGACTTTCAGCTTTCATTTGAGGGTATCCACATTAAAATTGGATGAAGGGTTTAGGAATTTCAGCTCTTTAACATGTGCCACCCTGTTTTTAAAGGGACCAAAAGTAATTGGACAATTGACTCCAAGGCTATTTCATGGACAGATGTGGGCAATCCCTTTGTTATGTCATTCTCATTTAAGCAGATAAAAGGCCTGGAGTTGATTTGAGGTGTGGTGCTTGGATTTGGAAGGTTTTGCTGTGAAGTAAACATGCGGTCAAAGGAGCTCTCCATGCAGATGAAACAAGCCATCCTTAAGCTGCGAAAACAGAAAAAACCCATCCGAGAAATTGCTACAATATTAGGAGTGGCAAAATCTACAGTTTGGTACATCCTGAGAAAGAAAGAAAGCACTGGTGAACTCAATAAATCCAAAAAGACCTGGGCACCCACGGAAGACAACAGTGGTGGATGATCGCAGAATAATCTCCATGATGAAGAGAAACCCCTTCACAACAGCCAACCAAGTGACCAACACTCTCCAGGAGGTCGGCGTATCAATATCCAAATCTACCATAAAGAGAAGACTGCATGAAAGTAAATACAGAGGGTTCACTGCACGGTGCAAGCCACTCATAAGCATCAAGAATAAAAAGGCTAGACTGGACTTTGCTAAAAAACATCTAAAAAAGCCAGCACCGTTCTGGAAGAACATTCTTTGGACAGATGAAACCAAGATCAACCTCTACCAGAATGATGGAAAGAGAAAAGTATGGTGAAGGCGTGGTACAGCTCATGATCCAAAGCATACCACATCATCTGTAAAACACGGCGGAGGCAGTGTGATGGTTTGGGCATGCATGGCTGCCAGTGGCACTGGGTCACTAGTGTTTATTGATGATGTGACACAGGACAGAAGCAGCCGAATGAATTCTGAGGTATTCAGAGCCGCCATACTGTGTGCTCAGATCCAGCCAAATGCAGCCAAACTGATTGGTCGTCGTTTCATACTACAGATGGACAATGACCCAAACCATAAAGCCAAAGCAACCCAGGAGTTTATTAAAGCAAAGAAGTGGAATATTCTTGAATGGCCAAGTCAGTCACCTGATCTCAACCCAACTGAGCATGCATTTCACTTGTTAAAGACTAAACTTCAGACAGAAAGGCCACAAACAAACAGCAACTGAAAACCACCGCAGTGAAGGCCTGGCAGAGCATCAAAAAGGAGGAAACACAGCGTCTGGTGATGTCCATGAGTTCAAGACTTCAGGCAGTCATTGCCAACAAAGGGTTTTTAACCAAGTACTAAAAATAAACCTTTTATTTAAAATTATTGAATCTGTCCAATTACTTTTGGTCCCTTTAAAAACAGGGTGGCACATGTTAAGGAGCTGAAACTCCTAAACCCTTCATCCAGTTTTAATGTGGATACACTCAAATGAAAGCTAAAAGTCTGAACTTCAACTGTATCTGAATTGTTTTGTTTAAAATTCATTGTGGTAGTGTCTATAACCAAAATTAGAAAAATGTTGTCTCTGTCCAAATATATATGGACCTAACTGTAAATCTGGTATTACTGTAATCGCACTAGCCAAAAAATAAAAGTTGTCTAATCACTTATACCGCACAAAGAATGTCGTAAAAAATAAATTAAACCAATTCGTCATCTGCTGTTGATTTGTTCATTCTGCCTCCCAAAGATCGCAGTAAGATTTGGCTCACATTTATCCTGCGCTCTACGCTGACCGCTTACACTGGGATTTTCATGTAAATTTATGAAATATATGATGCAGACGGAACCCTCTACAGAAGATTCCCTATAATGAGGCAGATGGAGACACTGTGGGCAAAGTCTGGCCTGTGATCCCGCGGTGTTCGTTTTTTAAGTGTGCATAAAAGTGTGGTTGGCAACAGTTTTGTGCACCTCAGAAAAGGAGACTGCTGAACAGAGGTCAGACGGAGTTCAGAGTAATTCTGCTGGCTCATTAAAGAGATTGAACCCATGTTTTTTTTATCTGAATCACATCATTCGGAGATTTAGATATATTATGTAAAATGTACCCAATAAAAGCTTCAACTCAATACACAAAAAAGCAAGCCCCACTCAGGTCCGTCAATGGAAATACAGGGGGCTTTCACGTTACTGGTAGTACAAAGGCTTCGGCAAAAGTGATATGCCGCCTTGCCTCCCCAAAAGAAATCCAGCGAATTATGCGCTCCCAAATTCAAATGCCCCCCCCCTCCCTTCTGAACCCCATTGTGCTTAAACAACATTTTGCGTCCACATGTTTGGCATTTGTGCAAGCTTAAATTACGGGTGCATGCCTCCAGAAGCACAAGCTGGGCATAATGTGCTGGGCACTACAATGTGCTGGGCACTACAATGTGCTGGGCACTACAATGTACTGGGCACTCAGCAACATTTACTACTGCTTGTTTTTGTAAAACACCCATGGAGTCAAATCATCACTACACCTGTAGATACATTCTTAACGAGGTGTAATTTCCAAAATGGGGTCACTTGAGAAGGGATTCTGCTCTTCTGGCATTTATGGTCTCTGTATATGGAGTCTGCAAACTATTCTACAATAATTTGTTCTCCAAGATTCAAAGATTCAAATAGCGCTCCTTCCAGCCCGAGTCTGTGTGGCTAAGCAGTATTGTACAGCCACATATGAGGTATTGCACGTTCATCAGAAATTGTGGGACTAATTTTGGTGCCATTTTTTCACATTTCCCCTTGTGAAAATGTAATATTTGGGGCTAAAACAAAATTTTTGTCTTACAAATTTAATTATTTTTTCATCACTGCCAAATGGTGTAAAATTGTGTGACACATTTGTGATGTTAAATTGATCACCGCACCCTTAGATTTATTTATTTATTTACTTAGATGAATTAATTGAGAGGTGTAGTTAGTAAAATAGGGTCACATATCAGGGGTTTCAGCTGTTCTGGGATCTCAGGGGCTCTGCCAATGTGACATGAGGGGTTCTGCTGTTCTGGCACCTCAGGGGCTCTTCCAGTGGGTCATGGCACCCCAAAACCCTAACAACAAAGTCTGCACTATAATATGGTGTTTCTTCTGTTCTGAACTTTACACTGTGCCTGAAAAGCAGTTCATGATTACATATAGGGTATTGCAGCATTCAGGAGAAATTGCACAACAAACTATAAGGTCCATTTTTGCTATTAGCCCATATACAAATTAAAAACTTGAGACTAATACAAAATTTTAGTGGTAAAAATGTAATTGCTCTTTCTTCACCGCTCAGTGGTATAAAATTCTGTAAGGCACATGTGGGGTCCACATGCTCACTGCACCCCTGGAGGAATTCATTGGGGTGGTGTAGTTTGGGGTCACTTATGGGGGGTTTCTGCTGTTGTAGAACCCCAGAGGCTCTGCCAGCGTGACATGGCACACTCAAACCATTCCAGTAAAATCTGAACTCCTGTATGGTACTTCTTCCCTTCTGAGCTTTGCACTGTGCCTCAAAAGTAGTTTTCAACCACTTATGGGGTATTGGTGTACTCGAGAGAAATTATGTAACAAACTGTACAGTTCGAGGTCGTTGGAAAAAATATATGGATAAACTCCAGATCCTATTTGGTGCCCGTTGCAGGTGCTACCTGCAGATACTCAGATGCTTGGGAATAGCCCTTCCCGTGTCATCATATGGTTCCCCCCTGAGGGATAAATTTGCAACTTTTTAATTTATAATTATAATTCCACTGGTGCATATGACCCTAGAACTGTGGATTTTAGATGTACTCATTGTTGCTGGACGGTTAGAGGGCTGACGGTCATCAGCTGGTTCTAAGCACCTTTTACAGGGTTTATGTCCTGTGCAATTAAATATGGAAGGGTCGTCTCCCTGATAGAGTAAATGTGCCGATTAATCATACAAGTCAACATGCACACATGGTTAAAGTGCCGTATAATTAATACTCACTGATTCCCCGTGCTGCAGGGTTTTGGAAATCGTGCAGATAGCGAGTGTGTCCCCGTTGTGATTTGTGCGCGAGCTGCGAGAGGAGCTGTGGTAGGAGCCAGCAGGACCGCGCGAGCCTCGCGTGCCCCGGCCAGAAGCAACGCTGAGGTAGTGGTCAGAGGGGGTGGGTGGAGCTGAGGGTGAGGTCACTGAGCTACGTAGGACAGGTGTATTGCAGACAGCCAACCAACGCGTTTCAAAGGCACTGGCTCTCTTCGTCAGGGTTAATTTTTAATATTTTTTCCAACGACATCAAACTGTAAGTGTCTTTGAACGGGATGCCGCGCGTGCGCACATGGAGATCTCGGCGGCCATTTTCCTGAAGCCGAGTTCGCATCTCGGCTGCAGGAAAATGGCCGCCGCGATCGCCATCTGCGCGGCATCCCGCGGAAGCCGAGAAGAACCATCTGCGCACGCACGGCCTCACAAAGATGGCCGCGCCCACCGATAAACGGCTGAATAGCGCAGATCGCGCTATTTTCCTTCAAGCTGCGCAGTGGATTAGCCAGTTGGACATGCGCACACCACTACGCCACCAACGGAGATCTGGGGGAGAAACAGTGTTATCCCCACGCCCATATGACCTGACCAGCGTGAGTGACAGCCGAAAACGGTGACTTTACAAAGGTATTTCGGCAGCATAGGTGGGGAATAAAGGCTCACAAACTACACTAATGTAAAGCACAGCTCTGGCCCTATTTAACGGTATTTGTAGCTCATCTTGAAAAAACGGGGTGACAGGTTCCCTTTAAGCTTCTGCAGAGAGAAGTTGTGCTGGTTTCTGCAAGAGAGGTGTTATGTTCTGGTGGTTAGAACAAATAGTGGACCTGATAGTTAGAGCACCAGAAAAGACCTGATAGCACATTAATACAGGACAAGCTCTGGGAAGTGGAACCTCTGCTGACCGCAATCCCTAATCCTATCACGTACACTAGAAATAGCCGTGGAGCGCTCCTATCATGACCTAGGCGCCTCGTCACAGCCTCAGAACTAGCTAGCCCTAGAGATAGGAAAAATAAGCCTATCTTGCCTCAGAGAAAATACCCCAAAGGAAAAGGCAGCCCCCCACATATATTGACTGTGAGTAAGATGAAATCACAAACACAGAGATGAAATAGATTTAGCAAAGAGAGGCCCGACTTACTAAACAGACAGAAGATAGGAAAGGTCACTTTGCAGTTAGCACAAAACCCTAAAAAAGCCACACAGAGACTGCAGGGAAAAATACCTTCCGCACCGACTAACGGAGCGGAGGCGCCCCTCTGCGCTCCAGAGCTTCCAGCAAGCAAGGCAAAATTCACATAAGCATGCTGGACAGAAAAAATAGCAAACAAGAAAAAAGCAAAGCAAAACTTAGCTTCAGCTGCAGAAAACAGGTAACCAGGAAGATCCAGGAGCGAACTAGACCAATGCTACAACATTGACAGCTGGCATCGGACAAGGATCCAAGTGGAGTTAAATAGAGCAGCCCACTAACGAATTAGCCTCGTCACCTGTGGAAGGAAACTCAGAAACACCCACAGGCATCAGAGAAAGTCCATGGACAGAACCAGCCGAAGTACCATTCATGACCACAGGAGGGAGCCCGAAAACAGAATTCACAACAGTACCCCCCCCTTGAGGAGGGGTCACCGAACCCTCACGAGAGCCCCCAGGCCGACCAGGATGAGCCAAATGAAAGGCACGAACCAGGTCGGCCGCATGAACATCAGAGGCAAAAACCCAGGAATTATCCTCCTGACCATAACCCTTCCACTTGACCAAGTACTGGAGTTTCCGTCTCGAAATACGAGAATCCAAAATCTTCTCCACCACATACTCCAACTCCCCCTCAACCAACACCGGAGCAGGAGGGTCAACGGATGGAACCACAGGCGCCACGTATCTCCGCAACAACGACCTATGGAACACATTATGGATGGCAAAAGAATCTGGAAGGGCCAAACGAAATGACACAGGATTGATAACCTCAGAAATTTTATACGGACCAATGAAACGAGGCTTAAACTTAGGAGAGGAAACCTTCATAGGAACATAACGAGACGACAACCAAACCAAATCCCCAACACGAAGTCGGAGACCCACACAGTGCCGGCGGTTAGCGAAATGTTGAGCCTTCTCCTGGGACAATGTCAAATTGTCCACCACATGAGTCCAAATCTGCTGCAACCTATTCACCACAGTATCTACACCAGGACAGTCCGAAGACTCAACCTGCCCTGAAGAGAAACGAGGATGGAAACCAGAATTGCAGAAAAACGGCGAAACCAAAGTAGCCGAGCTGGCCCGATTATTAAGGGCAAACTCAGCCAACGGCAAAAAGGACACCCAATCATCCTGATCAGCAGAAACAAAGCATCTCAGATGTTTCCAACGTCTGATTAGTTCGTTCGGTTTGGCCATTTGTCTGAGGATGGAAAGCCGAGGAAAAAGACAAATCAATGCCCATCCTAGCACAAAAAGATTGGCAAAACCTCGAAACAAACTGAGAACCTCTGTCCGAAACGATGTTCTCCGGAATGCCATGTGTTATGGCTGGCAATCAGGCAACACAGCGTGCAGTAATCAGCGCACATACAGAGATCTGGCAATAACCAAAAACAATAGGACGAGCTCTGAGACGTGGAATCTCTGTAGACTGCAGTACCTGATCTATCCTCACACAACTATAAGCAGCAGTGGATTGCGCCTATCACTACCTATGCAACTCGGCACTGCCTGAGGAGCTGACTAGCCTGAAGATAGAAATACAAGCCTGACTTACCTCAGAGAAATACCCCAAAGGAATAGGCAGCCCCCCACATATAATGACTGTTAGCAAGATGAAAAGACAAACGTAGGAATGAAATAGATTCAGCAAAGTGAGGCCCGATATTCTAGACAGAGCGAGGATAGCAAAGAGAACTATGCAGTCTACAAAAAACCCTAAAACGAAAACCACGCAAAGGGGCAAAAAGACCCACCGTGCCGAACTAACAGCACGGCGGTGCACCCCTTTGCTTCTCAGAGCTTCCAGCAAAAGATAATAGCAAGCTGGACAGAAAAAACAGAAAACAAACTAGAAGCACTTATCTAGCAGAGCAGCAGGCCCAAGGAAAGATGCAGTAGCTCAGATCCAACACTGGAACATTGACAAGGAGCAAGGAAGACAGACTCAGGTGGAGCTAAATAGCAAGGCAGCCAACGAGCTCACCAAAACACCTGAGGGAGGAAGCCCAGAGACTGCAATACCACTTGTGACCACAGAAGTGAACTCAGCCACAGAATTCACAACAGCCATGTAAACGAACCACATGCTGGAAAAACAATGGCACCAAATCAGAGGAGGAAGGCAATTTAGACAAGGGTACCAAATGGACCATCTTAGAAAAGCGATCACAAACCACCCAAATGACCGACATCTTTTGAGAGACGGGGAGATCCGAAATAAAATCCATAGAAATATGCGTCCAGGGCCTCTTCGGGACCGGCAAGGGCAAAAGCAACCCACTAGCACGAGAACAGCAGGGCTTAGCCCGAGCACAAGTCCCACAGGACTGCACAAAAGAACGCACATCCCGTGACAAAGAAGGCCACCAAAAGGATCTAGCCACCAAATCTCTGGTACCAAAGATTCCAGGATGCCCAGCCAACACCGAACAATGAAGCTCAGAGATAACTCTGCTAGTCCATTTATCAGGGACAAACAGTTTCTCTGCTGGGCAACGGTCAGGTCTATTAGCCTGAAATTTTTGCAGCACCCGCCGCAAATCAGGGGAGATGGCAGACAAAATTATCCCCTCTTTGAGAATACCTGCCGGCTCAGAAACACCCGGAGAGTCAGGCACAAAACTCCTTGACAGGGCATCAGCCTTCACATTTTTAGAGCCCGGAAGGTACGAAACCACAAAATCAAAACGGGAGAAAAATAACGCCCATCGAGCCTGTCTCGGATTCAACCGTTTGGCAGACTCAAGATAAGTCAAATTTTTGTGATCTGTCAAGACCACCACGCGATGCTTGGCTCCTTCAAGCCAATGACGCCACTCCTCGAATGCCCACTTCATGGCCAACAATTCTCGATTACCAACATCATAATTGCGCTCAGCAGGCGGAAACTTTCTAGAAAAGAAAGCACATGGCTTCATTCCCGAGCCATCAGAACTTCTTTGCGACAAAACAGCCCCTGCTCCAATCTCAGAGGCATCAACCTCAACCTGAAACGGGAGCGAAACATCTGGCTGGCACAACACAGGGGCAGAAGAAAAACGATGCTTCAATTCCTGAAAAGCATCCACGGCCGCAGAAGACCAATTGACCACATCAGCACCCTTCTTGGTCAAATCAGTCAACGGTTTAGCAACACTAGAAAAATTAGCGATGAAGCGACAATAAAAATTAGCAAAGCCCAGGAACTTTTGCAGGCTCTTCACAGATGTCGGCTGAGTCCAATCATGAATGGCCTGGACTTTAACAGGGTCCATCTCGACAGTAGAAAGGGAAAAAATGAACCCCAAAAATGAAACCTTCTGAACTCCAAAGAGACACTTTGACCCCTTCACAAACAAGGAATTAGCACGAAGGACCTGGAACACCATTCTGACCTGCTTCACATGAGACTCCCAATCATCCGAAAAGACCAAAATATCATCCAAATACACAATCAGGAATTTATCCAGGTACTCTCGGAAAATGTCATGCATAAAGGACTGAAATACTGATGGAGCATTGGAAAGCCCGAATGGCATCACCAGGTACTCAAAATGGCCCTCGGGCGTATTGAATGCTGTTTTCCATTCATCGCCCCGTTTAATACGCACAAGATTATACGCCCCTCGAAGGTCTATCTTGGTAAACCAACTAGCCCCTTTAATACGAGCAAACAAGTCGGACAGCAACGGCAAAGGATACTGAAATTTGACAGTAATTTTATTAAGAAGGCGGTAATCAATACAAGGTCTCAAAGAACCATCCTTCTTGGCCACAAAAAAGAACCCTGCTCCCAACGGTGATGACGATGGGCGAATATGGCCTTTCTCCAAGGATTCCTTTATATAACTCCGCGTGTTCTGGCACAGATAAATTGAACAATCGGCCCTTAGGAAACTTACTACCAGGAATCAAATTAATTGCACAATCGCAATCCCTATGAGGAGGTAGGGCACTGGCTTTGGGCTCATCAAATACATCCTGATAATCCGACAAAAACTCCGGAACTTCAGAAGGAGTAGAAGACGAAATTGACAAAAATGGAACATCACCATGTACCCCCTGGCAACCCCAGCTAGACACAGACATAGATTTCCAGTCCAATACTGGATTATGGACCTGTAGCCATGGTAACCCTAAAACGACCACATCATGCAGATTATGTAACACCAAAAAACGGATATCCTCCTGATGTGCAGTTGCCATGCACATGGTCAATTGGGTCCAGTACTTAGGCTTATTCTTGGCCATAGGCGTAGCATCAATTCCTCTTAATGGAATAGGATGCTGCAAGCGCCTAGCATACTCCAAGTCCATCAAATTCAGGGCAGCGCCTGATTCCACAAATGCCATAACAGAGTAGGAAGACAAAGAACAAATCAGTGTAACGGGCAATAGAAATTTTGACTGTACCATACCAATGGTGGCAGACCTAGCGAACCGCTTAGTGCGCTTAGGACAATCGGAGATAGCATGAGTGGAATCACCAAAGTAAAAACACAGCCCATTCCGACGTCTGTGTTCCTGCCGTTCAGTTCTGGTCAAAGTCCTATCACACTGCATAGGCTCAGGCCCATGCTCAGATAGTACCGCCAAATGGTGCACAGTTTTACGCTCACGCAAGCGCCGATCGATCTGAATGGCCAAGGACATAGACTCATTCAGACCAGCAGGCATGGGAAATCCCACCATGACATCTTTAAGGGCTTCAGAGAGACCCTTTCTGAAAATTGCTGCCAGGGCACATTCATTCCACTGAGTGAGTACTGACCACTTCCTAAACTTCTGACAATATATCTCCGCTTCATCCTGACCCTGACACAGAGCCAGCAAGATTTTCTCTGCCTGATCCACTGAATTAGGTTCGTCATAAAGCAATCCGAGCGCCAGGAAAAACGCATCCACATCACGCAATGCCGGATCTCCTGGCGCAAGGGAAAATGCCCAGTCTTGAGGGTCACCACGTAACAAAGAAATAATGATCCTTGTTGAGCAGGATCACCTGAGGAGCGAGGTTTCAAAGCTAGAAACAATTTACAATTATTTTTGAAATTCAAGAACTTAGATCTATCACCAAAAAACAAATCAGGAATTGGAATCCTAGGCTCTGACATCGGATTCTGAACCACAAAATCTTGAATGTTTTGTACCCTTGTAGTGAGATTATCCATCCAAGAGGACAGACCTTGAATGTCCATGTCTACCACCCAGAGGTAAAGGGGAAAAGTGAGACAGAACACGCTGCAAAGAAAAAAAAATGGTCTCAGAGCTTCACTTATCCCTCTATTGAGATGCATCAATACTTTTGGCCAGCTGTACTGTTATGTTCTGGTGGTTAGAACAAATAGTGGACCTGATAGAGCACCAGAAAAGACCTGATAGCACATTAATACAGGACAAGCTCTGGGAAGTGGAACCTCTGCTGACCGCAATCCCTAATCCTATCACGTACACTAGAAATAGCTGTGGAGCGCTCCTATCATGACCTAGGCGCCTCGTCACAGCCTCAGAACTAGCTAGCCCTAGAGATAGGAAAAATAAGCCTATCTTGCCTCAGAGAAAATACCCCAAAGGAAAAGGCAGCCCCCCACATATATTGACTGTGAGTAAGATGAAATCACAAACACAGAGATGAAATAGATTTAGCAAAGAGAGGCCCGACTTACTAAACAGACAGAAGATAGGAAAGGTCACTTTGCAGTCAGCACAAAACCCTAAAAAAGCCACACAGAGACTGCAGGGAAAAATACCTTCCGCACCGACTAACGGAGCGGAGGCGCCCCTCTGCGCTCCAGAGCTTCCAGCAAGCAAGGCAAAATTCACATAAGCATGCTGGACAGAAAAAATAGCAAACAAGAAAAAAGCAAAGCAAAACTTAGCTTCAGCTGGAGAAAACAGGTAACCAGGAAGATCCAGGAGCGAACTAGACCAATGCTACAACATTGACAGCTGGCATCGGACAAGGATCCAAGTGGAGTTAAATAGAGCAGCCCACTAACGAATTAGCCTCGTCACCTGTGGAAGGAAACTCAGAAACACCCACAGGCATCAGAGAAAGTCCATGGACAGAACCAGCCGAAGTACCATTCATGACCACAGGAGGGAGCCCGAAAACAGAATTCACAACAGAGAGGACCCACAGCCTGTAATGGAGTGGACTTGTGAAATTTGACAGACTTTTCCAGGTGCAGCGAGAGTGGCTGTCCTGTGTGAGTTTGAGAAGCCACAAAGATACCGAGAAAGGGATTTACAGTTTCCAGGAGCACCTCCAGGACCCAGAAGCAAGGAGAAGACCACGTTTCACAGAGATGGCAGAAAGCCATGCGCACCACCGTACTAGACTGTTGGGGGCCCCCAGGGACTGGATCTGAGTCCCCAACATCACCGTGAGTTTGTTCCTGTTTTGTGCACATGTTAGGGCCTAGTGTAGGCTTCAGTAGTCAGTACAAGGGAACCGTGTGACTTGCTTAGTAAAGGCCGGGGAGGTTATACGTAGAGTAGCATCATTATTTGTTTAATGTTTGCATTTACTTGTGTGATGTATGTTGATTCTGTAATAGTTGTAGCACCGTGCTATTTTACGGACAAGCTAAAGAATATAACTCTTGTAAATTATCTTTTGCCATTGCATACCCTTGTTTGCATCTTCCTCATCCACTTCATTCCCTGCCTTCAAATCTACCCTTTGTTGTTTGCACCTCATCTTGTGTACGGTAGTCTTCCTGCACCGTGGTGGTCCCCCGGCAATCGCTTCATTACACTTTTGAAAGAAAAATAATTGTGGGCTAAATATACATTTTGTCGGGAAAAATATATTTTTCATTTTCATGGCTCAACATTATAAAATTCTGTGAAGCACAAGTGAGTTCAAGATGCTCACCACACCTCTAGATAAGTTCCTTGAGGGGCATAGTTTAAAAAATGGGGCCACTTAAAGGGGGTTTTCCAATGTTTAGGCACATCAGGGGCTCTGCAAATGCGACTTGGCATCATCTATCTATTCCAGACAATTTTGTGTTCCAAAGTGAAATGGAGCTCCTTCCCTTCCGAGCCCTGCCATGCACCCAAATAGTAAATTTCCTCCACAGGGTATCAGTGTACTCAGGAGAAATTGCTTAACAAATTGTATTGTCCATTTTTTCCTGCTACCTTTGAGAAAATGAACAATAAGGAGAGAAAGCAACATTTTTTGTGGGAAAAATATGATTTTTTTTATTTTCACGGCTCAACTTACTAAAATTCTGTGAAGCAACCAAGGGTTCAAGGTGCTCACTAAACCTCTAGATAAATTCAATGAGTGATGTAGTTTCCAAAATGGTGTCACTTGTGGGAGTTTCAACTGTTTAGGCACATCAGGGGGTCTCCAAACGTGATATGGTGTGCGCTATCATTTCAAGCCAAGTTTGTGTTCCAAAAGGCAAATGATTCTCCTTATCTTCCGAGGTAGGAGATCTAACTTTTACTGGCTTCTCAGTGCCCAGCACTTCCTTCCTTCAACAGCACTGTTCCAACTAGTTTCTAAAGAGTTTGATACTTGGTTCTATCAGTCGTCACCTTTTCGTTCTAAAAAGGGTTACGAAAGACAGGCATTGTGCTGACTTCTTCTACTATCAAGTTCCAGGGGAGCCCTTGCCTTCACCCTTTAAACCCTGTACAGGGATGTGGACTTACACAGAGGCCCTGGGATGATGTCCTAGGAGAGTAGTTACTAACTATAGGTACAAGCGGGCAGAAACAATTGGAGTCGCCAGGTCAAAATCAGGATGGAATTCATGGTACAAAATTGAAACACAGAAGATTGGTCAAGACAGGAATTACAGAGGCTAAATAAGGACAAAACAAGCTAATCAGTTGTAGTAGTCATTATAACTCACATAGGAAACTGACTCTCAGAAGTTTAGGTAGGGAGCAACCCCCTCATATCAATACTAACTAGCCAGGAATTAACCCTTGAGCTCCCGGATGGAACTACAGATTCCAATAGTAAAGCAAGGCCACCATACAGTTGCCCTGTGTCATCTGACGGCAGAAGCAGACATAGAGGGGACAGTCACCGACATGTATGTCACAAAGGTCATTGTAACGGGGTCTACCAAGCTGGGGTACCCTTTTTCAGTACCACCCCGTGTTTCAGGAGGTCCACTCTACTTTGGCTGGAGTCTGAATGAAGGACGCTGGCTGGAATTCCTTGATTACATGGGCGCATATAAAATCTCACTGCTTCTCCACGTGTTTGCAGTCTGACAACACTTTATTCACAGGACACAGAATATATCACACAGTTACAGAGGGCGGGCCAAATGAAAAGCGGCAGGCCAGACATACATTACAATAGCCGCAGGGGGCCGGAGTCTGCCGATATTTACTATGGGAATTACAAAGGTGGGGGGAGGACAGAAGGGGGATATCTTGTCCCCTCTGCCCAGGGGCATAGCCTGTGGGCTGATGCATCTCACATGGAAACTATTATACATACATATAACTGCACAACATATTCTGAGTGCTGAGTGGTTCCATAACATGTAACACGACTCCCCTTTTCAGCGACGCGATCGGCATACACAGTCTGATCCTTAACGGATCAGTTTGGGGATGACAGAAGTTTATGGGGTTGGTACAAGTTCCGTTTGTCGACTTAGTCCATCGGCATTACCGTTTTGTTTGCCGGGTCTGTAGTGGATGGTGAAGTCCAGAGGTTGTAGGGCTAAACTCCACCGCAATAATCTGGCGTTGTCTCCGGAGACCCGATTAAGCTAGATTAGGGGATTATGGTCCGTTAGGAGGGAAAACTGTCGTCCATACAAATATGGTTTCAACTTTTTGAGTGCCCATACTACCGCCAGGCACTCCTTCTCGATGGCCGCATAGCTTACTTCACGGGGCAGTAGTTTCTGACTCAGGTAAGCTACCGGGTGTTCTTGGCTGTCTGGCCCGACTTGGCTCAGTACTGCCCCCAATCCAAACATAGAAGCGTCCGTGTGAGCAAGGAAACCTTTAGTTGGATCGGGTGCGGCCAATACAGGGGTATTAGTGAGGGCGTCCTTTAGCTGGCGGAAGGCTTCCTCACACTCTGGGGTCCTGGTTACCTGGCGGGGTTGTTTCTTATGGATCAGATCAGTGAGGGGCTTGGCTACGCTGCTGTAATTGGGAACGAATTTCCTGTAATACCCCGCTGTCCCTAGAAACGCCATGACCTGGGTTTTAGTGCGTGGGGTGGGCCATTTGGCTATGGCCTCAATCTTGGCTGGTTCTGGTCTCTGTTTCCCACTTCCCACCCAATGCCCTAAATACTGAACCTCTGCTTTGCCCACGTGACACTTGTTTGGGTTCAGGGTGATTCCGGCCTTGTGGATCCTGTCCAATACTGTCTCTAGGTGATTTAGATGCTCTTCCCATGTCACGCTGTAGATGGCGATGTCATCCAGGTAGGCACAAGCATAGTCCTGGAGACCATCCAGAAGCCGATCAGCCAGCCTCTGGAAGGTCGCCAGGGCAGTCTTCATCCCGAATGGCATAACTCGAAACTGGAATAGGCCAAACGGGGTGACAAATGCCGACTTGGGAATAGCGTCAGGACTAAGGGGAATCTGCCAGTAGCCTTTGCATAGATTGATGGTGGTCAAATACTTTGCCCCTGCCAGCCGGTCTAACAACTCATCCACACGTGGCATGGGATACGCATCCGTCACTGTTTTCTCATTGAGCTTACGATAGTCTACACAAAACCATGTAGTCTGTTGTGAATTCTGTGGCAGAGTTCACTCCTGTGGTCACAAGTGGTACTTCGGCTGATTCTCTCTGGGAGCTTCCGTTTGTGGAGGAAAGTGGTACTGCAGCTTCTGAGTTTCCTCCCTCAGGTGATCTGGTGAGGTCGTTAGCTGCTTCTCTACTTAACTCCACCTAATGCTTTGATTCATGCTTCCTGTCAATGTTCCAGTGTTGGACTTGTGTTTCTCTGGATCATTCCTGTGGCCTGCTGCTCTGCATAGCTAAGTGCTTCTTTGCTATTTGTTGCTATTTTTTCTGTCCAGCTTGTCTATTTGTTTTGCTGGAAGCTCTGGGACGCAAGGGGTGTACCTCCGTGCCGTTAGTTCGGTACGGAGGGTCTTTTTGCCCCCTTTGCGTGGTTTTCTTTAGGGTTTTGTGTAGACCGCAAAGTTATCTTTCCTATCCTCGTTCTGTCTAGAATATCGGGCCTCACTTTGCTGAATCTATTTCATCCCTACGTTTGTCTTTTCATCTTACTCACAGTCATTATATGTGGGGGGCTGCCTTTTCCTTTGGGGTATTTCTCTGAGGCAAGGTAGGCTTATTTTTCTATCTTCAGGCTAGTTAGTTTCTCAGGCTGTGCCGAGTTGCATAGGGAGCGTTAGGTGCAATCCACAGCTGCCTCTAGTTGTGTTTGGAGAGGATCAGGAATTGCGGTCTACAGAGTTCCCACGTCTCAGAGCTCGTTCTGTTATTTTGGGTTGTTGTCAGATCACTGTGTGTGCTCTGATCGCTATGTACATTGTGTTCCTGAATTGCCTATCATAACAGTAGTCCCATCCTTCTTGGGCACTAACACTACGGTGGATGCCCAGGGACTATCGGACTCTTCAATGACCCCTAAACGCAACATCTCTTGTATCTCTTGTCGCATCCCTTCTCGTACAGACTCAGGGACACGGAAGGAGGGTTGTCGCAGGGGGGTCTGATCCTGGGTCTCAACCTTGTGTTGTGCCAGGCGAGTGTACCCTGGTTTCCCCGAAAACATCCTCTGTCGCTGCCTCAACAACTCCTCCGCCTGATGTCTCTCCCAGGGGCCTAGGTCTTCACCCAAGTGTATAAATAGGAGAAAAACTGTAGTAACCAATAAATAAGTAAGAAAGTACAAAATTTATTTAAAAAAAAATCAAAGAAAAACACATATAATACAATTGTCAATCAGGACAAGGACACGGAAGTACATACAGTAGTGAGGTGCATATGGGAGTTCAGAGGTAGTACATCTATCTGATTTACATTTGAATGCTTGTCCATGTGCTAGGTAAGTAGAGCCAAAAATAAGGCACAATAAATAAAGCCCAAGTATTGTATAACAATGCAGGGATCTACAGAAGCAGCGGGAGCTCTATAGCAAGGTTTAAAGCCAAGAGTAAGGCAAAAAAAAAAAAGGTCAGGGTAAATCAACATAGATCAAGCCCAGCTGGAGATCCGCAGAGTAAAGGGACTGTATCATAAATTAAGGGCAAAACTTACCAGGCCCAGTGCACAACACTACTCAGATGTTAATGAGCCCCAAATGATGGCGGGTGACCCCGACGTACGTTTCGTGTCTATACCAGACACTTCTTCAGGGGGTGTGATGTAAGTGTGAATAGAAGGACCTTATATTGCCATGACAATGGGTCACAGTGTGTATCACATGGTTTTGATCACCCTATGAGAAGCGGCGCTGTCGGCGCGTGTGCAGTGCGTCCCCGCAGGTCCTAGCATCCAGACAGAGCGTCAGGCATCACTGCGCATGCGCCGGTGAAAAATTCACCTAGGTCACACACAGGAGGCTGATAAAGACGCCCGACTGAATGCCGGAAGCGGGGGACAACATCGCACACGCGCACGGCCGCATATAAACAAAGGGGAGGTATCTGAACTTACAAAATGTGCCAAAATATCAAATCATGTTGGTACACATAAAATCCATACATATTATTAATATAATAAGGTGGCATACAAATTCTGATATAAAGAGAGGACAATATACTATATAAATATAATAAAATGATGGCACAATATATTTCTCCGCTTGTTTTTCAGTGATGGGTTGCACGGCAGAATGTTCATAATAGGGTCCAAAAAAGAGACGAATAACCACATAAAAATATAACTAAAAATAAAGAGAATACATAGAAAGAGTTAAAACAATAATAATAAAACCACACACAAAAGAACCATCAATGGGTGAATATATGAGCATAAATCAGGAAAAGAAGAGAGACTAATTATTCATAGAAATGAAGCAAAGCTCAAAGACTCATTAAGGCCCTTGGGGGCCACAGTATCCAGATAATTTAACAGCTGTACAGCGTCGGGCTATTGCCGAATTACAATTGTTATCTGATGTGGTAGTCAAACGGGCGGACAAGGGAGGGAGCATTGTCGTCTGGCCTACCACTCTATATGAACGTGAGGCCTTTCGCCAATTGAGAGATCCTCTCACATATTCAAAATTATCTTATAACCCTGTTACCTCCTTCTCATGTGAACTCCAACGTATATTAATTTCTGCCTTAGAAAACGGCGTAATTACAAAGGAAGTTCTTGAGGGTTTAACAGTCAGATCACAAAAAATACCTACCTTCTATCTTTTGCCGAAAGTCCACAAGGACGCCCTCAGCCCACCCGGACGAAGGCGAAGGCGCGCAGGCCGCCTTCCATGTGCTGTGCTGGCTACGATTCATAGATGATGTACTGTTGTTGTGGGACGGGACGGTGGATCAGCTCGAGGAATATATGACATCTTTGAACAACAATACACTTAATATTAAATTATGTTATAAATATAGTTTGGCTACTATTGACTTTCTGGACATCTCTCTACTGATCGATACCAATCGATCGGTTCAGACAGATGTCTACAGAAAGCCAACATCAGTAAACTCTCTTATACATGCCAACTCATCACATAACCCTGCTACTATTCGGGCTGTCCCAGTCAGACAGTTTCTGAGGATGAGGCGGATCTGCTCCACCAATGACCGATTTGAGAAACAAGCCCTCGACTTGAAAACTCGCTTTCAAGATAGAGGGTACAGGTATATAAAGAAAGGATACGATAGAGCAAGGAAGACCCCCCGTGGTGATTTGTTATATCCACGTAAAAAGGAAACATTACCTGCAGTGACTGTCAGAAAATTCGTTTGATCTCTACATTTAACCACGAATGGTATAAAATGAGATACATTCTAGCCAAACATTGGGCCATTCTTGGTGCTGAGTCCTCCCTGGGTCCCGCCATTGGCGACTTCCCACTGATGACATCAAGGAGATCTAAAAATTTGAATGATCTCCTCGTTAATAGCCATTATGTACCCAAGGGTACATAAGGGCCCTATTCCGGGCTGCTTTCCCTGTGGCCACTGTCTTGCCTGCGCAGATGTCCTGCGCTGCTCTTCTTTTCAATCTTCAGATGGGTCACAACAATTTCAGATAAGACAACGAATATCCTGCGGTAGCAGTAATTTTTATATACTATGCTACTTGCGGATGTTCTAAAATATATATAGGTTTGACCTCCAGAGAATTACGCATCCGCGTACGTGAGCACGTGCGGGACATTTGCGCGGCCAAGACAGTGGTCGACCCCCTCCAATTAAAAACTATCCCCCGCCACTTTAGGGCATATCACAATTGTGATGCCAAAACGTTGAAAATCAGGGGGATAGACATTATTTATCTAGGTATTAGAGGGTGTAATTACAAGAAAATCCTGGCCCAAAGAGAGGCAAAGTGGATTGTTAAGCTGGATACTGTGGCCCCCAAGGGCCTTAATGGGTCTTTGAGCTTTGCTTCATGTCTATGAATAATTAGTCTCTCTTCTTTTCCTGATTTATGCTCATATATTCACCCATTGATGGTTCTTTTGTGTGTGGTTTTATTATTATTGTTTTAACTCTTTCTATGTATTCTCTTTATTTTTAGTTATATTTTTATGTGGTTATTCGTCCCTTTTTTGGACCCTATTATGAACATTCTGCCGTGCAACCCATCACTGAAAAACAAGCGGAGAAATATATTGTGCCATCATTTTATTATATTTATATAGTATACTGTCCTCTCTTTATATCAGAATTTGTATGCCACCTTATTATATTGATAATATGTATGGATTTTATGTGTACCGACATGATTTGATATTTTGGCACATTTTGTAAGTTCAGATACCTCCTCTTTGTTTATATGCGGCCGTGCGCGTGCGCGCTGTTGTCCCCCGGTTCCGGCATTCAGTCGGGCGTCTTTATCAGCCTCCTGTGTGTGACCTAGGTGAATTTTTCACCGGCACATGCACAGTGATGCCTGATGCTCTGTCTGGATGCTAGGACCTGCGGGGATTCACTGCACACGCGCCGACAGCGCCGCTTCTCATAGGGTGATCACATCCATGTGATACACACTGTGACCCATTGTCATGGAAATATAAAGTCCTTTTATTCACACTTACATCACACCCCCTGAGGAAGTGTCTGGTATAGACACGAAACGTACATCGGGGTCACCCACCATCATTTGGGGCTCATTACCATCTGAGTAGTGTTGTGCACTGGGCCTGGTAAGTTTTGCCCTTAATTTATGATACGGTCCCTTTACTCTGCGGATCTCTAGCTGGGCTTGATCTATGTTCATTTACCCTGACCTTTTTTTTTTGCCTTACTTTTGGCTTTAAACCTTGTTAGAGAGCTCCCGCTGCTTCTGTGGATCCCCGCATTGTTATACAATACTTGGGCTTTATTTATTGTGCCTTATTTTTGGCTCTGCTTACCTAGCACATGGACAAGCATTCAAATGTAAATCAGATAGATGTACTACCTCTGAACTCCCATATGCACCTCACTACTGTATGTACTTCCGTGTCCTTGTCCTGATTGACAATTTTATTATATGTGTTTTTCTTTGATTTTTTTAAAATAAATTTTGTACTTTCTTATTTATTTATTGGTTACTCCAGTTTTTCTCCTATTTATATAGTTACATTACGGGGTCAATAAAATATTGTGAATGTGGGTTGATACTACTTAGTATCCCCACTTTTGGCAAATTAAATATGCAATGGGGTTTTTTCTTCTGTGTCTACTTCACCCAAGTGTACCTGGTCCCATGTTTTAGACTGAGTCCTCTCCCCTAAAACATCAGGCAAGGGAAGTCCGGCTAAATCCTCTGCTTCAGGTGCACAGATGGCCACTACCTCTTCAGGGCGCTCCCGGTAGGGCTTCAGCATATTCACGTGGAACATGCGGATAACCCTGGGGTAGTCACAATCGGCGACATTATAGGTTGTGTCGGCTATTTTCCCCATTACCTGGTAGGGCCCCTGCCATGCAGCTTGGAACTTGTTCTGCCTGGTGGGCTCTAACACCAGGACCTTCTGTCCTATTTCCAAGGTGCGCTCTCTGGCCCTCCGATCGTACCATACGCGCTGGCACCGCACAGCTCCTGTAGGTGGTCCCGGAATTCCAGCACATAGGGTACAATAGGTACCCCTTCTATGGTGCCCTCCCCTTCCCAGTGTTCTAGCACTAAGTCTAGGGGTCCCCTTACCTGTCTCCTGTATACCAGTTTGAACGGGGAGAACCCCTGTGGATTCTTGGGACACCTCCCGATATGCAAACAGGAGGTGAGGCAAGAATTTCTCCCAGTCCCTGTAAGGTCCTGGTAAAAGTCCCAATGAGTTGTTTTATCGTCCTGTTAAAGCATTCACACAACCCATTGGTTTGCGGGTGGTACGGGGCGCTACTAATGGACTTTACGACGCACAGCTTCCACAGTTGGTTGGTCACCTCTGCTGTAAACTGGGTACCCTGGTTCGAGATAATCTCCCGGGGAAATCAAACCCGTGAGAAAACCTGGAGCAGGACAGCCGCCACCGTCTCTGCCAGTATTTTAGGTAACGCAACCGCCTCTGGATACCATGTGGCATAATCTACCACTGTCAATATATACCTTTTCCCTGACGGACTGGGTTTGGCTAACGGCCCTATCAGATCAACCGCTACTCGGCTAAATGGTTCCTCCACAATGGGGAGGGGGCGTAATTTGGCCTTGCATCGATCTCCCCTCTTGCCAATGCGCTGGCAACTGTCACAGGTCTGGCAGTACTGACGAACATCATAGGTTACCCCCGGCCAAAAGAAGTTTTGTGTCAGACGATGCCTGGTGAGACTGACGCCGAAGTGCCCGTCCAAGGGTATTTCCCATTTCTTGGGAACTACCAGCTGTCGTTTTATAGTGGGGCTCATCCCTGTGTGGTGCTGCTCTGTGATCCGGTAGAGGAGTCCCTGCTTCCTTATAAACTGTTCCCCTTCCAGTACCCGTCTCCCCTCTTGTGCCTTCCCACGATATCCCTCCAATGAAGGATCCTCAAGTAACTCCCTCTTAAATTCATCTGGGGTGGCCCAAGAAATGTGCCTGGCTACGGGAATACGTGTAGGGCTGGGATGTCTTACCTGGGCCTCCTCTGAGTGTGATTCCGCCTCTGCAGCTCAATCTTGTCTCCGGGTGGTCACAGGATATGTCTCAGCCAGAGGGGCAACCGAGAAGGCAGACAACATGGACCCCAAGTCATTTCCCAGCAAGACGTCTGCAGGCAAATCCTCCATCAAGCTGACCTCAACAAGGCCATCCCCGACTCCCCAGTTCAGGTGAATCCTGGCAGTGGGCAGTCGATGTATGGCTCCCCCTGCTACACGGACTGCCACTGTCCGGTCCGTCTTCTCTTGGTCCCAGATGGGATGAGGCTTCACAAGGGTCAAAGTTTCCCCTGAATCTCTTAGTCCCTGCATACGTTTTCCATTAACCCACATGACCTGTCGATGCTGTTGTCGATTATCTGCCCAGGCTGCCTGCATGGGGTCCACTTCATGCAGCACTTCCTCCATCTCTTCCACCCCTTGGTTAGTCGTAGCCCCCAATATCGGGTCAGCTTTGCCATGGTAGCAGTGTACAGCGGCCCGGCTGAAGGTAGCTGTTCCCGCCTTTGGCCACTGGGTATGCTGAGTCCGGTTGGGACATTGTCTTTGCTGGTGGCCCAGCTGGCAGGTGTAGCATCGCACCCCAGGGGAACTGTGGTAGGCCGGGTTTCTAGCTGGTCCCCCTATGATCTTCGGTGGTTTAGGGCCCTTCCAGGTCCATGGGCGGACCCCTAGTGACCATCTTTGATCCGGACAACTGAGGCCTCCTGGCATCATGATGTTCATCGGCCAGACGAGCGGCTTCCTCAAGAGTCATTGGCTGCCTGTCCCGAAGCCATTCCTGTGTCTCGGGGGTTAGTCCATTAAAGAATCGTTCTAACAAGACGAGCTGGAGGACGTCCTCCTTAGTGGTTGCTTGGCTCCCTTGTACCCACTGTAGCAGTGACCGCCGTAATTTACAGGCTCATTCAGCGTGGGTATGGGTTACTCGTTTTATAAGTCCGTGGAACTTTTGGCGGTATGCCTCTGGTGTCAGCGCATACCAGGCCAAGATCACTTCTTTGATCCACTCATAGTCCATACAGTCCTCATCAGGTACCGTGCGATAGGCATCCGCTGCCCGGCCTGTCAGCTTGCTGGCCAGAATCTGAACCCGTTCCTCCAGCTTCACTTGATGAAGGGCACACTGCCGCTCAAAGTCCTGCAGAAAGCCATCAATGTCTTCCTCTGCCTCCCCCAACTGTCGGAAGGCATTATACTGGATCTTTTTGTGGCTTACTGTTGAAGGTACCTGGTCGGAGGCCAGAGCTCCCCCCTGCTCGCTGACTCTCCTCTCTCCGCTCTGCCATCTCCATCTTGGCAAGCTCCACTTTGGTCCGCTCTGCCATCTCCATCTTGTCTAGCTCTATCCTGGTCTGCTCGGCCATCTTTTCCTTCAGATCAGTACGCACATCAGCCATCACCTCTCGTATGATCTCTACTGCAGGGTTTGGGCCATAGAACGCCAGTCTGTTCTTTACCTCCCTCTGGAATTCAGTCTCCTCCACGTTCACATTGGGGGCCTCTGCGCTGTCGTGTTCCATGATGACTGCTATCAAATCCGCTTTTGTTTTGTTGCTGGCGATTAACCCTCGGGCTTCCAACAGATCTTTTAATGTAGTCCTCTTTAACTTCTGGTAGTTGTTTTCCATTCATTCCTTTACTCCTGTAGAAGTCTGCCACCAGTGTAACGGGGTCTACCAAGCTGGGGTACCCTTTTTCAGTACCACCCCGCGTTTCAGGAGGTCCACTCTACTTTGGCTGGAGTCTGAATAAAGGACGCTGGCTGGAATTCCTTGATTACATGGGCGCATATAAAATCTCACTGCTTCTTCACGTGTTTCCAGTCTGACAACACTTTATTCACAGGACACAGAATATATCACACAGTTACAGAGGGCGGGCCAATTGAAAAGTGGCAGGCCAGACATACATTACAATAGCCGCAGGGGGCCGGAGCCTGCCGATATTTACTGTGGGAATTACAAAGGTTGGGGGAGGACAGAAGGGGGATATCTTGTCCCCTCTGCCCAGAGGCACAGCCTGTGGGCTGATGCATCTCACATGGAACCTATTATACATACATATAACTGCACAACATATTCTGGGTGCTGAGTGGTTCCATAACATGTAACAGTCATGTTCTTTTTAACCTAAAATTGGGAATCCAGGGCACTGTCACTTCATTGAAGGTGGTATTTTTGTCACACCTTTCATGCATTACTTGTGTCTATTATCAAGGCAGCGATTGAACAACATTGTTTGGTAACTAGTGCAAACAGTCACTAGGATTATTTCTAGTACTCTCTACATAAAAAACAGAATAACCAAATAATTGCAGGTAATACTGGTTGTGTTGTCACAACTTTATATGCAGAACCTCATCTTTATTTTTCTTCTTGACTTTGTTTTTGCATAAATATTTCATATTTAGGTTTAACCTCAGACCCAATGTGCATCAGTTACACTTCACAAATGTCGACCCCTAGTTTGTTTTGTTACTATTTTTCCTAAACTATTGCAGTTTTCCAAATTAATTTTTAGTGATAATATTCATTTTGTTTGGAAATGGTAGCAAGTCAGAACCGTTCTGATTTGCATCCGTGCCTGACGGCTCTCCATAGACTTGAAGAACCGAGTCTGATCCACAAATCAGATCATAATAGGACATGCTCAAAGTCTCAGGTATCTCACTCTCCGATCCGTGATTTTAACATGTGTGAATACATCTATTCTACTTAATGAGTCAGTGTACTGTACGAGAAAAAAAACGGACAGCACTTGGACATGTCACATGTATGTGTGACTGTAGCTTAACCATCATCTGAGAGCAGCATGATTTAGGCAGAGACCCTGAATTCAATGATGTATCACTTAGTTTACTGGTTTCAGCAGTTGTGACACAGAGTTCTTAGATGCAGCTGAAGCCGAGCTGAGAAACTTTACCCCACCCACATGGCACCAGAACACGCTCACACCAGGCTCTCTGTGCACATTGTCTATTGACAGTGAGCTGCTAATCACAGGAGAGGGCGGAGTCGGCCTAGCAAACGCATGCCATCTAGTCTAGACAATGTTAATCACCTTAAAGTTCTCCAGAGTTGATCTGATCATAGAACTGTGCTACCATACAGTTACTTCTGCACAGTTCTCTTCCACTGCAGCATTCCTCTTCCACTGCCCTCTACCTTATATTATCACCTGCTCCCGAACAGTTCACACATTCACATATAAAACCAGTGCTGACCAACTTATATCATCGAGCAGTGGTTATTTGAACAGTTTATCTCTCCATGTAAATGGTCCCTTTAAGTGATCCACTTTCTGGCCTGCTGTCATTGCACACAGAAAGGACAGTAAAGACACATGACAGAGATGACTTAAAAAAAATATGTAAAGAACTCCTTGCTTACTTCCATGGAAGTAAAACATTTATATGAAAAAAAAATTGACAGAAGTGTTCTTTTAAGAATAGCTTGACGTAAGATATCGACCTTAATTATCCGTCCTATCAGACACTCATCACTACACTCTAAATATGAATAACGAAGACTCGCTGAACAGGTTAGATATGGCTGCAAGCAGCAATAATAGCAACAGGTTAAAAAATTCCTTTCAAGTACAAGTAATTATTAATCACATTCTGAACTAGCAGCAATGCACAAATGATCATTTCAGCAGTGTCAATACTGTAAGTATCTATTGTACAGTATGTTCTGTTACCCATCAGCATACAGTATTATATATATACTAGACTGTGGCCCGATTCTAACGCATCGGGTATTCTAGAATATGCATGTCCCTGTAATATATGGACAATGATGATTCCAGAATTCGCGGCAGACTGTGTCCGTCGCTGATTGATCGAGGCAACCTTTATGACATCATCGTCGCCATGGCAACCATTATGACATCATCGTCGCTGTGCCCGTTGCTGATTGGTCGAGGCCTGGCGGCCTCGACCAATCAGAGACGCAGGATGTCTACGTCCTTTATGACATCATCGTCGCTGTGCCGGTTGCTGATTGGTCGAGGCCTGGCGGCCTCGACCAATCAGAGACGCGGGATGTCTACGTCCTTTATGACATCATCGTCGCTGTGCCCGTTGCTGATTGGTCGAGGCCTGGCGGCCTCGACCAATCAGAGACGCGGGATTTCTACGTCAATGCTGTGCCGATCTCTGATTGGTCGAGGCCTGGCGGCCTCGACCAATCAGAGAGCAGGGATTTCCAGGACAGACAGACAGACGGAAAAACCCTTAGACAATTATATATATATATATATATATATATATATATATGTGATCCCCACTCCTCGCGATACTAAGCAGGAAAAATAATGGCTTAATGGAAATCCATAAACATGTTAATGATGTGCAAATGATGAAAAAAATTGAAACAACATTTTTCAAAACGTTTTTCTTGATTTATTCATTATTGAGTATGAGTGCCATGCATAGAAATCCCTGAATATTCTGCTACGCTGAATGTACTTAGGCAAGTTGTCAAGATCCACTGCTGGCACCTTCGAACCAGACATCTGACTGCAGGTGATCCACTTACCACCCTGCATCATTATCAAAGGCTATCATGGTGTAGGAAAGCACAGCAATAAAGACTGGAATGGAGGACTGTCCTTTTCAGAAATGAGTCCTGCTTTTGTCTTGGATATGATGATAGCTTGGTCTGGAGACCACATGGGCAAAGCCATGAAGAGGCCTTCATGATGGAACGTCAATGTTTTTGTCAACACAACACCAGGCCTTATATTGCTTGTACTACTGTGATCAGCTTGTGTGGCCTAAATGTGCCACGATGGCCTGCAGGGTCTCCAGATTTATCTTCCATCAAGCGGCAATTGCAAAGGGATCTGCCAGCAGCGGATCTTGATGATTTGCCCAAGTACATTCAGCGCAGCAGAACATTCTTCACAAAACCTCATTAATAGCATACCAAGGTATGTAAGTGCATGTTTTCTGCATTTGACCCTCATAATCTATACTGAATATATTGAAATGTTTTGAAAATTTTGTTATTATTTCTTACATATCATTAACACATCTATTGATCCTGGAATTTCAACAATTCCTAAAAATTTTCCTTCTTGCTGTTACAATTTCAATGTTGAGGGGTGTATCATGTTGGTCTAATTGGATTTTCTTGTAAGTAGCTTTTTCTACCAAACAAATACTGGGTGGGCCATGAAAAATAATCCCATCTCATTTGTGATGATACTTATAGCGTCTTATTCATGAACTTGTCAACATGTACTGAAATTACTTTTTGAAGCCGAGCTGAGCGTTCCTGTATGGGGTAGTCAGGATAGATAACTGATGGTCAAACGTTCACACTAATGTAAATGGGGGTCCTTAAAATAGGGTGTAAATAGGATTTTGTGGCATATTGCAATTGGCTCCTGGATATGATCATAAATAGCAATTTGGACCCATTGCAATAAATTATGTCTGATGAAACGTTTGTACATATAACCGGGTGTGTTGGTACTGGCACATAGAAAATACACAGAAGCCTTACCAAATATTTCATGATCTAAAAAGCACAGTTACAGGTAAACCAGTTGTGGATCTAATTTTTATAATGAAATTGTGAACATGGACGGCTTCCAGCAGTTCTATACACAGTTAATTAATCAGCGTGACTGTCATTTCTTTCATCCAGAAACAGTGTTTTATTTATCGTGGTCCAGCTTGTATAAACTGTACCAGATGTAGTGACTGTCAGCTTCTGCTTCATAAATAAGGCGGATTGGTCATTAAACAGTCCAATTAGAAAAAAATAGAGAACAGTGCATCTATGAGGATCGTTCTTCATGTGAATGATTGCACTGACGCTACTTTGCTGGCACGTTTACTTTTATAAGACAAACCATTCATCTTCCTATATAAGCTCACACTAATACGACTCGACAGTATTATAACATGGCTTTAAATTACAGATAAATTGTTCCAATGTTACTGCTGGAATAAGATAATTGTGGCTTAAACTGTGCTGTAATGTATCATTATCTCATTGTGTAAAAAAAAAAAAAAATAATGATACCGTAATTATTGTGTTCCTGTAACTCGGATGCTGAAGAGAAGGTTGTTTAAGGCAATGTCATTTTAAATCCTCCAAGAAGCTTAACCATCAATGTTCAGTTTTTCATGGGTCTACAAAACATATCCTTAAAGATAAACAAGGAGTAGCACTGTGGTTCAAGAGGTCAAAGAATGTCCTTAAAGGGGTGTAAGGGAATAACAATTATAACTCGAAATCCTCAAACTGCATAAAAGAACCAAACATTTAACATCCTCCACTACCCTCAAAAGTCCTGTTACCTCCCTCTGGTTTCTGTTCCTTGCTTTGTTTTCTTGACACACCTGAAATAGCTCAAAATGTCAACATAACCAAACCATTGCGAAATGCCTCGGACAGTAATTAACCCCTTCACCCCAAAGCCTGTTTTCACCTAAGTGACAGGGCCAATTTTTACAATTCTGACCACTGTCACTTTATGAGGTCATAACTCTAAAACGCTTCAACGGATCCTGGTGATTCTGACACTCTTTTCTCGTGACATATTGTATTTCATGATAGTGGTAAAACTTCTTCGATATGACTTGCATTTATTTGTGAAAAAAACAAAAATTTGTCGGAAATTATGAAAATTTAGCAATTTTCAAACTCTTAGTTTTTATGCCCTTAACCCCTTCATGACCCAGCCTATTTTGACCTTAAAGACCTTGCCGTTTTTTGCAATTCTGACCAGTGTCCCTTTATGAGGTAATAACTCAGGAACGCTTCAATGGATCCTAGCGGTTCTGAGATTGTTTTTTCGTGACATATTGGGCTTCATGTTAGTGGTAAATTTAGGTCAATAAATTCTGCGATTATTTGTGATAAAAACGGAAATTTGGCGAAAATTTTGAAAATTTCGCAATTTTCACATTTTGAATTTTTATTCTGTTAAACCAGAGAGTTATGTGACACAAAATAGTTAATAAATAACATTTCCCACATGTATACTTTACATCAGCACAATTTTGGAAACAAATTTTTTTTTGGTAGGAAGTTATAAGGGTTAAAATTTGACCAGCGATTTCTCATTTTTACAACGAAATTTACAAAACCATTTTTTTTAGGGACCACCTCACATTTGAAGTCAGTTTGAGGGGTCTATATGGCTGAAAATACCCAAAAGTGACACAATTCTAAAAACTGCACCCCTCAAGGTTCTCAAAACCACATTCAAGAAGTTTATTAACCCTTCAGGTGCTTCACAGCAGCAGAAGCAACATGGAAGGAAAAAATGAACATTTAACTTTTTAGTCACAAAAATTATCTTTTAGCAACAATTTTTTTATTTTCCCAATGGTAAAAGGAGAAACTGAACCACGAAAGTTGTTGTCCAATTTGTCCTGAGTACGCTGATACCTCATATGTGGGGGTAAACCACTGTTTGGGTGCACGGCAGGGCTTGGAAGGGAAGGAGCGCCATTTGACTTTTTGAATGAAAAATTGGCTCCACTCTTTAGCGGACACCATGTCACGTTTGGAGAGCCCCCGTGTGCCTAAAAATTGGAGCTCCCCCACAAGTGACACCATTTTGGAAACTAGATGGAACTTATCTAGATGCATAGTGAGCACTTTGAACCCCCAGGTGCTTCACAAATTGATCCGTAAAAATGAAAAAGTACTTTTTTTTCACAAAAAAATTCTTTTAGCCTCAATTTTTTCATTTTCACATGGGCAACAGGATAAAATGGATCCTAAAATTTGTTGGGCAATTTCTCCTGAGTACACCAATACCTCACATGTGGGGGTAAACCACTGTTTGGGCACATGGTAAGGCTCGGAAGGGAAGGAGCGCCATTTGACTTTTTGAATGAAAAATTATCTCCATCGTTAGCGGTCACCATGTCGCGTTTGGAGAGCCCCTGTGTGCCTAAACATTGGCGCTCCCTCACAAGTGACCCCATTTTGGAAACTAGACCCCCCAAGGAACTTATCTAGATGTCTAGTGAGCACTTTAAACCCTCAGGTGCTTCACAAATTGATCTGTAAAAATGAAAAAGTACTTTTTTTTCACAAAAAAATTCTTTTCGCCTCAATTTTTTCATTTTCACATGGGCAATAGGATAAAATGGATCATAAAATTTGTTGGGCAATTTCTCCCGAGTACATAGATACCTCATATATGGTCATAAACCACTGTTTGTGCACACGGCAAGGCTCGGAAGGGAAGGAGCGCCATTTGACTTTTTGAATGGAAAATTAGCTCCAATTGTTAGCGGACACCATGTCGCGTTTGGAGAGCCCCTGTGTGCCTAAACATTGGAGCTCCCCTACAAGTGATCCCATTTTGGAAACTAGACCCCCCAAGGAACTTATCTAGATGCATATTGAGCACTTTAAACCCCCAAGTGCTTCACAGAAGTTTATAACGCAGAGCCATGAAAATAAAAAATAATTTTTCTTTCCTCAAACATGATTTTTTAGCCTGTAATTTCCTACTTTACCAAGGGTAATAGGAGAAATTGGACCCCAAATGTTGTTGTCCAGTTTGTCCTGAGTACGCTGATACCCCATATGTGGGGGTAAACCACTGTTTGGGCACACGGCAGGGCTCGGAAAGGAAGGCACGCCATTTGGCTTTTTAAATGGAAAATTAGCTCCAATCATTAGCGGACACCATGTCACGTTTGGAGAGCCCCTGTGTGCCTAAACATTGGAGATCCCCCAGAAATGACCCCATTTTGGAAACTAGACCCCCAAAGGAACTAATCTAGATGTGTGGTGAGGATTTGAACCCCCAAGTGCTTCACAGAAGTTTATAATGCAGAGCCATGAAAATTAAAAAAAAAAATTATTTTCTCAAAAATGATATTTTAGCCTGCAATTTTTTATTTTCCCAAGGGTAACAGGAGAAATTTGACCCCAAAAGTTGTTGTCCAGTTTCTCCTGAGTATTGCTGATACCCCATATGTGGGGGTAAACCACTGTTTGGGCACATGCCGGGGCTCGGAAGTGAAGTAGTGACGTTTTGAAATGCAGACTTTGATGGAATGCTCTACGGGCGTTACGTTGCGTTTGCAGAGCCCCTGATGTGGCTTAACAGTAGAAACCCCCCACAAGTGACCCCATTTTGGAAACTAGACCCCGAAAGGAACTTATCTAGATGTGTGTGGTGAGCACTTTGAACCCCCAAGTGCTTCATAGAAGTTTATAATGCAGAGCCGTGAAAATAATAAATACGTTTTCTTTCCTCAAAAATAATTATTTAGCCCAGAATTTTTTATTTTCCCAAGGGTTACAGGAGAAATTGGACCCCAAAAGTTGTTGTCCAGTTTCTCCTGAGTACGCTGATACCCCATGTGTGGAGGTAAACCACTGTTTGGGCACACGTCGGGGCTCAGAAGGGAAGTAGTGACTTTTGAAATGCAGACTTTGATGGAATGGTCTGCGGGCGTCACGTTGCGTTTGCAGAGCCCCTGGTGTGCCTAAACAGTAGAAACCCCCCACAAGTGACCCCATTTTAGAAACTAGACCCCGAAAGGAACTTATCTAGATATGTGGTGAGCACTTTGATCCCCCAAGTGCTTCACAGACGTTTACAACGCAGAGCCGTGAAAATAAAAAATCATTTTTCTTTCCTCAAAAATTATGTTTTAGCAAGCATTTTTTTATTTTCACAAGGGTAACAGGAGAAATTGGACCCCAGTAATTGTTGCGCAGTTTGTCCTGAGTACACTGATACCCCTTATGTGGGGGTAAACCACTGTTTGGGCACACGTCGGGGCTCGGAAGTGAGGGAGCACCATTAGACTTTTTGAATGCAAGTTTGGCTGGAATCAATGGTGGCGCCATGTTGCGTTTGGAGACCCCTGATGTGCCTAAACAGTGGTAACCCCTCAATTCTACCTCCAACACTAACCCCAACACACCCCTAACTCTAATCCCAACTGTAGCCATAACCCTAATCACAACCCTAACCCCAACACACCCCTAACCACAGCCCTAACCCCAACACACCCCTAACCACAACCCTAATTCCAACCCTAACCCTAAGGCTATGTGCCCACGTTGCGGATTCGTGTGAGATTTTTCAGCATCATTTTTGAATAATCCGCGGGTAAAAGGCACTGCGTTTTACCTGCGGATTTTCCGCGGATTTCCAGTGTTTTTTGTGCGGATTTCACCTGCGGATTCCTATTGAGGAACAGGTGTAAAACGGAATCCGCACAAAGATTTGACATGCTGCGGAAAATACAACGCAGCGTTTCCGCGCGGTATTTTCCGCACCATGGGCACAGCGGATTTGGTTTTCCATAAGTTTACTTGGTACTGTAAACCTGATGGAACACTGCTGCGAATCCGCAGCGACCAATCCGCACCGTGTGCCCATAGCCTAATTCTAAAGGTATGTGCACATACTGCGGAAAACGCTGCGGATCCGTAGCAGTTTGCCATGAGTTTACAGTTCAATGTAAACCTATGGGAAACAAAAATCGCTGTACACATGCTGCGGAAAAACTGCACGGAAACGCAGCGGTTTACATTCTGCAGCATGTCACTTGTTTCTGCGGATTCCGCAGCGGTTTTACAACTGCTCAAATAGAAAATCGCAGTTGTAAAACCGCAGTGAAATGCGCAGAAAAAACGCTTACCGCGTTTTTTCTGCGCATTTCACTGCGGTTTTACAACTGCGCCATAAATCCGCAGCGGTTTAGCACTGCGGATTTATCAAATCCTCTGCGGAAAAATCCGCAGAGGACCAGAATACGTGTGCACATTCCTAACCCTAACCCTACCCCTAACCCTAACCCTACCCCTAACCCTACCCCTACCCCTAACCCTACCCCTAACCCTTGCCCTAACCCTAACCCTACCCCTAACCCTACCCCTAACCCTAACCCTAGCCCTAACCCTACCCCTACCCCTAACCCTAACCCTACCCCTAACCCTAACCCTACCCCTACCCCTAACCCTAACCCTATTCTAACATTAGTGGGAAAAAAAATTCTTTATTTTTTTATTGTCCCTACCTATGGGGGTGACAAAGGGGGGGGGTCATTTATTTTTTTTTTATTTTGATCACTGAGATATAATCTATCTCAGTGATCAAAATGCACTTTGGAACGAATCTGCCGGCCGGCAGATTCGGCGGGCGCACTGCGCATGCGCCCGCCATTTTGGAAGATGGCGGCGCCCAGGGAGAAGACGGACGGACCCCGGCAGGATTGGTAAGTATGATGGGGTGGGGGGGAGCACGGGGGGGGGGATCGGAGCATGGGGGGGTGGATCGGAGCGCGGGAGGGGTGGAACGGAGCACGGGGGGGTGGAATGGAGCACGGGGGGTGAGGAACGGAGCACGGGGGGTGGAACGGAGCACGGGGGGGTGGATCGGAGTGCAGTGGGGGTGATTGGAGCACGGGGGGGTGATATGAGCACGGGGGTGAGCGGACAAGAGCACGGGGGGAGCGGAGCACAGGACGGAGGGGAGCCGGAGCAGTGTACCGGACAGATCGGAGGGCTGAGGGGGCGATCGGTGGGGTGGGGTGGGGGCACATTAGTGTTTCCAGCCATGGCCGATGATATTGCAGCATCGGCCATGGCTGGATTGTAATATTTCACCAGTTATAATAGGTGAAATATTACAAATCGCTCTGATTGGCAGTTTCACTTTCAACAGCCAATCAGAGCGATCGTAGCCACGGGGGGGTGAAGCCACCCCCCCTTGGCTAAACTACCACTCCCCCTGTCCCTGCAGATCGGGTGAAATGGGAGTTAACCCTTTCACCCGATCTGCAGGGACGCGATCTTTCCATGACGCCACATAGGCGTCATAGGTCGGAATGGCACCGACTTTCATGACACCTACGTGGCGTCATGGGTCGGGAAGGGGTTAAATTAGAGAGTTATATCACATAATATAGTTAATAAACAACATTTCCCACATGTCTGCTTTACATCAGCACAATTTTGGAAACATAATTTTTTTTTTGTTAGGACGTTATAAGGGTTAAAAGTTGACCAGCGATTTCTCATTTTTGCAACAAAATTTGCAAAACCATTTTTTTACGGACCACCTCACACTTGAAGTGACTTTGAGGGGTCTATATGACAGAAAATGCCCAAAAAGGACACCATTCTAAAAACTGCACCGCTTAAGGTACTCAAAACCACATTCAAAAAGTTTATTAACCCTTCAGGTGCTTCACAGGAATTTTTTGAATGTTTAAAAAAAATTGAACATTTAACTTTTTTTTCACAAAATTTTTACTTCAGGTCCAATTTGTTTCATTTTACCAAGGGTAACAGGAGAAATTGGACCACAAAAGTCGTTGTACAATTTGTCCTGAGTACGCCGATACCCCATATGTGGGGGTAAACCACTGTTTGGGCACATGGCAGAGCTCGGAAGGGAAGGAGCGCCATTTGACTTTTCAATGCAAGATTTGCTGGAATTGAGATCGGAGCCCATGTCAAGATTGGAGAGCCCCTGATGTGCCTAAACAGTGGAAACCCCCACAAGTGACACCATTTTGGAAAGTAGTCCCCCTAAGGAACTAATCTAGATGTGTGGTGAGCACTTTGAACCTCCAAGTGCTTCACAGAAGTTTATAATGTTGAGCCGTAAAAAAAAAATTATATTAATTTTCACAAAAAATGATCTTTTTGCCCCAAATTTTTTATTTTCCCAAGGGTAACAGGATAAATTGGACCCCAAAAGTTGTTGTGCAATTTGTCCTGAGTACGTCGATACTTCATATATGGGGATAAACCACTGTTTGAGCGCATGGCAGAGCTTGGAAGGGAAGGAGTGCCATTTGACTTTTCAATGCAAAATTGGCTGGAATTGAGATCGGACGCCATGTCGCATTTGGAGAGCCCCTGACGTGCCTTAACAGTGGAAACCCCCCACAAGTGACCCCATTTTCGAAAGAAGACCCCCTAAGGAACTTATCTAAATGTGTGGTGAGCACTTTTAACCCCCAATTGTTTCACTAAAGTTTAGAATGTAGCATTGTGAAAATTAAAAAATCATTTTTTCTTTCCACAAAATGATGTTTTAGCCTGCAATTTTTTTTCCCAAGGGTAACAGGAGAAATTGGACCACAAATGTTATTGTCCAATTTGTCCTGAGTACGCTGATACCCCACATGTGGGGGGGGAACCACCGTTTGAGTGCATGGCAGAGCTCGGAAGGGAAGGAGCACCGTTTGAAATGCAGACTTAGATGGATTGGTCTGCAGGCGTCACGTTGCATTTGCAGAGCCCCTGATGTACCTAAACAGTAGAAACCCAACACAAGTGACCCCATATTGGAAACTAGACCCCCCAAGGAACTTATCTAGATGTGTTGTGAGAGCTTTGAACCAACAAGTGTTTCACTACAGTTTATAACGCAGAGCCGTGAAAATAAAAAAATTTTTTTTTTCCACGAAAATGATATTTTAGCCCCCACGTTTTTATTTTCCCAAGGGTAACAGGACAAATTAGACCCCAAAAGTTGTTGTCCAACTTGTCCTGAGAACGCTGATACCCCATATGTTGGGGGGAACCACTGTTTGGGTGCACGGCAGAGCTCGGAAGGGAAGGAGCGCCATTTGAAATGCAGACTTAGATGGATTGGTCTGCAGGCGTCATGTTGCATTTGCAGAGCCCCTGATGTACCTAAACAGTAGAAACCCCCCACAAGTGACCCCATATTGGAAACTAGACCCCCCAAGGAACTTATCTAGATGTGTTGTGAGAGCTTTGAACCAACAAGTGTTTCACTACAGTTTATAACGCAGAGCCGTGAAAATAAAAAAAAATTTTTTTCCACGAAAATGATATTTTATCCCCTATGTTTTTATTTTCCCAAGGGTAACAGGACAAATTGGACCCCAAAAGTTGTTGTCCAACTTATCCTGAGAACGCTGATACCCCATATGTTGGGGGGAACCACTGTTTGGGCACACAGGAGAACTCGGAAGGGAAGGTGTTAGGACTGGCGGAACGCATCAAGAAAGGTGATGTAGATGCGTTCGCAGTCCGGGGTCCACCGTGCAGGTGAAAACCTGCTGCTAGTAAATACAGACTATATGGCGGTACATTAAAGTATATACACGTGGGTTCAACCTCACCCAGCGTGAAGGGAGCAATCCTGCTGCGTCACAGGATCGCGGCACCGCACCTAAAGCGCGAGCAAGTAGTCAGCGTACTTAACCCCAACTGGGATTGAAGTCCGATTAGACCCTCGCTGGCACTACACCACAACTGGGTGTGTGAGGAAACTAAGTATAAATATATAAATGCACGGGAGTGCGAGCAATGCCGCACTGACGGACGCCACCAACCACACTGGCTTGGGTATGGAAAGCGCAAGGCAAGCGCACGGCGCCGTACAGGCGGACACAGCAAGAGGACGCTGTAATGTGTGTTTTGTGCTGTTGGATAAGTCGGGCGCTAGATAGCAAACATACACCTTCCGCGAACAGACATTCAATAGGGAGGGTTATTTAAAGAGCGACTTTCACTCACAACACACACACATATTTACAAGACAATACTAGCGCATGGCCGTGCGGTCATGCGCAGTTTATATAGTTGCAGCACAGGAAGTGGCTACAGCACTTTTGCCCTTCCAAGACCTGCCAAGAGGACCAATGGAATGTGCTGCAGAGCCTGAGCACATGACCCTCGATCTCCAACGGGAGATCTTACCCTGGGCATGCTCAGTACGTGCAGACAAGGACTTAATCCCAGAGAAGTCCGCTCGCTGCTGACCAGCACTGACTTTAATGGCAGAGACTGGAGAAGCAGCAGCAACTCTTCGCACAGAGTCAGACTGAGCGAGACGCTGGGATCGACGTCCCTGCTGAGCAGACTCCACTGCGGCTGGAGGAGAATGGGAGACCGCAGTGGAGACGGATCGAGATTCCCCCTGTGCAGCAGAGGAAACTCGACTCCTAACATTACCCCCCCTCCTAGGGCCCCCCCCTCCTTGGGCCTCGCTACGTTCGAAGGCAGCAATGAGCTGCGGAGCCCGAATGTGCTCAACAGGCCCCCAGGACCTGTCCTCGGGGCCATAACCCTTCCAGTCTACCAAATAAAAATTTTTACCACGCACCACCTTGCACCCCAAAATAGCGTTCACCTCATAATCGTCCGTAGACGAACCCGATGTCCCAGCAGATGACTCGGAAAACCGGGACATATACACGGGTTTCAAGAGGGACACATGAAAGGTGTCGGTGATACCCAGGCGTGGCGGAAGGGCCAAACGATAGACCACAGGATTAACCTGCTCGAGGACCTTGAATGGGCCCAAGTAGCGAGGAGCAAATTTAGTGGACTCAACTCGCAGCCTGATGTTACGGGCGGAGAGCCACACCAAGTCGCCAGGAGCAAAGGTCGGAGCGGGGCGCCGATGAGCATCGGCGGAGGACCTCATTCTCTCCTTAGAGGCCCGAATGGCATCCTGAGTGCGGTCCCAAATATCCCGTGCCTCCACAGCCCAGTCTGCCACCCTGGAGTCGGCGGAAGACACGGGCATAGGCACAGGTACCCGTGGATGCTGACCATAGTTGAGGAGGAATGGGGTTTGTCCAGTGGAGTCGGCTACGGCGTTGTTCAGTGCAAACTCTGCCCATGATAGCAAGGATGCCCAGTCATCCTGCCTGGCTAAAACAAAATGTCGCAGGTATGTGACCAAGGTCTGGTTGGCCCTCTCTACCAACCCATTCGTCTCGGGATGATAAGCGGAAGAGAGATTCAACTCAATACTGAGAAGACGACAGAGCTCTCTCCAGAACCGAGACGCAAACTGGGGACCCCGGTCACTGACAATTTTGTCTGGCATACCATGCAGGCGGAAGATATGTCTAATGAACAACGCTGCCAAGGCCCGTGCAGAAGGTAACCGCGGCAGCGGCACCAAATGCACCATTTTTGAGAAATGATCGGTGATGACCCAAATGATGGTACAGCCGCGAGACTTGGGCAAACCCACAACAAAGTCCATCCCGACCATCTCCCAGGGTCTATCTGCCACCGGCAAGGGATAGAGCAAACCAGCTGGCCTTTGACGCGGAGATTTATTTTTGGCGCAGGAGACACACGCCAGAACATAATTCCTGACATCCCGGACCATATGCGGCCACCAGTACGTCCTCGCCAGTAGCTCAGATGTCCTCTTTGTCCCAAAGTGTCCACCCATCCTGGACGAATGAGCCCAAGAGAGAACCTCCGGTCGCAAATTAATGGGCACAAAAGTCTTGCCCGGAGGCACAGACTCTAGCGAAACCGGCGCCACGGTTCTCAGGCTCTCGGAAGGGACAATAAGCCGAGGCTCCTCTTCCTCCTCCTCAGTTGATATAAGGGAGCGAGACAGAGCGTCAGCACGGATATTCTTCTCCCCGGCGAGATAATGAAGGGAAAAGTGGAACCGGGAGAAGAACAGGGACCATCTGGCCTGGCGAGAATTTAGCCGCTGGGCTGTCTGCAAATAGACCAAATTTTTGTGGTCCGTGTAAACTTGGAAGGGAAACCGCGCCCCTTCCAGAAGGTGTCTCCACTCCGAAAAGGCCAACTTCATTGCTAGCAACTCCCTGTCCCCGATGGAGTAGTTCCTCTCCGCTGGCGTGAAGGTCTTGGAGAAGAAGAAGCATGGATGCTTCCGACCTTGAGCATCCTTTTGGTAGAGGACTGCTCCAGCACCAACGGACGAGGCATCCACCTCCAGTAGGAATGGCTTATCCACATCGGGACGATGTAAGATGGGAGCGCTAGCAAAGTGGGACTTAATAGAAGTGAAGGCCTTGGAGACCTCTTCCGACCACAATTTGGGATTCGCTCCCTTCTTGGTGAGGGCTACCAAGGGAGCTACCAGAGTTGAGAAGTGGGGAATGAACTGGCGGTAATAGTTTATGAACCCCATAAAGCGCTGCACCGCTTTAAGAGAATGGGGCTCTTGCCAGTCCATCACAGCCTGTAGTTTGGCAGGATCCATAGCCAATCCCTGGGCGGAAATGATATAGCCCAGGAAAGGTAAGGACTCCTGCTCAAACACACACTTCTCCAACTTTGCATAAAGAGAGTTTGCCCATAGGAGGTCGAAGACTCTGCCAACATCTCTCCGGTGGGAGTCAATATCTGGAGAAAAGATGAGAATATCATCCAGATAGACTACAACCGAGGTGGAAAGCATATCCCGGAAGATGTCGTTGACAAAGTCTTGGAAAACGGCAGGTGCATTACAGAGCCCAAAGGGCATCACCAGATACTCATAGTGCCCATCTCTGGTGTTAAATGCCGTTTTCCACTCGTCCCCCTCACGGATGCGAATCAGGTTATAAGCACCTCGCAGATCTAGTTTAGTAAACACTCTAGCTCCCCGAAGCCTATCGAAAAGCTCAGATATCAACGGCAAAGGGTACTTGTTCTTAACTGTGATAGCATTAAGACCCCTGTAGTCTATGCATGGACGTAGTTCTCCATTCTTCTTCTGCACGAAAAAGAACCCTGCCCCAGCAGGTGACACTGACTTCCTGATGAACCCTCTTGCCAGATTCTCTTGTATGTACTGAGACATTGCCTCCGTTTCCGGGAGAGATAATGGATAGACTCGACCCCGGGGAGGCTCAGCACCAGGCAAGAGATCAATAGGGCAGTCATAGGGGCGATGGGGCGGAAGAGTCTCCGCTGCCTTTTTGGAGAATACGTCTGCATAAGACCAATATTGCTTGGGGAGAGAGGAGAGATCTGCGGGTACCTCTGTAGTAGTAACCTGAACGCACTCTCGATGACACCTGTTCCCACAAGATTCACCCCATCCCAGAATTCTGCCTGAGGACCACTCGATGTGAGGAGAGTGGTACCGTAACCAAGGTATCCCCAAGAGAACCTCATCAATTCCCTCAGGAATGACGAGTAGAGATATAATCTCCTGATGAGATGGTGACATGGACAGAGTAAAAGGGATAGTTTGATGTGTAATCTGTGTGGGCAGTGTCGACCCATTCACCACTCGTACCGTTACTGGTTGAGATAGCATGACCAGAGGAATTGCGTGACGTTGGGCGAAGGCTGAAGACATAAAATTGCCCTCCGCCCCAGAATCCACGCAGAGTTCCACCGAGTGAGAGGATGAGCCCAATGTTATTGTCCCCTTAAAGGACAATTTGGAGGCAAACGTCGCCGTGTCTAGTGCACCTCCACCAACTACCACTAGACGCTGACGTTTCCTCGACCGCTGGAGACATCTGGAGGCAAGATGTCCAGACTGTTGGCAAAGATGACAAATCTGGAGTGCACGAGCGGTCCGGGACTTAGATCCTGCTCGAGACTCTACCACAGGCTCATGGGGCTCAGGAGCCTGGTCTGGAGATTCCAAAGGTTTGGCGAAGGTGGGAGCCAGCCGAAACCTCTGCCTACACTGGGCTCGCGCTAACCTCCGCTCGTGAAAACGGAGATCAATACGAGTGGATAGAGTAATTAATTCCTCCAGTGTGGCGGGAATCTCCCTAGTGGCCAGGGCGTCCTTAATGTGGTCAGCCAGCCCCCTCCAAAATATAGGAATGAGGGCTTTATCCGACCACTCCAGCTCAGATGCTAAGGTGCGGAAGTGGATGGCAAAATGACTGGCCAAGGATGAGCCCTGAGTCAATGCCAACAATTGGAGCGCCGTATCATGGGTGACACGAGGTCCTAAAAAGACCTGTTTCAGAGTGCTCAGAAACAACGGAGCACTCTGCACCACATGATCGCTACGCTCCCATAGCGGCGTAGCCCACTGCAACGCTCTGTCCGACAGAAGAGACACTATAAATCCCACCTTTGCCCGCTCTGTAGGGAAACGAGAGGCCAGAAGCTCGAGATGGATAGAGCACTGACTCACGAAACCCCTACAAGACTTACTGTCACCAGAGAATTTCTCTGGAAGCGGGAGGCGAGTTAGAGTCGGGACAGGAGCGGCAGTGGACAAGGTGGCTGCAGCAACACTAGCAGCCTGAACAGCGACAGCAGTGACATCCACAGCTGAAGTTGAACGCTCAAGAGCCGCCAACCTTCCCTCCAGCTGCTGGATGTACCGCTGTGAACGCTGATCGTCCATCATTTACTAGCCAGACCCTGGCGCTAGTATTCTGTTAGGACTGGCGGAACGCACCAAGAAAGGTGATGTAGATGCGTTCGCAGTCCGGGGTCCACCGTGCAGGTGAAAACCTGCTGCTAGTAAATACAGACTATATGGCGGTACACTAAAGTATATACACGTGGGTTCAACCTCACCCAGCGTGAAGGGAGCAATCCTGCTGCGTCACAGGATCGCGGCACCGCACCTAAAGCGCGAGCGAGTAGTCAGTGTACTTAACCCCAACTGGGATTGAAGTCCGATTAGACCCTCGCTGGCACTACACCACAACTGGGTGTGTAAGGAAACTAAGTATAAATATATAAATCCATATAATGAGAAGAAAAATGATGCAGCACTCACCCTTGCGCTTCTTCCAAGTGTGCTCTTTATTCAGCAAAACATACTATGCATAGTATGAACCGGCATACGCAGTGATCTGTGAGGGAGCGGGAGTGAGGAGAGACTGGACGACGGCCGTTTCGCGCTACGGCGCTTCTACGGGTCCATGCATGGACCCGTAGAAGCGCCGTAGCGCGAAACGGCCGTCGTCCGGTCTCTCCTCACTCCCGCTCCCTCACAGATCACTGCGTATGCCGGTTCATACTATGCATAGTATGTTTTGCTGAATAAAGAGCACACTTGGAAGAAGCGCAAGGGTGAGTGCTGCATCATTTTTCTTCTCATTATATGGTCTTGTACAAAACTCTGACGATTGCATAGCACCACCCGCAGCTCACAGCAAGGGAGACCTCATCTGTCCTTCTGAAACAGATCGTTTAAGCGAATCTCCAATTGCGCTATAGTGAAGCTCTGTGCCGATCATCTTTCTGTTTCTTGGTAAAATAAATATATAAATGCACGGGAGTGCGAGCAATGCCGCACTGACGGACGCCACCAACCACACTGGCTTGGGTATGGAAAGCGCAAGGCAAGCGCACGGCGCCGTACAGGCGGACACAGCAAGAGGACGCTGTAATGTGTGTTTCGTGCTGTTGGATAAGTCGGGCGCTAGATAGCAAACATACACCTTCCGCGAACAGACATTCAATAGGGAGGGTTATTTAAAGAGCGACTTTCACTCACAACACACACACATATTTACAAGACAATACTAGCGCATGGCCGTGCGGTCATGCGCAGTTTATATAGTTGCAGCACAGGAAGTGGCTACAGCACTTTTGCCCTTCCAAGACCTGCCAAGAGGACCAATGGAATGTGCTGCAGAGCCTGAGCACATGACCCTCGATCTTCAACGGGAGATCTTACCCTGGGCATGCTCAGTACGTGCAGACAAGGACTTAGTCCCAGAGAAGTCCGCTCGCTGCTGACCAGCACTGACTTTAATGGCAGAGACTGGAGAAGCAGCAGCAACTCTTCGCACAGAGTCAGACTGAGCGAGACGCTGGGATCGACGTCCCTGCTGAGCAGACTCCACTGCGGCTGGAGGAGAATGGGAGACCGCAGTGGAGACGGATCGAGATTCCCCCTGTGCAGCAGAGGAAACTCGACTCCTAACATTACCCCCCCTCCTAGGGCCCCCCCCTCCTTGGGCCTCGCTACGTTCGAAGGCAGCAATGAGCTGCGGAGCCCGAATGTGCTCAACAGGCCCCCAGGACCTGTCCTCGGGGCCATAACCCTTCCAGTCTACCAAATAAAATTTTTTACCACGCACCACCTTGCACCCCAAAATAGCGTTCACCTCATAATCGTCCGTAGACGAACCCGATGTCCCAGCAGATGACTCGGAAAACCGGGACATATACACGGGTTTCAAGAGGGACACATGAAAGGTGTCGGTGATACCCAGGCGTGGCGGAAGGGCCAAACGATAGACCACAGGATTAACCTGCTCGAGGACCTTGAATGGGCCCAAGTAGCGAGGAGCAAATTTAGTGGACTCAACTCGCAGCCTGATGTTACGGGCGGAGAGCCACACCAAGTCGCCAGGAGCAAAGGTCGGAGCGGGGCGCCGATGAGCATCGGCGGAGGACCTCATTCTCTCCTTAGAGGCCCGAATGGCATCCTGAGTGCGGTCCCAAATATCCCGTGCCTCCACAGCCCAGTCTGCCACCCTGGAGTCGGCGGAAGACACGGGCATAGGCACAGGTACCCGTGGATGCTGACCATAGTTGAGGAGGAATGGGGTTTGTCCAGTGGAGTCGGCTACGGCGTTGTTCAGTGCAAACTCTGCCCATGATAGCAAGGATGCCCAGTCATCCTGCCTGGCTAAAACAAAATGTCGCAGGTATGTGACCAAGGTCTGGTTGGCCCTCTCTACCAACCCATTCGTCTCGGGATGATAAGCGGAAGAGAGATTCAACTCAATACTGAGAAGACGACAGAGCTCTCTCCAGAACCGAGACGCAAACTGGGGACCCCGGTCACTGACAATTTTGTCTGGCATACCATGCAGGCGGAAGATATGTCTAATGAACAACGCTGCCAAGGCCCGTGCAGAAGGTAACCGCGGCAGCGGCACCAAATGCACCATTTTTGAGAAATGATCGGTGATGACCCAAATGATGGTACAGCCGCGAGACTTGGGCAAACCCACAACAAAGTCCATCCCGACCATCTCCCAGGGTCTATCTGCCACCGGCAAGGGATAGAGCAAACCAGCTGGCCTTTGACGCGGAGATTTATTTTTGGCGCAGGAGACACACGCCAGAACATAATTCCTGACATCCCGGACCATATGCGGCCACCAGTACGTCCTCGCCAGTAGCTCAGATGTCCTCTTTGTCCCAAAGTGTCCACCCATCCTGGACGAATGAGCCCAAGAGAGAACCTCCGGTCGCAAATTAATGGGCACAAAAGTCTTGCCCGGAGGCACAGACTCTAGCGAAACCGGCGCCACGGTTCTCAGGCTCTCGGAAGGGACAATAAGCCGAGGCTCCTCTTCCTCCTCAGTTGACATAAGGGAGCGAGACAGAGCGTCAGCACGGATATTCTTCTCCCCGGCGAGATAATGAAGGGAAAAGTGGAACCAGGAGAACAGGGACCATCTGGCCTGGCGAGAATTTAGCCGCTGGGCTGTCTGCAAATAGACCAAATTTTTGTGGTCCGTGTAAACTTGGAAGGGAAACCGCGCCCCTTCCAGAAGGTGTCTCCACTCCGAAAAGGCCAACTTCATTGCTAGCAACTCCCTGTCCCCGATGGAGTAGTTCCTCTCCGCTGGCGTGAAGGTCTTGGAGAAGAAGAAGCATGGATGCTTCCGACCTTGAGCATCCTTTTGGTAGAGGACTGCTCCAGCACCAACGGACGAGGCATCCACCTCCAGTAGGAATGGCTTATCCACATCGGGACGATGTAAGATGGGAGCGCTAGCAAAGTGGGACTTAATAGAAGTGAAGGCCTTGGAGACCTCTTCCGACCACAATTTGGGATTCGCTCCCTTCTTGGTGAGGGCTACCAAGGGAGCTACCAGAGTTGAGAAGTGGGGAATGAACTGGCGGTAATAGTTTATGAACCCCATAAAGCGCTGCACCGCTTTAAGAGAATGGGGCTCTTGCCAGTCCATCACAGCCTGTAGTTTGGCAGGATCCATAGCCAATCCCTGGGCGGAGATGATATAGCCCAGGAAAGGTAAGGACTCCTGCTCAAACACACACTTCTCCAACTTTGCATAAAGAGAGTTTGCCCATAGGAGGTCGAAGACTCTGCCAACATCTCTCCGGTGGGAGTCAATATCTGGAGAAAAGATGAGAATATCATCCAGATAGACTACAACCGAGGTGGAAAGCATATCCCGGAAGATGTCGTTGACAAAGTCTTGGAAAACGGCAGGTGCATTACAGAGCCCAAAGGGCATCACCAGATACTCATAGTGCCCATCTCTGGTGTTAAATGCCGTTTTCCACTCGTCCCCCTCACGGATGCGAATCAGGTTATAAGCACCTCGCAGATCTAGTTTAGTAAACACTCTAGCTCCCCGAAGCCTATCGAAAAGCTCAGATATCAACGGCAAAGGGTACTTGTTCTTAACTGTGATAGCATTAAGACCCCTGTAGTCTATGCATGGACGTAGTTCTCCATTCTTCTTCTGCACGAAAAAGAACCCTGCCCCAGCAGGTGACACTGACTTCCTGATGAACCCTCTTGCCAGATTCTCTTGTATGTACTGAGACATTGCCTCCGTTTCCGGGAGAGATAATGGATAGACTCGACCCCGGGGAGGCTCAGCACCAGGCAAGAGATCAATAGGGCAGTCATAGGGGCGATGGGGCGGAAGAGTCTCCGCTGCCTTTTTGGAGAATACGTCTGCATAAGACCAATATTGCTTGGGGAGAGAGGAGAGATCTGCGGGTACCTCTGTAGTAGTAACCTGAACGCACTCTCGATGACACCTGTTCCCACAAGATTCACCCCATCCCAGAATTCTGCCTGAGGACCACTCGATGTGAGGAGAGTGGTACCGTAACCAAGGTATCCCCAAGAGAACCTCATCAATTCCCTCAGGAATGACGAGTAGAGATATAATCTCCTGATGAGATGGTGACATGGACAGAGTAAAAGGGATAGTTTGATGTGTAATCTGTGTGGGCAGTGTCGACCCATTCACCACTCGTACCGTTACTGGTTGAGATAGCATGACCAGAGGAATTGCGTGACGTTGGGCGAAGGCTGAAGACATAAAATTGCCCTCCGCCCCAGAATCCACGCAGAGTTCCACCGAGTGAGAGGATGAGCCCAATGTTATTGTCCCCTTAAAGGACAATTTGGAGGCAAACGTCGCCGTGTCTAGTGCACCTCCACCAACTACCACTAGACGCTGACGTTTCCTCGACCGCTGGAGACATCTGGAGGCAAGATGTCCAGACTGTTGGCAAAGATGACAAATCTGGAGTGCACGAGCGGTCCGGGACTTAGATCCTGCTCGAGACTCTACCACAGGCTCATGGGGCTCAGGAGCCTGGTCTGGAGATTCCAAAGGTTTGGCGAAGGTGGGAGCCAGCCGAAACCTCTGCCTACACTGGGCTCGCGCTAACCTCCGCTCGTGAAAACGGAGATCAATACGAGTGGATAGAGTAATTAATTCCTCCAGTGTGGCGGGAATCTCCCTAGTGGCCAGGGCGTCCTTAACGTGGTCAGCCAGCCCCCTCCAAAATATAGGAATGAGGGCTTTATCCGACCACTCCAGCTCAGATGCTAAGGTGCGGAAGTGGACGGCAAAATGACTGGCCAAGGACGAGCCCTGAGTCAATGCCAACAATTGGAGCGCCGTATCATGGGTGACACGAGGTCCTAAAAAGACCTGTTTCAGAGTGCTCAGAAACAACGGAGCACTCTGCACCACATGATCGCTACGCTCCCATAGCGGCGTAGCCCACTGCAACGCTCTGTCCGACAGAAGAGACACTATAAATCCCACCTTTGCCCGCTCTGTAGGGAAACGAGAGGCCAGAAGCTCGAGATGGATAGAGCACTGACTCACGAAACCCCTACAAGACTTACTGTCACCAGAGAATTTCTCTGGAAGCGGGAGGCGAGTTAGAGTCGGGACAGGAGCGGCAGTGGACAAGGTGGCTGCAGCAACACTAGCAGCCTGAACAGCGACAGCAGTGACATCCACAGCTGAAGTTGAACGCTCAAGAGCCGCCAACCTTCCCTCCAGCTGCTGGATGTACCGCTGTGAACGCTGATCGTCCATCATTTACTAGCCAGACCCTGGCGCTAGTATTCTGATAGGACTGGCGGAACGCACCAAGAAAGGTGATGTAGATGCGTTCGCAGTCCGGGGTCCACCGTGCAGGTGAAAACCTGCTGCTAGTAAATACAGACTATATGGCGGTACACTAAAGTATATACACGTGGGTTCAACCTCACCCAGCGTGAAGGGAGCAATCCTGCTGCGTCACAGGATCGCGGTACCGCACCTAAAGCGCGAGCGAGTAGTCAGTGTACTTAACCCCAACTGGGATTGAAGTCCGATTAGACCCTCGCTGGCACTACACCACAACTGGGTGTGTAAGGAAACTAAGTATAAATATATAAATCCATATAATGAGAAGAAAAATGATGCAGCACTCACCCTTGCGCTTCTTCCAAGTGTGCTCTTTATTCAGCAAAACATACTATGCATAGTATGAACCGGCATACGCAGTGATCTGTGAGGGAGCGGGAGTGAGGAGAGACTGGACGACGGCCGTTTCGCGCTACGGCGCTTCTACGGGTCCATGCATGGACCCGTAGAAGCGCCGTAGCGCGAAACGGCCGTCGTCCGGTCTCTCCTCACTCCCGCTCCCTCACAGATCACTGCGTATGCCGGTTCATACTATGCATAGTATGTTTTGCTGAATAAAGAGCACACTTGGAAGAAGCGCAAGGGTGAGTGCTGCATCATTTTTCTTCTCATTATATGGTCTTGTACAAAACTCTGACGATTGCATAGCACCACCCGCAGCTCACAGCAAGGGAGACCTCATCTGTCCTTCTGAAACAGATCGTTTAAGCGAATCTCCAATTGCGCTATAGTGAAGCTCTGTGCCGATCATCTTTCTGTTTCTTGGTAAAATAAATATATAAATGCACGGGAGTGCGAGCAATGCCGCACTGACGGACGCCACCAACCACACTGGCTTGGGTATGGAAAGCGCAAGGCAAGCGCACGGCGCCGTACAGGCGGACACAGCAAGAGGACGCTGTAATGTGTGTTTCGTGCTGTTGGATAAGTCGGGCGCTAGATAGCAAACATACACCTTCCGCGAACAGACATTCAATAGGGAGGGTTATTTAAAGAGCGACTTTCACTCACAACACACACACATATTTACAAGACAATACTAGCGCATGGCCGTGCGGTCATGCGCAGTTTATATAGTTGCAGCACAGGAAGTGGCTACAGCACTTTTGCCCTTCCAAGACCTGCCAAGAGGACCAATGGAATGTGCTGCAGAGCCTGAGCACATGACCCTCGATCTTCAACGGGAGATCTTACCCTGGGCATGCTCAGTACGTGCAGACAAGGACTTAGTCCCAGAGAAGTCCGCTCGCTGCTGACCAGCACTGACTTTAATGGCAGAGACTGGAGAAGCAGCAGCAACTCTTCGCACAGAGTCAGACTGAGCGAGACGCTGGGATCGACGTCCCTGCTGAGCAGACTCCACTGCGGCTGGAGGAGAATGGGAGACCGCAGTGGAGACGGATCGAGATTCCCCCTGTGCAGCAGAGGAAACTCGACTCCTAACATTACCCCCCCTCCTAGGGCCCCCCCCTCCTTGGGCCTCGCTACGTTCGAAGGCAGCAATGAGCTGCGGAGCCCGAATGTGCTCAACAGGCCCCCAGGACCTGTCCTCGGGGCCATAACCCTTCCAGTCTACCAAATAAAATTTTTTACCACGCACCACCTTGCACCCCAAAATAGCGTTCACCTCATAATCGTCCGTAGACGAACCCGATGTCCCAGCAGATGACTCGGAAAACCGGGACATATACACGGGTTTCAAGAGGGACACATGAAAGGTGTCGGTGATACCCAGGCGTGGCGGAAGGGCCAAACGATAGACCACAGGATTAACCTGCTCGAGGACCTTGAATGGGCCCAAGTAGCGAGGAGCAAATTTAGTGGACTCAACTCGCAGCCTGATGTTACGGGCGGAGAGCCACACCAAGTCGCCAGGAGCAAAGGTCGGAGCGGGGCGCCGATGAGCATCGGCGGAGGACCTCATTCTCTCCTTAGAGGCCCGAATGGCATCCTGAGTGCGGTCCCAAATATCCCGTGCCTCCACAGCCCAGTCTGCCACCCTGGAGTCGGCGGAAGACACGGGCATAGGCACAGGTACCCGTGGATGCTGACCATAGTTGAGGAGGAATGGGGTTTGTCCAGTGGAGTCGGCTACGGCGTTGTTCAGTGCAAACTCTGCCCATGATAGCAAGGATGCCCAGTCATCCTGCCTGGCTAAAACAAAATGTCGCAGGTATGTGACCAAGGTCTGGTTGGCCCTCTCTACCAACCCATTCGTCTCGGGATGATAAGCGGAAGAGAGATTCAACTCAATACTGAGAAGACGACAGAGCTCTCTCCAGAACCGAGACGCAAACTGGGGACCCCGGTCACTGACAATTTTGTCTGGCATACCATGCAGGCGGAAGATATGTCTAATGAACAACGCTGCCAAGGCCCGTGCAGAAGGTAACCGCGGCAGCGGCACCAAATGCACCATTTTTGAGAAATGATCGGTGATGACCCAAATGATGGTACAGCCGCGAGACTTGGGCAAACCCACAACAAAGTCCATCCCGACCATCTCCCAGGGTCTATCTGCCACCGGCAAGGGATAGAGCAAACCAGCTGGCCTTTGACGCGGAGATTTATTTTTGGCGCAGGAGACACACGCCAGAACATAATTCCTGACATCCCGGACCATATGCGGCCACCAGTACGTCCTCGCCAGTAGCTCAGATGTCCTCTTTGTCCCAAAGTGTCCACCCATCCTGGACGAATGAGCCCAAGAGAGAACCTCCGGTCGCAAATTAATGGGCACAAAAGTCTTGCCCGGAGGCACAGACTCTAGCGAAACCGGCGCCACGGTTCTCAGGCTCTCGGAAGGGACAATAAGCCGAGGCTCCTCTTCCTCCTCAGTTGACATAAGGGAGCGAGACAGAGCGTCAGCACGGATATTCTTCTCCCCGGCGAGATAATGAAGGGAAAAGTGGAACCAGGAGAACAGGGACCATCTGGCCTGGCGAGAATTTAGCCGCTGGGCTGTCTGCAAATAGACCAAATTTTTGTGGTCCGTGTAAACTTGGAAGGGAAACCGCGCCCCTTCCAGAAGGTGTCTCCACTCCGAAAAGGCCAACTTCATTGCTAGCAACTCCCTGTCCCCGATGGAGTAGTTCCTCTCCGCTGGCGTGAAGGTCTTGGAGAAGAAGAAGCATGGATGCTTCCGACCTTGAGCATCCTTTTGGTAGAGGACTGCTCCAGCACCAACGGACGAGGCATCCACCTCCAGTAGGAATGGCTTATCCACATCGGGACGATGTAAGATGGGAGCGCTAGCAAAGTGGGACTTAATAGAAGTGAAGGCCTTGGAGACCTCTTCCGACCACAATTTGGGATTCGCTCCCTTCTTGGTGAGGGCTACCAAGGGAGCTACCAGAGTTGAGAAGTGGGGAATGAACTGGCGGTAATAGTTTATGAACCCCATAAAGCGCTGCACCGCTTTAAGAGAATGGGGCTCTTGCCAGTCCATCACAGCCTGTAGTTTGGCAGGATCCATAGCCAATCCCTGGGCGGAGATGATATAGCCCAGGAAAGGTAAGGACTCCTGCTCAAACACACACTTCTCCAACTTTGCATAAAGAGAGTTTGCCCATAGGAGGTCGAAGACTCTGCCAACATCTCTCCGGTGGGAGTCAATATCTGGAGAAAAGATGAGAATATCATCCAGATAGACTACAACCGAGGTGGAAAGCATATCCCGGAAGATGTCGTTGACAAAGTCTTGGAAAACGGCAGGTGCATTACAGAGCCCAAAGGGCATCACCAGATACTCATAGTGCCCATCTCTGGTGTTAAATGCCGTTTTCCACTCGTCCCCCTCACGGATGCGAATCAGGTTATAAGCACCTCGCAGATCTAGTTTAGTAAACACTCTAGCTCCCCGAAGCCTATCGAAAAGCTCAGATATCAACGGCAAAGGGTACTTGTTCTTAACTGTGATAGCATTAAGACCCCTGTAGTCTATGCATGGACGTAGTTCTCCATTCTTCTTCTGCACGAAAAAGAACCCTGCCCCAGCAGGTGACACTGACTTCCTGATGAACCCTCTTGCCAGATTCTCTTGTATGTACTGAGACATTGCCTCCGTTTCCGGGAGAGATAATGGATAGACTCGACCCCGGGGAGGCTCAGCACCAGGCAAGAGATCAATAGGGCAGTCATAGGGGCGATGGGGCGGAAGAGTCTCCGCTGCCTTTTTGGAGAATACGTCTGCATAAGACCAATATTGCTTGGGGAGAGAGGAGAGATCTGCGGGTACCTCTGTAGTAGTAACCTGAACGCACTCTCGATGACACCTGTTCCCACAAGATTCACCCCATCCCAGAATTCTGCCTGAGGACCACTCGATGTGAGGAGAGTGGTACCGTAACCAAGGTATCCCCAAGAGAACCTCATCAATTCCCTCAGGAATGACGAGTAGAGATATAATCTCCTGATGAGATGGTGACATGGACAGAGTAAAAGGGATAGTTTGATGTGTAATCTGTGTGGGCAGTGTCGACCCATTCACCACTCGTACCGTTACTGGTTGAGATAGCATGACCAGAGGAATTGCGTGACGTTGGGCGAAGGCTGAAGACATAAAATTGCCCTCCGCCCCAGAATCCACGCAGAGTTCCACCGAGTGAGAGGATGAGCCCAATGTTATTGTCCCCTTAAAGGACAATTTGGAGGCAAACGTCGCCGTGTCTAGTGCACCTCCACCAACTACCACTAGACGCTGACGTTTCCTCGACCGCTGGAGACATCTGGAGGCAAGATGTCCAGACTGTTGGCAAAGATGACAAATCTGGAGTGCACGAGCGGTCCGGGACTTAGATCCTGCTCGAGACTCTACCACAGGCTCATGGGGCTCAGGAGCCTGGTCTGGAGATTCCAAAGGTTTGGCGAAGGTGGGAGCCAGCCGAAACCTCTGCCTACACTGGGCTCGCGCTAACCTCCGCTCGTGAAAACGGAGATCAATACGAGTGGATAGAGTAATTAATTCCTCCAGTGTGGCGGGAATCTCCCTAGTGGCCAGGGCGTCCTTAACGTGGTCAGCCAGCCCCCTCCAAAATATAGGAATGAGGGCTTTATCCGACCACTCCAGCTCAGATGCTAAGGTGCGGAAGTGGACGGCAAAATGACTGGCCAAGGACGAGCCCTGAGTCAATGCCAACAATTGGAGCGCCGTATCATGGGTGACACGAGGTCCTAAAAAGACCTGTTTCAGAGTGCTCAGAAACAACGGAGCACTCTGCACCACATGATCGCTACGCTCCCATAGCGGCGTAGCCCACTGCAACGCTCTGTCCGACAGAAGAGACACTATAAATCCCACCTTTGCCCGCTCTGTAGGGAAACGAGAGGCCAGAAGCTCGAGATGGATAGAGCACTGACTCACGAAACCCCTACAAGACTTACTGTCACCAGAGAATTTCTCTGGAAGCGGGAGGCGAGTTAGAGTCGGGACAGGAGCGGCAGTGGACAAGGTGGCTGCAGCAACACTAGCAGCCTGAACAGCGACAGCAGTGACATCCACAGCTGAAGTTGAACGCTCAAGAGCCGCCAACCTTCCCTCCAGCTGCTGGATGTACCGCTGTGAACGCTGATCGTCCATCATTTACTAGCCAGACCCTGGCGCTAGTATTCTGATAGGACTGGCGGAACGCACCAAGAAAGGTGATGTAGATGCGTTCGCAGTCCGGGGTCCACCGTGCAGGTGAAAACCTGCTGCTAGTAAATACAGACTATATGGCGGTACACTAAAGTATATACACGTGGGTTCAACCTCACCCAGCGTGAAGGGAGCAATCCTGCTGCGTCACAGGATCGCGGTACCGCACCTAAAGCGCGAGCGAGTAGTCAGTGTACTTAACCCCAACTGGGATTGAAGTCCGATTAGACCCTCGCTGGCACTACACCACAACTGGGTGTGTAAGGAAACTAAGTATAAATATATAAATCCATATAATGAGAAGAAAAATGATGCAGCACTCACCCTTGCGCTTCTTCCAAGTGTGCTCTTTATTCAGCAAAACATACTATGCATAGTATGAACCGGCATACGCAGTGATCTGTGAGGGAGCGGGAGTGAGGAGAGACTGGACGACGGCCGTTTCGCGCTACGGCGCTTCTACGGGTCCATGCATGGACCCGTAGAAGCGCCGTAGCGCGAAACGGCCGTCGTCCGGTCTCTCCTCACTCCCGCTCCCTCACAGATCACTGCGTATGCCGGTTCATACTATGCATAGTATGTTTTGCTGAATAAAGAGCACACTTGGAAGAAGCGCAAGGGTGAGTGCTGCATCATTTTTCTTCTCATTATATGGTCTTGTACAAAACTCTGACGATTGCATAGCACCACCCGCAGCTCACAGCAAGGGAGACCTCATCTGTCCTTCTGAAACAGATCGTTTAAGCGAATCTCCAATTGCGCTATAGTGAAGCTCTGTGCCGATCATCTTTCTGTTTCTTGGTAAAATAAATATATAAATGCACGGGAGTGCGAGCAATGCCGCACTGACGGACGCCACCAACCACACTGGCTTGGGTATGGAAAGCGCAAGGCAAGCGCACGGCGCCGTACAGGCGGACACAGCAAGAGGACGCTGTAATGTGTGTTTCGTGCTGTTGGATAAGTCGGGCGCTAGATAGCAAACATACACCTTCCGCGAACAGACATTCAATAGGGAGGGTTATTTAAAGAGCGACTTTCACTCACAACACACACACATATTTACAAGACAATACTAGCGCATGGCCGTGCGGTCATGCGCAGTTTATATAGTTGCAGCACAGGTAGTGGCTACAGCACTTTTGCCCTTCCAAGACCTGCCAAGAGGACCAATGGAATGTGCTGCAGAGCCTGAGCACATGACCCTCGATCTCCAACGGGAGATCTTACCCTGGGCATGCTCAGTACGTGCAGACAAGGACTTAGTCCCAGAGAAGTCCGCTCGCTGCTGACCAGCACTGACTTTAATGGCAGAGACTGGAGAAGCAGCAGCAACTCTTCGCACAGAGTCAGACTGAGCGAGACGCTGGGATCGACGTCCCTGCTGAGCAGACTCCACTGCGGCTGGAGGAAAATGGGAGACCGCAGCGGAGACGGATCGAGATTCCCCCTGTGCAGCAGAGGAAACTCGACTCCTAACAGAAGGAGCCCTGTTTTACTTTTTCAAAGCAGAATTGGCTGGAATTGAGATCGGACGCCATGTCGCGTTTGGAGAGCCCCTGATGTGCCTAAACAGTGGAAACCCCCAATTATAACTGAAACCCTAACTCCAACCCTAGCCCTAACCCTAGCCCTAACCCTAACCCTAGCCCTAACCCTAACCCTAGCCCTAATGGGAAAATGGAAATAAATACATTTGTTTTACATTTTATTATTTTTCCCTAACTAAGGGAGTGATGAAGGGGGGTTTGATTTACTTTTATAACGTTTTTTTGGCGGATTTTTAGGGTTGGCAGCTGTCACACACTAAAAGACGCTTTTTATTGCAAAAAATAGTTTTTGCATCACCACATTTTGAGAGCTATAATTTATCCATATTTTGGCCCACAGAGTCATATGAGGTCTTGTTTTTTGCGGGACGAGTTGACGTTTTTATTGGTAACATTCTCGATCTCCCATGACAGCACTACGGAGAGAGGGGATCCGCCCTTCAGGGACAGGAAACCTACAGATAAAAGGGCGGTACCTCTCCCTCGCATCAGTTGGTTTCCTGTTCCTGAACAGGGACCCTCTTTCCGGTGGTACCTGTTATGAAGACCGATGGACCGGGACCGGGCGGTCAAGTTCCGGCAGCGAGGAGGCTCCTGCCGCGGCTTGTCCGGCTCCCGAAGCCGCCACCGCTGGAACCGAGGGATTCTTCAGGGTGAGCGGAGGGAGAACGCCGCCGATTCTGAGGAGAGGAAGGGGCGCTGGATCACCCGGAGCTCCTGTGCCGATAAGCGCACGCTCCGGGTGTACTAAGATGGCCGCTGCTCCGGAAATGCGGCAGGACTTCCGTGTCATCGCCGCGCGCATGCGCGGTAGCTTCTCTTCTCCCTGGAGGACGTGACGCAGGACCGGAAGTGCGGGGAACGCCGGAGGTGGCGCCAAATACAAATAGGGAGATGGTGCACACATAGTTGTCGCACCATCTCCCTGTAAATCATGGAAGACAGCGATCCACAGGAGCTGCAGCCTATGCAGCAGCACCATAAGAAGACAGACCCTAAGAGCGCTAGGAGTGGGTCTAGCAGCCGTTCTACACAGCGCAGCAGGTCTGCTGCGAAGACTAGTTCACCTCCTCGGGAACCTTCCATTCCAGACCCAGGGCCCCCTCCAGAACCGGTACCTGCCTGCACGTCCGAATGGTGAGTTGATCTTCGTGAATGTATATATTATAATAGGGCTCCCTCTTCTCCCTTAATAGGGAAAGAAGAAGTTGGAGAAAAGGAAAAACAAATCCTGCCCCATCTGTGACAAAGCTTTACCAGTAGCCTGGGACAAAAAGCTTTGTAAATCATGTATCCAGCGTGTGCTATGTGAGGAGACTCCCGACTTTGCATCCGAGCTAAAAAATATTATTAGATCTGAGGTTCAGAATGCTGTATCTTCCTCCAAAAAAGGAAAAGATAAAGTAAAGGAAACAGTACAATCCCACTCTGTCCGATCCTCATCTGAAGACGCAGATTCGGACGATTCTGACTCCTCCCTATCCTCCTCCGAGGAAGATTCGGGCCGACATTGTTTTCCACTCGAGGAAGTGGATGCCTTAGTGAGAGCCGTTAGGGCTACTATGGGGGTGGAGGAGCCTAAACCTGACAAAACAGCCCAAGACATAATGTTTGGTGGCTTGGGACAAAAAAAACGGAAAACCTTTCCTTTAAATCCCAATGTCCAATCCCTAATTAAAAAAGAATGGGAAAAACCAGATAGGAGGAACTCTTCAGTGCCCTCGCTTAAAAGAAAGTATCCCTTCGAAGATGACGCATCCACTTCCTGGGATAAGGCACCAAAGTTGGATGTAGCGGTGGCAAAAGCCTCGAAAAAATTTGCGCTCCCGTTCGAGGACATGGGTACCCTCAGAGACCCTTTAGATAAGAAAGCAGACACATTTCTTAAAGGGGCATGGGAATCGGCTGGGGGTAGCTTGAGGCCTACTGTTGCGGCTACCTGCACCTCCAGATCTCTGATGGTATGGATTGATCAATTAGAGAGTCAAATTAGAGATGGGCTACCCAGGAATAAATTACTGGATTCTATCCCTGCAATTAGAGCAGCAGCAGCATTCCTGGCGGACTCCTCGGCAGACTCCGTACGGTTAACATCTAAGGCCGCTGCTCTCTCCAACGCAGCCAGAAGAACCTTATGGCTCAAAAGCTGGCCTGGAGATCTCCAGACAAAGCTAAAGCTATGTTCTATTCCGTGTGAAGGAAATTTTCTGTTTGGAGAGACCCTGGATGACATCCTCCAAAAAGCAGGAGACAAAAAGAAGGGGTTTCCAAATTTGGGCCCAGCTCCATTCAGGCAGTCCTTTCGGAATCGGATATTTTTCCGCCGCAGACCCCCCAGGGAGCAGAATAAATGGGAAGAAGGCAGGAGAAGGGATAGAGGTTACCTCTTTGGCAACACCTCTCGCGACAAAAAACCCTCCAAATGACATTGTGCCTACGGTAGGGGGAAGACTCACATCTTTCCTTCCCGCCTGGAAGAAAATATCCAACAACACCTGGATTCTAAACATCATTCAGTACGGTCTAAAAATAGATTTTATTTCTTTCCCTCCCCGGAAGTACATAGAAACGAAAATAAGATCTTCAGTGGCAGAACAAGCAGCTTTAGAGAAAGAAATTATTTCCCTACTGCAAAAATCTGTGATTCAAGAAATCCCTCCTCAGGAAGTAGGAGAAGGATTTTTCTCCCCTCTTTTTTTAGTACCAAAACCCGACGGGTCCTTTCGGACCATTATAAATCTAAAAAACCTGAACAAATACGTAAAAAATTACAAATTCAAAATGGAAACAATAAAGTCCACCATAAAAATCCTGTTTCCGAATTGCTACATGGTCGTGATAGACCTAACCGATGCATATTATCATGTGCCCATCCACAATCAGTCTCAAAAATTCCTGAGATTGGCAGTTCCCATAAAAGAACAATTAAGATTTTTTCAGTACAGAGCTCTTCCGTTCGAAATCTCTATAGCTCCTCGAATATTCACAAAGGTAATAGCGGAAATGATGGCCCACATAACAAAATATATTAATAGTCCCTTACCTAGACAACTTTCTCATCGTAAGCAACTTGGCCCAAAGTTGCAAAGAACAGAGGGACCGGGTAATGACTATCTTGACGGACTTTGGGTGGCTCATAAACTTAAAAAAATCAAAGTTGGAACCCTGTCAAGTACAGGAGTTCCTAGGTCTGACATTAGACTCCCGAGTACAAGAATGCCGACTTCCAAACCCCAAAAAAGTCAACATATTAGCCATGATAGCGCGAACCTTTCACCATCCTTCCATGACTCTAAGGAGAGCAATGTCACTACTAGGCTCTCTGTCCTCATGCCTACCAGCGATACCCTTTGCACAGTTCCACACAAGAGAACTTCAGTGGCACGTACTCGAATGGCAGTCAATACTAAAAGACAAATTGGAAAGTCGAATCACCCTGAGTTCCTCAGTTATTCATTCCCTTCGTTGGTGGGCAGAGAGCCAAAACTTATCAAAGGGAGTTCCTTGGGTGACACAAATATCCCGGGTGATAACAACCGATGCGAGTCCCACAGGGTGGGGGGCTCATATGGGGGACAGAGTGGCTCAGGGAACCTGGTCAGTTCAGGAAATATCAGCATCCTCAAACCAAAAAGAACTTTGGGCAGTGCTTCAGGCTCTTCTTTCTTTTCTGACCTATATTCAGGGACATCATGTCCAAATTTTTTCAGACAACAAAGTGACTGTAGCGTATATAAACCACCAGGGAGGAACAAGGTCTCAGGCACTCATGAGTTCTTCAGCCAAAATTTTCAACCTTGCAGAAGAAAATCTACTATCCCTCTCTGCGCTACACATTCAGGGTTCAAACAACGAGAGAGCAGATTACCTGAGTCGATCGCTGTTAAAACAAGGCGAGTGGTCCCTAAACCAATCCATCTACGATCAGATCTCAAAAAAAGTGGGGAGCACCGACAATAGATCTATTCACCAATTACAAAAACAAAAAGGTGAACAAATTCTGCTCACTGAACCCGGTAGGGAATCCACAGGCTCTAGATGCCTTTATGATTCCGTGGACTCAAAAATTAACTTATGCTTTTCCTCCAACTATTCTGATCCCGGCAGTCATTCGGAAAGTCAGAGAGGACAAAGCGAAAATGATCCTCATAGCCCCGTTCTGGCCAAAAAGGACGTGGTTCTCCTGGCTGAGGATGCTTTCGGTCTTGGACCCATGGGTCCTGCCGAATATACCAGACCTTCTACATCAAGGGCCGATCTTCCACCCACAGGAATCGAACTTACATTTGACAGCCTGGTTTTTGAACGGGGACTATTAAAAGAAAGAGGTTTCTCAGATAACTTAGTCACCACGTTGTTAAAAAGTAGAAAACCCATCACTACTAGAATATATGGGAAAACTTGGAAAAAATTTCTGTCCGTCTCCAAAGTAAAAGTCCAAGATGGGCCCTCAATTCCTAAAATACTGGAGTTCCTACAAATAGGTCTGGAACAGGGGTTGTCGGTTAGTACTCTTAAAGTACAAATAGCAGCTCTAGGAGCACTCTATAACCATAATATTGCGGCCAACCCATGGATAATTAGATTTGTTAAGGCGGTGACAAGATCAAAGCCATTAGTCGCTCAGAAAGTGCCCTCATGGGACTTAAATTTAGTCCTCTCGGCGTTAACAGGTCCTCCATTCGAACCCATAGAGACGATTTCCATTAAAACTCTATCACTTAAAACCATTCTCTTGGTAGCGTTAACATCCGCACGCAGAATAAGTGACATTCAAGCCTTATCCTCTAATCCACCCTTCACTAAAATATTAGATGATAGAGTCACTCTTAGACCTGACCCGGCCTATTTGCCAAAAGTGGCATAAAAATTCCATAGGTCACAAGAAGTCTCCCTGCCATCCTTTTGTCCAAACCCAAAAAATGAGAAAGAGCAGAACTTCCATAATCTAGACGTCAGAAGGTGCCTAATCCAATCTTTAGATTCCACCAGAGAGTATAGGAAGGAAGGCTCTCTGTTTGTCTGTTTCCAGGGTCCCAGAAAAGGATTCCGGGCATCCAAGGGTACATTGGCGAGGTGGATAAAGGAGGCGATAGTCCTGGCATATTCATCCTCGGGGAATGAGATCCCAGATGGTATAAGAGCACATTCCACAAGAGCAGTAGCTACCTCATGGGCTGAGAGGTCAGAGGTATCAATAGAGCAAATCTGTAAAGCGGCCACCTGGTCATCACCATCGACCTTTTTTAGACACTATAGATTAAATCTAGCCTCTGTGTCTGACTTAACCTTCGGACGAAGGGTTCTCGAGGCGGTGGTCCCTCCCTAAGCTTAGTCTCTGCAATTCTCTCCGTAGTGCTGTCATGGGAGACCGAGAAAGTCGTAGTTACTCACCGATAACGGTGTTTCTCGGAGCCCATGACAGCACTCGCTTATTCCCTCTCATCACGTGTGCGGTGAGCACCTTTAATTACATATAATTTATATAGTGTATATAGTATGAGTATAGGCACGGGGTTCCTCTTTTAAGAAATGTTGTAATATGATTTTTTCTCTGTTGTAAACTAACCTGGAGGTCCTCCGATGCTCTGTAAACCAACTGATGCGAGGGAGAGGTACCGCCCTTTTATCTGTAGGTTTCCTGTCCCTGAAGGGCGGATCCCCTCTCTCCGTAGTGCTGTCATGGGCTCCGAGAAACACCGTTATCGGTGAGTAACTACGACTTTTTCGGGCAGATTACATTTTTTGATCGCTTTTTATTCCGATTTTTGGGAGGCGGAATGAACAAAAACCAGCAATTCCTGAATTTCTTTTAGGGGGGGCGCTTATACCGTTCCATGTGTGGTAAAATTGATAAAGCAGTTTTATTCTTCAGGTCAGTACGATTACAGCGATACCTCATTTATGTAATTTTTTTTATGTTTTGGTGCTTTTACACAATAAAAACTATTTTATATAAAAAATAATTGTTTTTGCATCGCATTATTCTGAGAGCTATAACTTTTTTATTTTTCAGCTGATGATGCTGTATGGCGGCTTTTTTTTGTGGGACAAGATGACGTTTTCAGCGGTACCATGGTTATTTATATTCGTTGTTTTGATCGCGTGTTATTCCACTTTTTGTTCGCCTGTATGATAATAAAGCAATGTTTTTTGCCTTGTTTTTTTTTTTTTTTTTTTTGCGGTGTTCACTGAAGGGGTTAACTAGTGGGATAGTTTCATAGAGCGGGTCGTTACGGACGCGGCCATACCAAATATGTGTACATTTATTGTTTTTTTTTTTTTTTACATAAATAAATGGATTTATTGGGAAATGTTTTTTTTTTTTATTTGGGGATTTTTTTTTTTTTTTTTTTACACATTCTATTTTTTTTTTTAACTTTCTAACATTGTCCCAGGGTGGGACATCTCTGTATTAGATCAGATCGTTGATCTGACACTGTGCATAGCACACTGTCAGATCAACGATCTGACATGCAGTTTAGCTGGCTCTCCAGCGCCTGCTCCTTCCGGGTCACCGGAGCAACGCGATCTCATTGCGTTGCTCCGGTGGGAGAGCGCAGGGAGCCCCCGTCCCTGCGTGATCCCCCTCTATGCCGCTGTCACTACTGACAGCGGCATCAGAGGGGTTAAATGCCCGCGGGCATTGCTGCGGGGTGTCAGCTGTCATATACAGCTGACACCCGCACCCGATCACCGCGGCGCTCAGCGCGAGACCGCGGTGATCGGTGCGCCGTACTAGTACTGCTGCTGGCACAAATGCAGTGCCGGCAGCGCAGTACTAGTACGGCGCATGGCGCGAAGGGGTTAACTGAGCAAGTAGTCTTCATCCATATATGATGTGTCAAGAATTGGACCTGGAAGCACAGACCAGTGGGAACTGAGTAAGAAAGGTAGATGTAGGGGACTAAGGAGGGGGAAGTATTATATTTCTTTAAGTAGCCTGAGGACTTTATGAGGTTAGCTCCCAGAAAGAGACATTTTGAAAGCAGAATTGTATTGCAGCGAGCGTGAAGGAAAGCAAGACACAGGAGAGGATACCAGAAGGGGACCAGCCCCGAACAGGCTGCCTCCTTCTGAGGCGCACAACACCGGTAGTGTTATGACCTGGTGGTTAGGAGCACCTGGAATGACCTGATAGTTAAACCTCATACAGGACGAGCTCTGGGATGTGGGAGCTCTGCTGACCGCAAGCCCTAATCCTATCACACATACTAAAAATAGCCGTGGAGCGCTCCTGACGCTCCCTAGGCGCCTCGTCACAGCCTAAGAACTATCTAGCCCTGGAGATAGAAAATAAAGCCTACCTTGCCTCAGAGAAATTCCCCAAAGATAAACGAAGCCCCCCACATATATTGACTGTGAGTAAAGATGAAAGTCACAAACGCAGAAATGAAACAAGTTTCAGCAAAGGGAGGCCAGACTTACTAAATAGACAGAGGATAGGAAAGGTAACTTTGCGATCAGCACAAAAACCTACAAAAGACCACGCAGAGTGTGCAAAAAGGACCTCCGCACCGACTCACGGTGCGGAGGGGCCACTCTGCATCCCAGAGCTTCCAGCTAGCAAGACAAAATCATGATAACCAGCTGGACAAGAAAACAGTGAACAAATAAAGACTATCAGGAACTTAGCTTCTGCAGGAGAAGGCAGGTCACCAGAGAGATCCAGGAGCGAACTGAAGCAATGCAAAAAACATTGACAGCTGGCATGGAGTAACGATCTGAGAGGAGTTAAATAGAGCAGCCAACCAAAGGATAAACCACGTCACCTGTGTAAGGAACCTCAGAAGCAGCAGCTTTACTCATAGCCACCAGAGGGAGCCCATAGACAGAACTCGCCGAAGTACCATTCACGACCACAGGAGGGAGCTTGACAACAGAATTCACAACACGGTAGCCTGTACACTGAGGTAGTAAGGACCTCTATGCCTTACTTCAGAGACTGGCAGTACAGCTAAATGCACGTAACCTGTCCGCACCTACACCCAGGAGGCACGGTGGCACCCCTCAGAGCCCGGGGCATGCTAGAGTCCCTATAAACAGCCTCAAGCCACCAGTCATGTTTTGTCCTATCTGACTACGGGGGATAGAGAGAGAAACACCATATCTGTGAGGCCCTTATTTGAAGCTTATGCAGTAAGGGGCTACACCACTACAGCGCACGAGAAGGCTATTGATTTCCACCTGGACAAGGGGACTCTGGACTTGCCTCCGAACCGGCCGGACTCTGCCTGCCCTGTGGTCTGGTGCCCTGGACTGTGTCCGCGTTCTTCACTCCCCCATTCACCATCTATATACTGGGAAGCCCTGGGGATATAATTCACCTGTGGGAAGGTATACCATCTAGCTGCCATAACATCACCCGAGTGGACCCCTTAAAGCAGCATCAGTCACCCTGACCGAATACCACAGGTGGGGTCACGAACACAAACTTTATTCCCTATAAAGACCTTTCCCTTTTATACGGATGTCCCAGGGCCACGGATCGGGTCAGCCAACATGACATCCCCCTGTGAACTGCAGGACCCAGCACCGCGTTACCCCCTTGCCCTGACGGGGCGCTCCATAACCAGTATAACGGCGCCAACCTCACACTGTGTGTAGGTTACTGTGCACAATCCTTCTGACAGGTTCCCTTTAAGTGGCTGTGGTCAGTGATGACTAGAGATGGGTGAACCCGAACAGCAAAGTTCGACGTCTGTACCAAATTACTACAAGATGAGGACCAGTATGCAGACATTACTGCAAAAAGAGATTCAGGATGGAGACATTATACCAAGATTAAACATTACTACAGTAGTCTACAAGATGGGGGACATTACTGTAATTTGATGATCAGGATGGGGCATTACTACAAGGGGAACCAGGATGGGATGTTACTATGAGATGGGAACCTTACTTCAAGATGGAGATCAGTATGGGGACATTACTAAAATGTTTGCCAGCAAATATGGTGCTAATTGTCAGACATTGGGGGAAACACAAGGTTAGAAATGTAAAAAAAACAAAATAAAGCATGAAAAAATATTTTCTCACTAAAAATGCTGTTTTATATGTAAACCAAACAAGTAAACAAAAAGAGTGCACTTTTATTATCGCTACATCCATAACAACCCTAGCTATAAAACTACCATAACCCATACAATGAATGCCATTAAAAAAATTTAAATAAACACTGCAAAAATGTTCAAATAAATGATAAAAAAAAATCGTGTCACTAAAAATTTCACTTAGTTCCACAAAACATACGGGCCCCCGAAAATTACAATTTTTTTATGTGTTGCCCATATATCCAGAGGTTGAGAACCCTAATCTAATTTGTATTGTACCAACTTTCCCATATTAGGGGTCTGTAGTGTATGAAGTGCATTGCTGAACAGGTCTGTACATCGACGTGTGGGACACGTAAAAATGGAATTTGAGTCTGAGCGTTAGAGCTGGCAATTATGATGACCTCAAATTATCTCAATGATATCACTGCAACTGAATTTATGAAAAAAAATATGATCTTTAATTTTATTAGGTTATTAGGCAGTTTTTTTTCCCGTACATTCTCATACTGTATATTTGGGGCCCAATGCTATTTTGAATCCAGGTTTTGCAAATCAGCGTGCTGCAATAAGCAATCATCAGCTGTTCATGGCAGAGTGCTGACCCCTGGAGGATTTCCATAAAATTGTTTGCAGATAGCACCCTGTACCTTAATAATGTGATCGACTGACCCCAAATAATGAAGGGCAATGTTTCATAAAGCCAAGTTTGCCAACAGTACACACACTATAGATATGTCAGATCCGCCGGTGAGGGGGAGAGGGGCTACTCTAGTGGAAGCCCCTGCAATCAGGCTACTTTTCACTGCAGGGATGAAAATGCATATAGATAATAATAAACTTTGATGGTCTTCTAGTCAGGCATATTAGAAAAGGCTGTCTAAACCAAAACCCCTTTTTAAAGGAAATCTGTCAATATTTCTGTTCGAACAATCTGCTGTTTTGGATGCTCAGATCAAACATCGCTAATCTCATATATGTAGGTTTTTGTTTTTTCTTACCTTTGTACCGACAATCATTCCCCCCACAATCAGCCTACATGGTGTTATTTGCTGTCATAAAAACCCATCAGTAATCCACTGTGGTGTCACCGAGAAGGGGGAGATAGGCATGATGGGGAGACTGAGAGCCTTCTACCTCTTATTATCACTATAGCATCTAAGGAGTTAAATGTTGAGATTTGGGGTGAGGTGTATGAAGGCGTAAGGGCATCATAGTTTGTGGGGGGCAGTGGAGTATCATACTGAATGGAGATGAAACCGGGTCATCATACTATGCAGGGAGTACTGTCAGGGAAGCATACTGCGTGAGGTCAACTTGGAGGATCGTACTGTGTGCGAGCATTGTGGGAGAATGATACTGTGTGGGGGCATTGTAGGGGATCATACTGTGTGAGGTCAACTTGGAGGATCATACTGTGTGTGAACATTGTGGGGGAATTATACTGTGTGGGGGCATTGTAGGGGATCATACTGTGTGTGAGCATTGTGGGGGAATGATACTGTGTGGGGGCATTGTAGGGGATCATACTGTGTGAGGTCAACTTGGAGGATCATACTGTGTGAGAGCATTGTGGGGGAATGATACTGTGTGGGATCATTGTAGGGGAATCATACTGTGTGGGAGCATTTTAGGTGAATCATACTGTGTGGGGGCCACTGTCTAGGCATCATATTGTGTGTAGGGGGGGTTGTGGGGCATCTTATTGTGTGAGGGCACTGTGTGGCATCATATTATGTGGGAAGCACAGTGGTGACATCTTTGATTAGGGGGATAACAATCATAATGATTGCTATGTAATGATCGTAGTCACAGGGAATACAACTGTACCTGCACGGAAAGGGGGCCCAGTCTATAGTTGTTATAACGGGAAGGTCTAATACCTAAAATGTCCTTTATATATATCTATCTTTTTTACAGTCTAGGCACTTTTATAATTTGCATTATTATAAAATGTCATACAATTCTCCTGCAAATCCCTAAATGTGTTTTTTTCACTTCACTTCTCAAACAAGCCACCATCAGGAAACCAATCAAGAAAAAAACTACTTGAATATAAATAATCAGAAAAGTATATAAAAGTTGAAAAAATATTTTATTAACACCAATAAGACAATACACAAATAATAAAAACAAGAGGAGTAGCCATGGATATCCGAAGTGATATATATATACTATTTTGTAGAAGGATTATATCCTATCTTATTATTTAGGTACCGTTAGAAGCAAAAAAGTAATAGCTGCTTCTTAAAGCTGCTGTATAAATATATATCTTAGGGCTGCTATATTAATATATTTCCACCATGGGACATAAGTGTAGGAAAAAGTACGTCAATATCTATGCCCTAATAGAGATTCTAAAGGTGCCTTTTTCATATCTTGCACCTACCCTTCACATAAGACAGCTTTGAAGCAAAAAAGTGCATTGTGCATAGTGCAAAAAAGTATACATACTAACCAGTAGTCATGATGGATGAACCAGAGCTACCTCCTTACACTCCAACGCGCGTTTCACACGTCTTGCTTCTTCAGGGAGAAAATAGTATATATATATATCACTTCGGATGTCCATGGCTACTCCTCTTGTTTTTATTATTTGTGTATTGTCTTATTGGTGTTAATAAAATATTTTTTCAACTTTTATATACTTTTCTGATTATTTATATTCAAGTAGTTTTTTTCTTGATTGGTTTATAGATTTGTGCATCTGCTTGAAGTACAGTTATTCTTACTTTGGGATTTTTTCCTTGTCGGATTAAAAAGCCACCATCAGGAGTCTGCAGCCGTCTATCATTCCTAAGCCTTATGTATTCATAATTCCAGAGAAGAAATAGAACAGGTAAGGAGTACAAAGTGAGTTAGACATAAAGATGCTCCAGAATTATCTCATAGGTTAAATAAATGTATTAAAACAGACACGTCAGGATATCTGACAAATCCTGAGTTACGGCTTGCCTGTGACTGCGCCTGATCAGTGTTGTATTCTCTACTATACTCTGCCACATAGCAATGCTTTGCAGACCAGCTATGGAGAACTATTATCTGCTATATTTGTACTTGTATATTGGTAGCATATCCTTCCTTGCCCCTGACGAAAAAAACGACACTTGACATGGACCTCTAATTTTTATGTCAATGTGTGCTTTTTGCACTGGTGCACATCGCGCCTAATTTATACATTTTGTACATTAACATAGTAACATAGTAACATAGTAACATAGTTAGTAAGGCCGAAAAAAGACATTTGTCCTTCCAGTTCAGCCTATATTCCATCATAATAAATCCCCAGATCTACGTCCTTCTACAGAACCTAATAATTGTATGATACAATATTGTTCTGCTCCAGGAAGACATCCAGGCCTCTCTTGAACCCCTCGACTGAGTTCGCCATCACCAACTCCTCAGGCAAGCAATTCCAGATTCTCACTGCCCTAACAGTAAAGAATCCTCTTCTATGTTGGTGGAAAAACCTTCTCTCCTCCAGACGCAAAGAATGCCCCCTTGTGCCCGTCACCTTCCTTGGTATAAACAGATCCTCAGCGAGATATTTGTATTGTCCCCTTATATACTTATACATGGTTATTAGATCACCCCTCAGTCGTCTTTTTTCTAGACTAAATAATCCTAATTTCGCTAATCTATCTGGGTATTATAGATCTCCCATCCCCTTTATTAATTTTGTTGCCCTCCTTTGTACTCTCTCTAGTTCCATTATATCCTTCCTGAGCACGGGTGCCCAAAACTGGACACAGTACTGCATGTGCGGTCTAACTAGGGATTTGTACAGAGGCAGTATAATGCTCTCATCATGTGTATCCAGACCTCTTTTAATGCACCCCATGATCCTGTTTGCCTTGGCAGCTGCTGCCTGGCACTGGCTGCTCCAGGTAAGTTTATCATTAACTAGGATCCCCAAGTCCTTCTCCCTGTCAGATTTACCCAGTGGTTTCCCATTCAGTGTGTAATGGTGACATTGATTCCTTCTTCCCATGTGTATAACCTTACATTTATCATTGTTAAACCTCATCTGCCACCTTTCAGCCCAAGTTTCCAACTTATCCAGATCCATCTGTAGCAGAATACTATCTTCTCTTGTATTAACTGTTTTACATAGTTTTATATCATCTGCAAATATCGATATTTTACTGTGTAAACCTTCTACCAGATCATTAATGAATATGTTGAAGAGAACAGGTCCCAATACCGATCCCTGTGGTACCCCACTGGTCACAGCGACCCAGTTAGAGACTATACCATTTATAACCACCCTCTGCTTTCTATCACTAAGCCAGTTACTAACCCATTTACACACATTTTCCCCCAGACCAAGCATTCTCATTTTGTGTACCAACCTCTTGTGCGGCACGGTATCAAACGCTTTGGAAAAATCGAGATATACCACGTCCAATGACTCACCGTGGTCCAGCCTATAGCTTACCTCTTCATAAAAACTGATTAGATTGTTTGACAGGAGCGATTTCTCATAAACCCATGCTGATATGGAGTTAAACAGTTATTCTCATTGAGATAATCCAGAATAACATCCCTCAGAAACCCTTCAAATATTTTACCAACAATAGAGATTAGACTTACTGGCCTATAATTTCCAGGTTCACTTTTAGAGCCCTTTTTGAATATTGGCACCACATTTGCTATGCGCCAGTCCTGCGGAACAGACCCCGTCGCTATAGAGTCCCTAAAAATAAGAAATAATGGTTTATCTATTACATTACTTAGTTCTCTTAGTACTCGTGGGTGTATGCCATCCGAACCCGGAGATTTATCTATTTTAATCTTATTTAGCCGGTTTCGCACCTCTTCTTGGGTTAGATTGGTGACCCTTAATATAGGGTTTTCATTGTTTCTTGGGATTTCACCTAGCATTTCATTTTCCACCGTGAATACCGTGGAGAAGAAGGTGTTTAATATGTTAGCTTTTTCCTCGTCATCTACAACCATTCTTTCCTCACTATTTTTTAAGGGGCCTACATTTTCAGTTTTTATTCTTTTACTATTGATATAGTTGAAGAACAGTTTGGGATTAGTTTTACTCTCCTTAGCAATGTGCTTCTCTGTTTCCTTTTTGGCAGCTTTAATTAGTTTTTTAGATAAAGTATTTTTCTCCCTATAGTTTTTTAGAGCTTCAATGGTGCCATCCTGCTTTAGTAGTGCAAATGCTTTCTTTTTACTGTTAATTGCCTGTCTTACTTCTTTGTTTAGCCACATTGGGTTATTCCTATTTCTAGTCCTTTTATTCCCACAAGGTATAAACCGCTTACAGTGCCTATTTAGGATGTTCTTAAACATTTTCCATTTATTATCTGTATTCTTATTTCTGAGGATATTGTCCCAGTCTACCAGATTAAGGGCATCTCTAAGCTGGTCAAACTTTGCCTTCCTAAAGTTCAGTATTTTTGTGACTCCCTGACATGTCCCCCTAGTGAAAGACAGGTGAAACTGTACAATATTGTGGTCGCTATTTCCTAGATGCCCGACCACCTGCAGATTTGTTATTCTGTCAGGTCTATTAGATAGTATTAGGTCTAAAAGTGCTGCTCCTCTGGTTGGATTCTGCACCAATTGTGAAAGATAATTTTTCTTGGTTATTAGCAGAAACCTGTTGCCTTTATGGGTTTCACAGGTTTCTGTTTCCCAGTTAATATCCGGGTAGTTAAAGTCCCCCATAACCAGGACCTCATTATGGGTTGCAGCTTCATCTATCTGCTTTAGAAGTAGACTTTCCATGATTTATATTTGGGGGTTTGTAACAGACCCCAATGAGAATTTTGTTACCATTTTTCCCTCCATGAATTTCGACCCATATGGACTCGACATCCTCATTCCCTTCGCTAATATCCTCCCTTAAAGTGGACTTTAGACAAGACTTTACATAGAGACAAACCCCTCCTCCTCTCCGATTTTTACGATCCTTTCTAAACAGACTGCAACCCTGTAAGTTAACTGCCCAGTCATAGCTTTCATCTAACCATGTCTCGGTTATTCCCACTATGTCAAAGTTACCTGTAGATATTTCTGCTTCTAGTTCTTCCATCTTGTTTGTCAGGCTTCTGGCGTTTGCGAGCATGCAGTTTAGATGATTTTGTTTTGTTCCAATCTCCTCGCTGTGGATTGTTTTAGAAATGTTCTTACCTCCCATCTGAGTATGTTTTCCTGGGTATTCTTTGTTCCAGTCTAATGTTTTTCTTCCCGTCCCCTCTTCTTCTAGTTTAACGCCCTCCTGATGAGTGTAGCGAGTCTTCTGGCGAATGTGTGTTTCCTAGGTTTGTTGAGGTGTAGTCCGTCTCTGGCGAGGAGTCCATCGTACAAGTAATTCACACCGTGGTCCAGGAATCCGAATCCTTGTTGTCTGCACCATCGTCTTAGCCAGTTGTTCGCATCAAGGATCCTGTTCCATCTCCTGGTGCCATGTCCGTCTACTGGAAGGATAGAAGAAAAACTACCTGTGCATCCAGTTCCTTTACTTTCTTCCCCAACTCTTCAAAGTCCTTGCAGATTGTCGGTAGGTCCTTCCTTGCCGTGTCATTGGTGCCAACATGTATCAGAAGAAATGGGTGGACGTCCTTGGAGCTGAAGAGCTTTGGGATCCTATCGGTCACATCCTTGATCATCGCACCTGGATACATTAGGTATGATGAATTTTGCACAACCATATAAGTTTGGTTTCCTTAACACTATGTTAGTGTTGGCTATTCTTTTTATGCCATCCTATTACAGGAGTTCAGATACACAAAAATACTGCACCTTTTTGAAAACTCATATTTAGTAACAGAGTCAAACATACTGACGGTACAGCACAGAAGCAGAAAAAAGCATTGACAAAGTATGAAAAAAAATGGTAGAATGTCAGACAGAAAGTTTATAGTATGCCATGATACTGGTCTGTGAGGCTGTAGAGTTTGGTCAGGAGTCCCATGCCATGTCCAACATCAAGGTCCATGCTTGCATTGTGTTTTTTATTCATTGCAATGCTTTTTCCAGCATGATGCAGCACCATATCACAAGGTAAAAGTAATAACTAAATCGCTCGTTGAACAAAATAATGCAATTTTGGGTCCATAGTCCAGAAACTCCACAGATCTCATGTCTCAGATCGATCTCCTGGGAGATCTGGGGATAGACAATCTTTACATACTGTGAATCGCAGAACTTTCATTTAGCCTGTGTGTTTTGTTCCTCAAATGGACTGCGTTTCCTTTGGTGCTGAAGAGGTTAACGACTCTTTTGTATGCTGATTACAAACATGCAGCTCCTTCAGAACTTTCCCCCTCACAATTTCCACTTCTTACATTACAAGTCTTCCAACATTAACTAACCTTTTTATTTGGAACAGGAAAAAAGCAAGGACCCCTACCAATACCCTATATAGAAGCAAAGCTTTCAGGGAATGGGTCTACCTAATGTCTCAGCCTACTACCTAGCTCAGTGATTTTCAACCTTTTTTGAGCCGCGGCACACTTTTTATACTTAAAAAATCCCGAGGCACACCACCAACCAAAATGGCACAAAATGGTGCGTCCAGGTTTGAGATGAAAGTCTGCAGTCATTCTATGTGACTGCAGGCTTCTGAATTCTCACAGCGCAAGCACTGCACACTTTCAGGATTCTCCCTTGCCGGTGGCCAGAGTGGACGGTCATGACAGCACAAGTATGTGATTTGGATACTTCTGGCCACATTCTAACTAGACATGTCCGGCCTCAGTCAATTCATTTTCATTGAATGAGGCCACACATGTCTAGTCAGCACGTGACCGCATGTATGTAAATCACCAACATCAGAGAATTATGATAGCAGTGTGCACTGTGAGAATTCAGAAGTCTGCAGTCACATAGTATGACTGCAGACTCATCACAACCTTGGACATCCCCTTTAATGTTCCTAACAAATAAAAATGAGAATTAGTATCACAAAAAAAACACATTTACATCCAGGTACCTGATAGATGACGTTGTTTGTGGAGTCGCCTCTTTCTTTTCATCTTCACCTTGTCCAGATGCCATGTTGACTCTTCTCATCCACCGGCAGAGCTCGTTCCTGCAGACTTCCATCTTCTCCTGTCTTCTGCAGCACATCCCGACACAACACCCTTAAAGATAGCAGTGTTATTATAATGCTCCGGAATAACAATATCTGCCCTAGGCTGAGCCCCTGAGTAAATAATTGCCCCTCACTTTATTCCCAGCACATAATATGACCCTCACTGTCCCTCTTATGGTACATGCCATCCACACTACCCTCTCTCTCTTTTCCATACTTCACACTGCCTTCTCATACGGTGTCCCTCATAGAGAGCCCAGTCTCTCTACTGTGCCCCTTCATTACACTCCTCCTACTTGGCATACTGTCTCCTCCTGGCTGTTACCCTCACACTACTCAGTATCTATTATGTGTCCACTCACACTTTCATCCCCCCATACTGTCTGCACACATTTCTAATAGCCTCCTCCTGTACATCCCCCCCTGCTAACATACCCCTTTGCTCTCTCCATATTTCCTCCTCACACATTCCCCCCTCACACATTCCCCCAACTCCCCATAATGTCCTCACACATCCCATCACCGTTGCTCCCAGTACTGTCAGCACACATTTTTCCCCTCGCTACTGTGTCCACCCCCATCTCCCCACTCACCCCCACAGAATATATCCACTGCCCTTCCGATAGAATAAATCCATCCCCTTCCACACAGAATGAATGCACCCTGCCCCACACATGCTAAATAAATTCCAGCCCCCCCACGTACACACTGAATAAATCCCCCCCACACACTGAATAAATCCCCCACACACACTGAATAAATCCCCCCACACACTGAATAAATCCCCCCACACACACTGAATAAATCCCCCCCACACACTGAATAAATCCCCCCACTCACTGAATAAATCCCCCCCACACACTGAATAAATCCCCCCCACACACTGAATAAATCCCCCCCACACACTGAATAAATCCCCCCCACACACTGAATAAATCCCCCACACACACTGAATAAATCCCCCACCCACACTGAATAAATCCCCCCCACACACTGAATAAATCCCCCCACACTTAATAAATCCCCCCACACACTTAATAAATCCCCCCACACACTTAATAAATCCCCCCACATACTCCCCATAAACCCACCCCACGCTGAATCTTCGGTGTCTTCAGCTCCACAGCACAGGAGCACTTACCACCAAGTGTCTTCTGTCTCCTGCGCGCCGGATAGTGACGTCAGCAGCGTGATCACATGACTTGATCACGCTGCTGGCGTCGCTCTGACCCAGCGGTCAGAGCCTCAATTGTACTCGCAGCTGGTAGATGTCTGCGAGTACAATTGATCTCCGGGAGCCGGCGCGCTGCAGCTTCTCTGTGCCAGCTGTCAGCTTGACAGTTGGCACAGAGAACAGCTGACTCCCGTTCCCCGCGGCACACCCGACCATGTGTCGCGGCACACTAGTGTGCCGCGGCACACTGGTTGAAAAACACTGACCTAGCTAATCTCATCAAACAAAGCATTTACTGGCTATCAAATGATGAACCTCCAGCGTGGTTGGACCCAGAATGTACATTGAATAAACACAGTCCCCCAAGGAATTGCTCTTCAAACACCCGCTTAATAAAAATCCCAGTACTCATAATCATCCCATTTTTTTCAGCCATTTTATATGCATGGAAAAAACTTTCCAAAAACAAGAAGGGAACCAATAAACTTAATTTACTATTAAAAACTCCAAATTCCCTCACCGTATCAATCCAAAACCTTACTCTCACTCCTCTTTGGCTGGAGCACGGTATTAAAAAAAAATAAGAGATTTACATGACGGGAAAAAATGTTCTACCTTTAGTAGCTTGAAGGCAAATTTTAACCTTCCCTCATCAGTATATTTTCACACTATTTGGTACTTAAAGATCAGATTCGAAACTTCTTACTGAACAAACCACTACTCTCAGAAGCAACTATTAATCTGTTAAGCAATGTTAATCATAGTATCTTATGGAGTAATCAAAGCATTTACAAATGGTTTGATGCAGATACAGAATTGGTCAAGTCCTCCTATATGCTGAAATGGGAAACAATTAAAAACTTCTCAACATCTTGAGCAATGGGAAAATGCCATTTCCTACATTTGTATGGCTTTACAGGAATCCTACTTTAAGATACTAACTAGGTGGTACTACTCCCCAACCCGCCTTTCTCACATAAACCCAAACCCTCATGTGTTGGAGAAATTGTGGAAGCTATGGAAGTCTTCTACATATGTTATGGAAATGTCCCAAAATTAATTCTCTGTGGGCTCAAACTTCTAACTTGATCAATAGAATTCATGGTAGCAGAATCATAATTACACCACAAATGGCTCTCATCATTAGAGATGGAAAACATAAACCCAGCAGCCAGACCTATCATAATTCATATTTTTCTGGTCATAAAACACTCCATAGCCTACCATTGGAAGAACCTAACCCCACCCATTTTTTCTGACATCTTAGACAAAATCAATATGCATAGATTTTATGAACAAAAATTTGCAAATGCTAATGACTACTATAGCAAATATGCTAAAAAGTGGGCGAAGTGGCTGGAAATATACCATGAACCAATGATTTAGAGTGTGTTATAAACTCAAATTGATATGTATTAAGATTGAATGTTACTCTGAATATGATGCTGAAGAACCTGTTAGGACTTTGTAGTCCTCTTTTGCTTGTATCTTCCCCTCTCCACCCCTACTCTTCCTTCCTCCTCCTTCCCTCTTATCCCTCAATATATTTTTTGTAAATGTTAATAAAAATTATTGAAAAAAAAAACCATACAGCTCCATCTCACAGCTGCTCCTAACCTGCTCATTTTCTCTCTATATAAAACCTGGCCAGACCTTCTCTTCTCATCCCTGCCTGTGAAAGTTTTGCTTCCTGGCTTGCTGGAATTGGTGTGCTGAAGTTGGAGTTCATTGTTGCTGCTGGAGATTGTTGTCTGCTGTTTTTTTATGTATGCTTTCTCCATTATCCTATCCCCATTTGGTTTGTACCTTCCTATCCTTCCCTTAATTCCTCTCTACCCTTGGTGAGTGTTTTTGCATGTAAGTTGCTTTTTGTTATCCCTATTTGTCTTATGTGTCTATACACTAACATATCAGTCCCAGGCCTCCTGGGGGAGAAGGCGGGAATAGCTTAGGCCAGGTTCACATTGCGTTAACAGCAGCCCGTTCAACACATGAGTTAACGGGCTGCTGTTAACGCAAGTGCAGAAATGTCATTGTGCTAGTGGTAACGGACCCGGAAACGCTGCAGCCTGCGTCCCAGGGTCCGTCACTCAATGACGGCACATCACTAGCGCACGCCCACAATGGGCGTGCGCTAGCGATGCGTCCGACATTGGACTAAATGGCGGCGTTAACGGACTACGTTACACCGCGTTATGCCACGGTGTAATGTAGTCCGTCTAACGGACGCCAAAAGCGTAATGTGAACCTGGCCTTAGGACTTTAACAGGAGCATAGTAAGGTTGGAGACTCGGGCCTCTCTATCTCCGGGACAGGGATAGTTCGTGTCCCAGTTCCATGGACAGTTTGAGGCCCCCCTTCAAGACTGAGGACTAAAGAGAATCCGTGGTCGATTTTCAAAAAGTTCATGGACACACAAGAACACAGAATTGGACGTGTTCTCAAAGTGCCAAGAAATGAAGCTCACCCCCAGCCACGAGGCAGCAGCAGGTGAAATTCAGACAGGAGCACCACGCAATTCCGTAGGTGAGAAATAACTTTTTACTTTTTTTCTCTCTTCCTTAAATACTGTGTGCTTTTCACATAGCTCCTTTCTACAAGAATGAAGCAAAGCTCTTAGCTAATTAAGATGTGATATGATTTACATTACTATAAAAAACGTATATGAGATAACGTATTTTTAAAAATATGCTTTTTCCAATGATACAACACCTCCAACCATTGGATTAAATTCGCTGCAAAGAAATAACCAACAAAATGCGTAATATGGGTCCATATGCCTCATAAAAATAATACAGTCTAACTATTCTGATTTGTAATAAACCTCTCCCCATAGAAGTCAATGGACTTGCATTTATGGATCCATTTTTTTCTATACTTGCCAGAGGTAAATTTGATTTTCTTTTTATGCTTCGCCGAACATTGTCACCATGCAGAATTTATTATATATCTCACTGCAAAATAATCTGTTTTCTCATCTCTATTTCCTGGGAATGAAAGTGCAGATCTCAGTGAAGGATATCTGAATCTAACAACAGCTGCAAGAAGGATTTCACACCCCTGATTCAGAACTGACAGGTGAATGTTGGTTCCAATGCAGGAAATGAGATTTCCACAGTGAGGCCGGTTTCACACGTCAGTGGCTCAGGTACGTGAGGTGACAGTTTCCTCACGTACCGGAGCCACTGACACACGTAGACACATTGAAATCAATGCATCTGTGCAGATGTCATTGATTTTTTGCGGACCGTGTCTCCGTGTGCCAAACACGGAGACATGTCAGTGTTCGTGGGAGCGCACGGATTACACGGACCCATTAAAGTCAATGGGTCCGTGTAAAACACGTACCGCACACGGACGTTGTCCTTGTGCAGTCCGCGTGCCGTGCAGAAGACAGCGCTACAGTAAGCGCTGTCCCCCCACATGGTGCTGAAGCCGCCATTCATATCTTCTCTGCAGCAGCATTTGCTGTAGAGAAGATATGAATATTCCTTTTTTTTTTTTGTTTCTCGTGTTTAAAATAAATATCCCTGTCCCCACCCCCCTCCCACCCCCTGTGCGCCCGCCCGCTGTTCTTAAAATACTCACCCGGCTCCCTCGCTGGCTGGCGCTGCTTCCTGTCCTGGCCGCATCTTCTACTGTATGAGCGGTCACGTGGGGCCACCGATTATAGTCATGAATATGCGTCTCCACCTCCCATAGGTATTCCTGTGTGACTGCGGCGTGGTGTGTTTTTCTGTGGGGATTGGTGTGTGGTCTCTTCACTGGGTGGCGGGTGGTGGTTTCAGCATAGGGCTGAAACAGGAGTTAGGGCCAGGCCTGGCGGCCCAGACAAGCACACCATCAGTGTAAATTCTGGGAGAGGGACACACAGGGTTTCCCCTAGTCTGAGGGATAACACAGGGGCCCGGGTAACCAGCCTTAGTCTCTCTTGGCAGCACCGTGACAAGTCCTTGCCCTGCAAGCTTCACTGCAGGTATCGCACACAGTGCCCTTAGCTCCTATGGGAGCTACGTGGGAGTTCCACCTCTCCCAACACACCACACCCACTGACTCCCATGTCCAGGTATTTAACCATGTGATGATCACATGATTGTGACATCACACAGGTCCTGTAAGGACTCTGCAGGTAGAGATATAGTGGGCTCCCTCCCACCCGCTCTGTGGAGGTCCACTAACCCTCTCAATACATAGCGTGCTGGAGGTAAGCTCTTTTGGTTTCTCATCACTGCAGCTAACATACGCAGTGATACATATCTCCCCTTATACACCATGCCAGTGATCCTGTCACAGGAGCCATAACATACCGGCATGAGCTCATAATTAAAGTGGTATTCTCATCTTCATAGCTGGGCGTGGTTTGACAGTCCTCACTTTTGCAATTTACTGCTTATTAAAATTTGCATGCCTTCTTGAGATATTTTAAACTTTTCTTTTGCTTACAGTTCATTACCTAGGAGACTGACCACTGCTGTCTAGCTTATAAGCACTACACTGAAGCTGAATGGAATTAGGAGGTGACAGTGGGCTCCATTATTTGTGTCAACTGAGAAACTAAGGTTTTTGGAGGGCACCGTCCCCTAATAAAGGGATCAACCAGAACATGCCAAAAACATGACATGTATGAAGAAGAAAAATAATTATTTAAATAAAGGTGATCAACTAGAAATATTTCATTAGGCTTTACTACAATAACAAGACATAGCCACATACTGAGAAATCCAGAAAATGTATATAGGACAATAGGGGTGATCCACCATACTTATCACAGCTACCAATGTGGCTTCAATAGGGGCAGATGGGGGGTTCCCAGTATGGCATCTTTCACTTACTGATGCTTCTTTCTTATATTTGATTGTGTTGGTGATTTACTTGGTTAACATGCTGCTTATGTATACAACTCAGGCATGTTTTTTGCATTATAGATTATTATATCTATGTGGGGTGTGCTATATATTTTTTTGTTTACACTTTATATGTTATATTTTTGCACTTTATAAATAAGTGTATAGATGGACTCTTTATATACTAATCAGCATATGACAAATTATCTACTGTAGTGATATAACAATACATAACAACTCTGTAGCCAATCAAGGTTGGCTTCACTCTTCCCACACTTTGGACAAATCACATACAGCCGGAGGAACTGGTGCTGAAAGCTGGCAGAGCCATTGCCTATACTGCCCTAACGGCACTGGCATCGGAAGTGAGTATAGGGGGAAACATAGGGATTGAGAAGAGGTTGTCCGAGTGGTAGACAACCTGTTTAATAAAAAAAGAGCTGCTAGACAGCAGAGGTAGTCGGTCTCAGACAACAAGAAAAAGTGTTATCTCAATAATAATCTATTTATATAGCACCAACATATTCAGCAGTGCTTTACAGATTTTGCACACATTATCATTGCTGTCCCTGATGGGGCTCACAATCTAAATTCCCTATCAATATGTCTTTGGAATGTGGGAGGAAACTGGAAGAAATCCACGCAAACACGGAGAGAACATACAAACTCCTTGCAGATGTCATCCTTGGTGGGATTTGAACTCAGGACGCCAGGCTGCAGTGCTAACCACTGAGCCACCATGCTGCCCTAATAATGGTTGGAAATTTTTTATAACAATAAATTGCAATAGTGCTGGTTTTTGCAATTATTATCCAACAATAACCATCTATGGAAATGGGAATAACTATTTAACCAAAACGTAAAAATAACACCCGCAAATGGAACATTTTGAAAACAGATCCATGATATATGCTTCACAGTCTATTAACTTTCACGTTCTATCTTTTGCTACAATCTTATTACTTCTACAGTCAAGCAGTTGCAGGCCAAGATGACATGTTCTGTGTTGTCTGATGAGAAGAAATGAATAGAGAAAAATATATCAATTATCCTAACACTCTGGAAAGGTTACCGAAACTGACAGGCATATGGAGAAGAACTATAAGATGATAGCGGTGTACACTGACCCAGCTTCATCAAGGATGTTCAGTTCTGGGTACTAGTAAGGCTGGCGTCACACTAGCGAGTTTTACGGACGTATGAGCGCATAAAATACGTCCGTAAAACTCGCCTAACAAACGTCCCAATTATTCTCTATGTCCCTGCTCCTATCTGCCGTATTTTACTGATCCGTATTATACGGCTTTCTACGGCCGTAGAAAATCGCAGCATGCTGCGTTTGTCACCGTATTGCGCAAAAAAAACGCCAATGAAAGTCTATGGAAGCCCCAAAAATACGGATTACACACGGACCAGCAGTGTGACTTGCGAGAAATACGCAGCGGTGTTAGAGAGAAAAGCCGGCAATTCCGTGCGGTGTACAGTAAAATCACACTGACAGCTTACAATAGAATAGGTAGAATAAATGTGTACACATAGAATAGGTATATATATATATATGTCAGTGAGACACATATATGTATATATATTATTATTTCATACAGCGCTAGATAGCTTTAAAGCCGGTAATTCAATTACTGGCTTTTGCAATCTCCTTCCTAAACCCGACATGATATGAGACATGGTTTACATACAGTAAACCATCTCATATCACCATTTTTTTGCATATTCCACACTACTAATGTTAGTAGTGTGTATATGCAAAATTTGGCCGTTCTAGCTATTTAATTAAAGGGTTAAATGGCGGAAAAAATTGGCGTGGGCTCCCGCGCAATTTTCTCCGCCAGAGTAGTAAAGCCAGTGACTGACGGCAGATATTAATAGCCTGGAGAGAGTTCACGGTTATTGCCCCCCCCCTGGCTAAAAACATCTGCCTCCAGCCACCCCAGAAAAGGCACATCTGGAAGATGCACCTATTCTGGTACTTGGCCACTCTCTTCCCATTCCCGTGTAGTGGTGGGATATGGGGTAATGAAGGGTTAATGCCACCTTGCTATTGTAAGGTGACATTAAGCCAAATTAATAATGGAGAGGCGTCAATTATGACACCTATCCATTATTAATCCAATACTAGTAAAGGGTTAAAAAAACACACACGCATTAATAAAAATTATTTTAATGAAATAAAAACAAAGGTTGTTATAATTTATTCTTCGCTCAATCCTTCTGAAGACCCTCGCTCTGTAACAAAGTAAAAATAATAAACCAACAATATCCATACCTTCCGAAGATCTGTAACGTCCCACGATGTAAATTCATCTGAAGGGGTTAAAATATTTTGCAGCCAGGAGCTTTGCTAATGCAGCTGCTCTTGGCTGCAAAACCCCGGGGAATAAAGGTAATGTAGGTCAATGACCTATATTTACCTTCATTTGCGGTGAGGCGCCCTCTGCTGGCTGTTCCTGGAGCATGGGAACTTTCCTAGAAAGCTCCCAGGCTCGAGTTCATATGAGGACAACCAGCAGAGGGCGCCCTCATATGAACTCGAGCCTGGGAGCTTTCTAAATGACTAATAGTTGCTGTTGTTAAAAAACAGATTTTATATGGACTGTGCATGGATCATGGATGACAAATGAGAAAAAACAACAACCCACTTTTCTGGATGAAAATCGGAACCATTTTTTACATGCTCGTGTGAACCTAGCCTGACTCAGACTAGCTGCCTCATAAATGCATATTGGTTCAGGTCAAGAGATTCATGGCCAGGTCAAGTATTGTGGACCGATCATGAACTGTAAAATGTGGATGTGTGAATGCACCCTAAAGATATGTGCACACAGCATCTTTTAGACTTTGGCATACCCGCATCATTTTTGAAGCAGATGAGCTTTCAGAAATACCTGGCGGTATTTCCCTTGACGCATCTTTTTTTTTGTCTCTTTAGGTGGTTTTTGCAGTAGCTTTGCCAGTCAGTGTATTATAAAAAAAAAAATCACATATACAGTGTCTTGCGAAAGTATTTGGCTCCCTGGAACTTTTCAACCTTTTCCCACATATCATGCTTCAAACATAAAGATACCAAATGTAAATTTTTGGTGAAGAATCAACAAGTGGAACACAATTGTGAAGTTGAATTTTGTGGAAATTCAAAAACTAAAAAGTGGGGCGTGCAGTATTATTCGGCCCCTTTATTTTCAGTGCAGAAAACTCACTCCAAAAGTTCATTGTGGATCTCTGTTGTCGTAAATGCCTAATGAGGACAAATATAATCCACCTGTGTGTAATCAAGTCTCCGTATAAATGCACCTGCTCTGTGATAGTCTCAGGATTCTGTTTGAAGCACAGAGAGCATCATGAAGACCAAGGAACACAACAGGCAGGTCCGTGATACTGTTTTGGAGAAGTTTAAAGCCGTATTTGGATACAAAATGATTTCCAAAACTTTAATCATCCCAAGGAGCACTGTGCAAGCGATCATATTGAAATGGAAGGAGTATCATACCACTGCAAATCTACCAAGACCCGGCCGTCCCTCTAAACTTTCATCTCAAACAAGGAGAATACTGATCAGAGATGCAGCCAAGAGGCTCGTGATCACTCTGGATGAACTACAGCTGAGGTGGGACAGTCTGTCCATAGGACAACAATCAGTCATAGACTGCACAAATCTGGTCTTTATGGAAGAATGGCAAGAAGAAAGCCATTTCTCAAAGATATCCATAAGAAATGTTGTTTAAAGTTTGAAACAAACCACCTGGGAGACACACCAAACATGTTGAAGAAGGTGCTCTGGTGTTATGATTAGGTAATTCAGAACCACAATGGACCTTGAAGTTCAGAGCACACAAAGTGACCTGACAATAACCAAAAGACATAGGACGAGCTCTGAGACGTGGGAACTCTGCTGACCGCAATCCCTAAACCTATCCAACCACACTAGAGGCAGCCGTGGATTGCGCCTAACGCTCCCTATGCAACTCGGCAAAGCCTGAGAAACTAGCTAGGCCTAAGATAGAAAAATAAGCCTACCTTGCCTCAGAGAAATACCCCAAAGGAAAAGGCAGCCCCCCACATATAATGACTGTGAGTAGAGATGAAAATACAAACGCAGAGATGAAATAGATTTAGCAAAGTGAGGCCCAACTTACTGAACAGACCGAAGATAGGAAAGATAACTTTGCGGTCAACACAAAACCCTACAAACAACCACGCAGAGGGGCAAAAAGACCCTCCGCACCGACTAACGGTACGGAGGTGCTCCCTCTGCATCCCAGAGCTTCCAGCAAGCCAGAAAAACCAAATAAGCAAGCTGGACAGAAAAAATAGCAAACAAAAATAACACAAGCAAAACTTAGCTTATGCAGAGCAGACAGGCCACAGGAATGATCCAGGAGGAAGCAAGACCAATACTAGAACATTGACTGGAGGCCAGGAGCAAAGCACTAGGTGGAGTTAAATAGAGCAGCACCTAACGACTTCACCACATCACCTGAGGAAGGAAACTCAGAAGCCGCAGTACCACTTGTGACCACAGGAGGGAGCTCTGCCACAGAATTCACAACAGTACCCCCTTGAGGAGGGGTCACCGAACCCTCTCCAGAGCCCCCAGGCCGACCAGGATGAGCCATATGAAAGGCACGAACAAGATCGGCAGCATGGACATCAGAGGCAAAGACCCAGGAATTATCTTCCTGACCATAACCCTTCCACTTAACCAGATACTGGAGTTTCCGTCTCGAAACACGAGAATCCAAAATCTTCTCCAAAATATACTCCAACCCCCCCTCCACCAAAACCGTGGCAGGAGGATCAACAGATGGAACCATAGGTGCCACGTATCTCCGCAACAATGACCTATGGAATACGTTATGGATGGAAAAAGAATCTGGAAGGGTCAAACGAAAAGACACAGGATTAAGAACCTCAGAAATCCTATACGGACCAATGAAACGAGGCTTAAACTTAGGAGAGGAAACCTTCATAGGAATATGACGAGATGACAACCAAACCAAATCCCCAACACGAAGTCGGGGACCCACACAGCGTCTGCGATTAGCGAAACGTTGAGCCTTCTCCTGGGACAAGGTCAAATTGTCCACTACATGAGTCCAAATCTGCTGCAACCTGTTCACCACCGTATCCACACCATGACAGTCCGAAGACTCAACCTGCCCTGAAGAGAAACGAGGATGGAACCCAGAGTTGCAGAAAAACGGCGAAACCAAGGTAGCCGAGCTGGCCCGATTATTAAAGGGCGAACTCAGCCAAAGGCAAGAAGGACACCCAATCATCCTGATCAGCAGAAACAAAGCATCTCAGATATGTTTCCAAGGTCTGATTGGTTCGTTCGGTCTGGCCATTAGTCTGAGGATGGAAAGCCGAGGAAAAAGACAAATCAATGCCCATCCTAGCACAAAAAGCTCGCCAAAACCTCGAAACAAACTGGGAACCTCTGTCAGAAACGATGTTCTCTGGAATGCCATGTAAACGAACCACATGCTGGAAGAACAATGGCACCAAATCAGAGGAAGAAGGTAATTTAGACAAGGGTACCAAATGGATCATCTTAGAGAAGCGATCACAAACCACCCAAATGACCGACATTTTTTGAGAGACGGGGAGATCCGAAATAAAATCCATAGAGATATGTGTCCAAGGCCTCTTCGGGACCGGCAAGGGCAAAAGCAACCCACTGGCACGAGAACAGCAGGGCTTAGCCCGAGCACTCTTCTTGGTCAAATCGGTCAATGGTTTAGCAATACTAGAAAAATTACAGATGAAGCGACGATAAAAATTAGCAAAGCCCAGGAACTTTTGCAGACTCTTCAGAGATGTCGGCTGAGTCCAATCATAGATGGCCTGGACCTTAACAGGGTCCATCTCGATAGTAGAAGGGGAAAAAATGAACCCCAAAAATGAAACCTTCTGAACACCAAAGAGACACTTTGATCCCTTCACAAACAAAGAATTAGCACGCAGGACCTGGAACACCATTCTGACCTGCTTCACATGAGACTCCCAATCATCCGAGAAGACCAAAATATCATCCAAGTATACAATCAGGAATTTATCCAGGTACTCTCGGAAGATGTCATGGATAAAGGACTGAAACACCGATGGAGCATTGGCAAGTCCGAAAGGCATAACTAGGTACGCAAAATGGCCCTTAGGCGTATTAAATGCAGTTTTCCATTCATCGCCCCGCTTAATACGCACAAGATTATACGCACCACGAAGATCAATCTTGGTGAACCAACTAGCCCCCTTGATCCGAGCAAACAAATCAGATAGCAGCGGCAAGGGGTACTGAAATTTGACCGTGATTTTATTTAAAAGGCGGTAATCTATACAAGGTCTCAGCGAACCATCCTTCTTGGCCACAAAAAAGAACCCCGCTCCCAATGGCGACGATGACGGGCGAATATGACCTTTCTCCAAGGACTCCTTCACGTAACTCCGCATAGCGGCGTGCTCAGGTACAGATAAATTAAACAGTCGACCTTTAGGAAACTTACTACCAGGAATCAAATTGATAGCACAATCACAATCCCTATGCGGAGGTAGGGCATTGGACTTGGGCTCATCAAATACATCCCGGTAATCAGACAAGAACTCTGGGACCTCAGAAGGGGTGGATGACGAAATAGACAGAAATGGAACATCACCATGTACCCTGTTGTGAATTCTGTGGCTGAATTCACTCCTGTGGTCACAAGTGGTACTGCAGCTTCTGAGCTTCCTCCCTCAGGTGTTCTGGTGAGCTCGTTAACTGCTTCATTACTTAACTCCGCCTGATGCTGCTATCCTTGCTCCTTGTCAATGTTTCAGTGTTGGATCTGAGCTTCTCCTGATTGTTCCTGTGACCTGCTGCTCTGTATAGCTAAGTGCTTTTTGCTTTTTTGTTGCTTTTTTTCTGTCCAGCTTGTCTTTTGTTTTGCTGGAAGCTCTGAGACGCAAAGGGTGTACCGCTGTGCCGTTAGTTCGGCACGGTGGGTTTTTTTTGCCCCCTTTGCGTGGTTTTGCTTTAGGGTTTTTTGTAGACTGCAAAGTTCGCTTTACTGTCCTCGCTCTGTCCTAGAATATCGGGCCCCACTTTGCTGAATCTATTTCATCCCTACGTTTTGTCTTTTCATCTTACTCACAGTCATTATATGTGGGGGGCTGCCTTTTCCTTTGGGGAATTTCTCTGGGGCAAGTCAGGCCTATTTTTCTATCTTCAGGCTAGCTAGTTTCTTAGGCTGTGCCGAGTTGCCTAGGTAGTTGTTAGGCGCAATCCACAGCCGCTTTTAGTTGTGTTTAGGATAGGATCAGGTGTGCAGTCTACAGAGTTTCCACGTCTCAGAGCTCGTTCTTGTATTTTTGGGTATTTGTCAGATCACTGTGTGCGCTCTGATCGCTAAGCACACTGTGTTTCTGGATTGCCTTCATAACACCTGTCATTAGCAAACATAACAGTACAAGGAGCCTAACTAATGATTCTCAATAGAGGGAAATAAAAAGTTCTGACATCATTTTTTTTTTTTTCTCAGCTCTGTGTTCACTTTTTTTTTTTCCCCTAGACATTTGGGTGATTCTGGACACAGGTGTGGACATGGATATTCAGGGTCTGTGCTCTTCAATGGATAATCTCGTTATAAATGTACAAAAAATTCAAGATACTATTGATCAGAAATCTATGTTAGAACCAAGAATTCCTATTCCTGATTTGTTTTTTGGAGATAGAACTAAGTTTCTAAGTTTCAAAAATAATTGTAAGCTATTTCTGGCCTTGAAACCTCATTCTTCTGGTAATCCTATTCAACAGGTTTTGATTATTATTTCTTTTTTGCGCGGCGACCCTCAAGACTGGGCATTTTCTCTTGCGCCAGGAGACCCTGCATTGAGTAGTGTCGATGCGTTTTTCCTGGCGCTCGGATTGCTGTACGATGAGCCTAATTCAGTGGATCAGGCTGAGAAAAATTTGCTGGCTTTGTGCCAGGGTCAGGATGATATAGAAGTATATTGTCAGAAATTTAGGAAATGGTCAGTACTCACTCAGTGGAATGAATCTGCGCTGGCAGCTTTGTTCAGAAAGGGTCTCTCTGAGGCTCTTAAGGATGTCATGGTGGGATTTCCTATGCCTGCTGGTTTGAATGAGTCTTTGTCTTTGGCCATTCAGATCGGTCGACGCTTACGCGAGCGTAAATCTGTGCACCATTTGGCGGTACTGCCTGAGGTTAAACCTGAGCCTATGCAGTGCGATAGGACTATGACTAGAGTTGAACGGCAGGAATACAGACGTCTGAATGGTCTGTGTTTCTACTGTGGTGATTCCACTCATGCTATTTCTGATTGTCCTAAGCGCACTAAGCGGTCCGCTATGTCTGCCGTCATTGGTACTGTACAGTCCAAATTCCTTCTGTCCATTACCTTGATATGCTCTTTGTCGTCGTTTTCTGTCATGGCGTTTGTGGATTCGGGCGCTGCCCTGAATCTGATGGATTTGGATTATGCTAAACGTTGTGGGTTTTTCTTGGAGCCTTTGCGGTGTCCTATTCCATTGAGAGGAATTGATGCTACACCTTTGGCCAAGAATAAACCTCAATACTGGGCCCAGCTGACCATGTGCATGGCTCCTGCACATCAGGAAGTTATTCGCTTTCTGGTGTTGCATAATCTGCATGATGTGGTCGTGTTGGGGTTGCCATGGCTACAAACCCATAATCCAGTATTGGATTGGAATTCCATGTCGGTATCCAGCTGGGGTTGTCAGGGGGTACATGGTGATGTTCCATTTTTGTCGATTTCGTCATCCACCCCTTCTGAGGTCCCAGAGTTCTTGTCTGATTATCAGGATGTATTTGAAGAGCCCAAGTCCGATGCTCTACCTCCGCATAGGGATTGTGATTGTGCTATCAATTTGATTCCTGGTAGTAAATTCCCTAAAGGTCGATTATTTAATTTATCCGTGCCCGAACACGCCGCTATGCGCAGTTATGTGAAGGAATCCCTGGAGAAGGGACATATTCGCCCATCGTCATCACCACTGGGAGCAGGGTTCTTCTTTGTAGCCAAGAAGGATGGTTCGCTGAGACCGTGTATTGATTACCGCCTTCTTAATAAGATCACTGTTAAATTTCAGTATCCCTTGCCATTGTTATCTGACTTGTTTGCTCGGATTAAGGGGGCTAGTTGGTTCACTAAGATAGATCTTCGTGGTGCGTATAATCTGGTGAGAATCAGGCAAGGAGATGAATGGAAAACTGCATTCAATACGCCCGAGGGTCATTTTGAGTATCTAGTGATGCCGTTCGGACTTGCCAATGCTCCATCTGTGTTTCAGTCTTTTATGCATGACATCTTCCGTGAGTATCTGGATAAATTCCTGATTGTTTACTTGGATGACATTTTGATCTTCTCAGATGATTGGGAGTCTCATGTGAAGCAGGTCAGAATGGTTTTTCAGGTCCTGCGTGCTAACTCTTTGTTTGTGAAGGGATCAAAGTGTCTCTTCGGTGTGCAGAAAGTTTCATTTTTGGGGTTCATCTTTACCCCTTCTACTATCGAGATGGATCCAGTTAAGGTCCAAGCCATCCAGGATTGGATTCAGCCGACATCTCTGAAAAGTCTGCAAAAGTTCCTGGGCTTTGCTAATTTTTATCGTCGCTTCATCTGTAATTTTTCTAGCATTGCCAAACCATTGACCGATTTGACCAAGAAGGGTGCTGATTTGGTTAATTGGTCTTCTGCTGCTGTGGAAGCTTTTCAGGAGTTGAAGCGTCGTTTTTGTTCTGCCCCTGTGTTGTGTCAGCCAGATGTTTCTCTTCCGTTCCAGGTCGAGGTTGATGCTTCTGAGATTGGAGCAGGGGCGGTTTTGTCACAGAGAGGTTCTGATTGCTCAGTGATGAAACCATGTGCTTTCTTTTCCAGGAAGTTTTCGCCCGCTGAGCGTAATTATGATGTGGGCAATCGAGAGTTGCTGGCCATGAAGTGGGCATTCGAGGAGTGGCGTCATTGGCTTGAAGGAGCTAAGCATCGCGTGGTGGTATTGACTGATCATAAGAACTTGACTTATCTCGAGTCTGCCAAGCGCTTGAATCCTAGACAGGCCCGTTGGTCGTTATTTTTTGCCCGCTTCGACTTTGTGATTTCGTACCTTCCGGGCTCTAAAAATGTGAAGGCGGATGCTCTGTCTAGGAGTTTTGTGCCCGACTCTCCGGGTTTATCTGAGCCAGCGGGTATCCTCAAGGAAGGAGTCATTGTGTCTGCCATCTCCCCTGATTTGCGGCGGGTGCTGCAAAAATTTCAGGCGAATAAACCTGATCGTTGTCCAGCAGAGAAACTGTTCGTCCCTGATAGGTGGACTAATAAACTTATCTCTGAACTTCATTGTTCGGTGTTGGCTGGTCATCCTGGAATCTTTGGTACCAGAGAGTTAGTGGCTAGATCCTTCTGGTGGCCATCTCTGTCACGGGATGTACGTACTTTTGTGCAGTCCTGTGGGATTTGTGCTAGGGCTAAGCCCTGCTGTTCTCGTGCCAGTGGGTTGCTTTTGCCCTTGCCGGTCCCAAAGAGGCCTTGGACACATATTTCGATGGATTTCATTTCTGACCTTCCCGTTTCTCAAAAGATGTCAGTCATTTGGGTGGTCTGTGATCGCTTTTCTAAAATGGTCCATCTGGTGCCCTTGGCTAAATTGCCTTCCTCCTCTGATTTGGTACCTTTGTTCTTTCAGCATGTGGTTCGGTTGCATGGCATTCCTGAGAATATTGTTTCTGACAGAGGTTCCCAGTTTGTTTCAAGGTTTTGGCGAGCCTTTTGTGGTAGGATGGGCATTGACCTATCCTTTTCCTCGGCTTTCCATCCTCAGACTAATGGCCAGACCGAACGAACCAATCAGACCTTGGAAACATATCTGAGATGTTTTGTTTCTGCAGACCAGGATGATTGGGTGTCCTTTTTGCCGTTGGCTGAGTTCGCCCTTAATAATCGGGCCAGCTCGGCTACCTTGGTTTCTCCATTTTTTTGCAATTCTGGGTTCCATCCTCGTTTCTCTTCAGGACAGGTTGAGTCTTTGGACTGTCCTGGTGTGGATTCTGTGGTGGATAGGTTGCAGCAGATCTGGACTCAGGTAGTGGACAATTTGATCTTGTCCCAGGAGAAAGCTCAACTTTTCGCTAATCGCAGACGCCGTGTGGGTCCCCGACTTCGTGTTGGGGATCTGGTTTGGTTATCTTCTCGTCATATTCCTATGAAGGTTTCCTCTCCTAAATTTAAACCTCGTTTTATTGGTCCGTATAGGATTTCTGAGGTTCTCAATCCTGTGTCTTTTCGTTTGACCCTCCCAGACTCCTTTTCCATACATAATGTATTCCATAGGTCGTTGTTTCGGAGATACGTGGCACCTATGGTTCCATCTGTTGAGCCTCCTGCCCCGGTTTTGGTGGAGGGGGAATTGGAGTATATTGTGGAGAAGATTTTGGATTCTCGTGTTTCTAGACGGAAACTCCAGTATCTGGTTAAATGGAAGGGTTATGCTCAGGAAGATAATTCCTGGGTTTTTGCCTCTGATGTTCATGCTTCCGATCTTGTTCGTGCCTTTCATGCGGCTTATCCTGGTCGGCCTGGGGGCTCTGGTGAGGGTTCGGTGACCCCTCCTCAAGGGGGGGGTACTGTTGTGAATTCTGTGGCTGAATTCACTCCTGTGGTCACAAGTGGTACTGCAGCTTCTGAGCTTCCTCCCTCAGGTGTTCTGGTGAGCTCGTTAACTGCTTCATTACTTAACTCCGCCTGATGCTGCTATCCTTGCTCCTTGTCAATGTTTCAGTGTTGGATCTGAGCTTCTCCTGATTGTTCCTGTGACCTGCTGCTCTGTATAGCTAAGTGCTTTTTGCTTTTTTTGTTGCTTTTTTTCTGTCCAGCTTGTCTTTTGTTTTGCTGGAAGCTCTGAGACGCAAAGGGTGTACCGCCGTGCCGTTAGTTCGGCACAGTGGGTTTTTTTTGCCCCCTTTGCGTGGTTTTGCTTTAGGGTTTTTTGTAGACTGCAAAGTTCGCTTTACTGTCCTCGCTCTGTCCTAGAATATCGGGCCCCACTTTGCTGAATCTATTTCATCCCTACGTTTTGTCTTTTCATCTTACTCACAGTCATTATATGTGGGGGGCTGCCTTTTCCTTTGGGGAATTTCTCTGGGGCAAGTCAGGCCTATTTTTCTATCTTCAGGCTAGCTAGTTTCTTAGGCTGTGCCGAGTTGCCTAGGTAGTTGTTAGGCGCAATCCACAGCCGCTTTTAGTTGTGTTTAGGATAGGATCAGGTGTGCAGTCTACAGAGTTTCCACGTCTCAGAGCTCGTTCTTGTATTTTTGGGTATTTGTCAGATCACTGTGTGCGCTCTGATCGCTAAGCACACTGTGTTTCTGGATTGCCTTCATAACACCTGTCATTAGCAAACATAACAGTACCCCCTGACAACCCCAGCTGGACACAGACATAGATTTCCAATCTAATACTCGGTTATGGACTTGTAGCTAGAGTTGAGCGACCTTGACCTTTTTAGAGTCGAGCCGGGTTTTGCGAAACCCGACTATGTCCAAAGTCGGGTCGAGTGAAATCGGCCGATTATGACGTAAAGTCGGGATCGACCGAAACACGAAACCCAATGCAAGTCAATGGGGCAGCATAGTCGGCAGTGAGTGGGGGCCAGGAAAACACCTAGAGTGGCCATTTTAATGTCAAAACCATCCATTCTTCTTAATGAAGCTTGTCAAGCGTAATTTACCTTATAATAATTGGAAGGCATTTGAAATTGGGGGTCATTTGGCTAAAGTTGTGGGGGGTAGGGCTGGTTCAAGTAATTAGTGGGCCCAGGAAATCTGGACCACGTCACGGCAGTGGAGCAGGGAGAGGTAAGTATTTCAACTTTGCAAGTGCTGTGAACCTGAGCAAGCAGGGGGGGCCCACTCGTTGGCATTGGCACTGGCACAGGGCCCCTCAAAGTACAGCGGTGTGTTTGCACGGCGGGGGCGCCTCCCACCGGCAGCAACACTTTTGCGTACTATGAGAGGCCCTGTGCCAGTGACGTCGCCAACTAGTATTCCTCCCCCCACCTGATGAAGGAACCTGCACTTTCATCTGCACCTTCCTCTTTGTCCCCGTGTAAGGTGGTATGGTATGCGGGAAGAGCAACCTGACTTTCAGCAGGGTCACAATGTTGTTGTGTAGCGTGCACGGGGAATGTTGCGTTATGGGTCAATGTACCAGCAGACTCATCTATCACTGGCTGGGCAATGGGCACGATGAAGTGGAAACACAGATATAGGCCCAAAGAAGAAAGTGGGCTAAATGCAGTTCAAAATTGGTAACACAGGAATAACCAGGGGGCATTGCAGTGGAGGACAACTGGAATGAGAGGCTGACACAGAGAGTAGGGCCAAATCAGTAAGTAGTCGAAATGCAGTTCAAAATTGGCAACCGTAGTAAACAGGCGGCACAGCTTTGTTCAGTGGAGGAGAACAGCAAGGAGTGGCAGACACCGATAGTAGGCCCCAAACCAACTAGTACGCCAAATGCAGTTGTTCCATTTAACCACAATTTAATGAGAGCCTGAAGATAGAAGCTCAGGAAAGGCAACCTGGGGAACACCTTGGAGTGTAACACACCATCTCTCTCCACCCCATACCCATTTTGTATGGCCTAATGCAGTGTACTTTTCTACAACTACTAAACGAGAGTCGGAAGACCGAAGCAATGGCAAGGAAACCTGGGGAACACCTTAGAGTGTAACACACCCTCTCTCTACACCCCATACCCAATTTGAAGGCCTAATGCAGTGTAGTTTCCAAGAACTACTAAACGAGAGCCGGAAGATCGAAGCTCAGGAAAGGCAACCTGGGGAACACCTTGGAGTGTAACACACCCTCTCGCTACACCCCATACCCAATTTGAAGGCCTAATGCAGCGTAGTTTCCAACAACTACTAAACGAGAGCCGGAAGATCGAAGCTCAGGAAAGGCAACCTGGGGAACACCTTGGAGTGTAACACACCCTCTCGCTACACCCCATACCCAATTTGAAGGCCTAATGCAGCGTAGTTTCCAACAACTACTAAACGAGAGCCGGAAGATCGAAGCTCAGGAAAGGCAACCTGGGGAACACCTTGGAGTGTAACAAACCCTCTCTCTACACCCCATACCCAATTTGTAGGCCTAATGCAGCGTAGTTTCCGACAACTACTAAACGAGAGCATGAAGATCGAAGCTCAGGAAAGGCAACCTGGGGAACACCTTGGAGTGTAACACACCCTCTCTCTACACCCCATACCCAATTTGTAGGCCTAATGCAGCGTAGTTTCCGACAACTACTAAACGAGAGCCGGAATATCGAAGCTCAGGAAAGGCAACCTGGGGAACACCTTGGAGTGTAACACACCCTCTCTCTACACCCCATACCCAATTTGAAGGCCTAATGCAGTGTAGTTTCCAAGAACTACTAAACGAGAGCCGGAAGATCGAAGCTCAGGAAAGGCAACCTGGGGAACACCTTGGAGTGTAACACACCCTCTCGCTACACCCCATACCCAATTTGAAGGCCTAATGCAGCGTAGTTTCCAACAACTACTAAACGAGAGCCGGAAGATCGAAGCTCAGGAAAGGCAACCTGGGGAACACCTTGGAGTGGAACACACCATCTCTCTACACCCCATACCCAATTTGAAGGCCTAATGCAGAGTAGTTTCCAAGAACTACTAAACGAGAGCCGGAAGATCGAAGCTCAGGAAAGGCAACCTGGGGAACACCTTGGAGTGTAACACAACGTCTCTCTACACGACGGAAGGGCTGATTCTTAGGAAGGAAGGCTGTTGGAAATAAGCATTGCGCGTCCGAGGGTGATTATATTCTTATTAGGTATATACTCACCCTCGGACGCGCCCTGCTTCTTTATTTGGAATGAATGTTTATTTGCAATGTGGTGTTGACTTTCTCTATTATTTTGGTAATTAATGATTTTATTATTTTCATTATTTTGCATCTTCTCGGCAATAATATAAAGAAGACGCGACAGGACAACACTCGGTGGATGCCATATGTGTGTTTTCAATTTAAAAAAACTTTCAGTTAACTACTTGCAGGAGAAAGTAATTGTAGCTGGTGGCGATTTTTAGTACTGTACCAGATTAGAGTTGTGTGTTTGTTTTTAATGTTAAAATGTCTGCATTTGATATCTCACCAGTATTTTCTTTTTTATAAGCAAAATACTTATTTTTATATTTTCTGATGTTGGTTCCAGGGGTACACGGCCAGCAGTGCCCTGGTCAGTGTAGTAGTAGTTGAAAGAATGGACCGCAGACAGGCATCGAAGGCCTAAAATAATAACACATGGCTGTAGGCAATTTTAAATTGGTTCCAGGGGTACACGGACAGCAGTGGTGTGGTCAGTGGAGGCCTAGTGGAAGGAGTGACCGCAGACAGGCATCGAAGGCCTAAAATAATAACACATGGCTGTAGGCAATTTTAAATTGGTTCCAGGGGTACACGGGCAGCAGTGACCTGGTCAGTGTAGTAGTAGTTGAAAGAATGGACCGCAGACAGGCATCGAAGGCCTAAAATAAAAAAATTGGGCTGGCTGTAGGCAATTTTAAATTGGTTCCAGGGGTACACGGGCAGCAGTGGTGTGGTCAGTGGAGGCCTAGTGGAAGGAGTGACCGCAGACAGGCATCGAAGGCCTAAAATAATAACACATGGCTGTAGGCAATTTTAAATTGGTTCCAGGGGTACACGGGCAGCAGTGACCTGGTCAGTGTAGTAGTAGTTGAAAAAATGGACCGCAGACAGGCATCGAATGCCTAAAATAATAACACATGGCTGTAGGCAATTTTAAATTGGTTACAGGGGTACACGGACAGCAGTGACCTGGTCAGTGTAGTAGTAGTTGAAAGAATGGACCGCAGACAGGCATCGAAGGCCTAAAATAAAAAAATTGGGCTGGCTGTAGGCAATTTTAAATTGGTTCCAGGGGTACACGGGCAGCAGTGGTGTGGTCAGTGGAGGCCTAGTGGAAGGAGTGACCGCAGACAGGCATCGAAGGCCTAAAATAATAACACATGGCTGTAGGCAATTTTAAATTGGTTCCAGGGGTACACGGACAGCAGTGGTGTGGTCAGTGGAGGCCTAGTGGAAGGAGTGACCGCAGACAGGCATCGAAGGCCTAAAATAATAACACATGGCTGTAGGCAATTTTAAATTGGTTCCAGGGGTACACGGACAGCAGTGGTGTGGTCAGTGGAGGCCTAGTGGAAGGAGTGACCGCAGACAGGCATCGAAGGCCTAAAATAATAACACATGGCTGTAGGCAATTTTAAATTGGTTCCAGGGGTACACGGACAGCAGTGACCTGGTCAGTGTAGTAGTAGTTGAAAGAATGGACCGCAGACAGGCATCGAAGGCCTAAAATAAAAAAATTGGGCTGGCTGTAGGCAATTTTAAATTGGTTACAGGGGTACACGGACAGCAGTGACCTGGTCAGTGTAGTAGTAGTTGAAAGAATGGACCGCAGACAGGCATCGAAGGCCTAAAATAAAAAAATTGGGCTGGCTGTAGGCAATTTTAAATTGGTTCCAGGGGTACACGGACAGCAGTGGTGTGGTCAGTGGAGGCCTAGTGGAAGGAGTGACCGCAGACAGGCATCGAAGGCCTAAAATAATAACACATGGCTGTAGGCAATTTTAAATTGGTTCCAGGGGTACACGGACAGCAGTGGTGTGGTCAGTGGAGGCCTAGTGGAAGGAGTGACCGCAGACAGGCATCGAAGGCCTAAAATAATAACACATGGCTGTAGGCAATTTTAAATTGGTTCCAGGGGTACACGGACAGCAGTGACCTGGTCAGTGTAGTAGTAGTTGAAAGAATGGACCGCAGACAGGCATCGAAGGCCTAAAATAAAAAAATTGGGCTGGCTGTAGGCAATTTTAAATTGGTTCCAGGGGTACACGGGCAGCAGTGACCTGGTCAGTGTAGTAGTAGTTGAAAGAATGGACCGCAGACAGGCATCGAAGGCCTAAAATAAAAAAATTGGGCTGGCTGTAGGCAATTTTAAATTGGTTCCAGGGGTACACGGGCAGCAGTGGTGTGGTCAGTGGAGGCCTAGTGGAAGGAGTGACCGCAGACAGGCATCGAAGGCCTAACATAACAAACTTGGGCTGGCTGTAGGCACTTTTAAATTGGTTCCAGGGGTACACGGGCAGCAGTGGTCTGGTCAGTGGAAGTCTAGTGGAAGGAGTGACCGCAGACAGGCATCGAAGGCCTAAAATAATAACACATGGCTGTAGGCAATTTTAAATTGGTTCCAGGGGTACACGGACAGCAGTGACCTGGTCAGTGTAGTAGTAGTTGAAAGAATGGACCGCAGACAGGCATCGAAGGCCTAAAATAAAAAAATTGGGCTGGCTGTAGGCAATTTTAAATTGGTTCCAGGGGTACACGGGCAGCAGTGGTGTGGTCAGTGGAGGCCTAGTGGAAGGAGTGACCGCAGACAGGCATCGAAGGCCTAACATAACAAACTTGGGCTGGCTGTAGGCACTTTTAAATTGGTTCCAGGGGTACACGGGCAGCAGTGGTCTGGTCAGTGGAAGTCTAGTGGAAGGAGTGACCGCAGACAGGCATCGAAGGCCTAAAATAATAACACATGGCTGTAGGCAATTTTAAATTGGTTCCAGGGGTACACGGGCAGCAGTGACCTGGTCAGTGTAGTAGTAGTTGAAAGAATGGACCGCAGACAGGCTTAGAAGGCCTAACATAACAAACTTGGGCTGGCTGTAGGCACTTTTAAATTGGTTCCAGGGGTACACGGGCAGCAGTGGTCTGGTCAGTGGAAGTCTAGTGGAAGGAGTGACCGCAGACAGGCTTCCAAGGCCTAACATAACAAACTTGGGCTGGCTGTAGGCACTTTTAAATTGGTTCCAGGGGTACACGGGCAGCAGTGGTCTGGTCAGTGGAAGTCTAGTGGAAGGAGTGACCGCAGACAGGCTTCCAAGGCCTAACATAACAAACTTGGGCTGGCTGTAGGCACTTTTAAATTGGTTCCAGGGGTACACGGGCAGCAGTGGTCTGGTCAGTGGAAGTCTAGTGGAAGGAGTGACCGCAGACAGGCTTCCAAGGCCTAACATAACAAACTTGGGCTGGCTGTAGGCACTTTTAAATTGGTTCCAGGGGTACACGGGCAGCAGTGGTCTGGTCAGTGGAAGTCTAGTGGAAGGAGTGACCGCAGACAGGCTTCGAAGGCCTAACATAACAAAATTGGGCTGGCTGTAGGCACTTTAAATTGGTTCCAGGGGTACATGGGCAGCAGTGTATGGTCAGTGGAAGTCTAGTGGAAGGAGTGACGGCAGACAGTCTTCGAAGGCCTAACATAACAAAATTGGGCTGACTGTAGGCACTTTTAAATTGGTTCCAGGGTAACACGGCCAGCAGTGGCCTGGTCAGTGTAGTAGTTGTAGAAAGAAGGGACCGCAGACAGGCTTCGAAGGCCTAACATAACAAAAATGTCAAAACAATGGTATTGTCAGTGCCAGGCATTGAAGGATGTCAGCGGCTAGACTACACATTGGTGAAGCTGTGAGAGATAATTTTGCTAGTGGTAGAGCACTGTTTGAGCTGGGGGGGGGAACTGTCTTGTGGCCGGCGGTACAGGCACAGGGCCCCTCATATTACAACGGTGTGTCTGACGTTGGGTGCGCACCACCACCGCCAGAGACACTTTATTGTACTATGAGGGACCCAGTGGCAGTGCCGTCGACCAAAAGCGGCCACACCCACCTCTTCAGACAAACAGCACTCTCAAGGGTCCAAGCGCAAAGTGGCGATAGCACGGCCCCGTGTGGGGAGTTTGGCCATTTCGTGAGGTGGAAACATGTCGTATGCTGGACAATCAGGTGAAGAAAATTACGAGATTGGAAAAGTCATTCAGAATAGTCCACAGGCAAGACCTTTTCATAGGAAAGCTAGGTGTCAGCCGGGCAGGGTGGGGCAAAAGATTTTGAAATCCAGTTGTGGTTCATTTTAATGAAGGTTAGATCATCTACATTTTGGGTAGCCAGACGAGTCCTTTTTTCTGTTAGTATTGAACCTGCAGCACTGAATACTCTTTCTGATAGGACACTAGCTGCCGGGCAAGCAAGCTCCTGCAATGCATATTCTGCCAATTCTGGCCAGGTGTCTAATTTGGATGCCCAGTAATCAAATGGGAATGACGGTTGAGGGAGAACGTCGATAAGGGATGAAAAATAGTTTGTAACCATACTGGACAAATGTTGTCTCCTGTCACTTTGAATTGATGCTGCAGTACCTGTCCTGTCTGCGGTCATAGAAAAATCACTCCACAACCTGGTCAGAAAACCCCTCTGTCCAACGCCACTTCTGATTTCTGCCCCTCTAACACCTCTGGTCTGCTGGCCCCTGGAGCTCGTGTGAGAACGATCACGGGCGCTGTGTGCAGGGAATGCCAGAAGCAAACGGTCAACAAGAGTTGATTGTTTTGTTGCTAATATTAGTTCCAAGTTCTCATGTGGCATAATATTTTGCAATTTGCCTTTATAGCGAGGATCAAGGAGGCAGGCCAACCAGTAATCGTCATCGTTCATCATTTTTGTAATGCGTGTGTCCCTTTTGAGGATACGCAAGGCATAATCCGCCATGTGGGCCAAAGTTCCCGTTGTCAAATCTGCGGTTGTGCTTGGTTGAGGGGCAGTTGCAGGCAAATCTACGTCACTTGTGTCCCTCAAAAAACCAGAACCCGGCCTTGCCACGCCACCAATTTCCCGTGCCCCCGGGAAAGCTTCCTCATTAAAAATATACTCATCCCCATCATCCTCCTCATCCTCCACCTCCTCTTCGCCCGGTACCTCGTCATGTACACTGCCCTGACCAGACAATCGCTGACTGTCATCAAGGCTTTCCTCTTCCTCTGGTGCAGACGCCTGATCCTTTATGTGCGTCAAACTTTGCATCAGCAGACGCATTAGGGGGATGCTCATGCTTATTATGGCGTTGTCTGCACTAACCAGCCGTGTGCATTCCTCAAAACACTGAAGGACTTGACACATGTCTTGAATCTTCGACCACTGCACACCTGACAACTCCATGTCTGCCATCCTACTGCCTGCCCGTGTATGTGTATCCTCCCACAAAAACATAACAGCCCGCCTCTGTTCGCACAGTCTCTGAAGCATGTGCAGTGTTGAGTTCCACCTTGTTGCAACGTCTATGATTAGGCGATGCTGGGGAAGGTTCAAAGAACGCTGATAGGTCTGCATACGGCTGGAGTGTACAGGCGAACGGCGGATATGTGCGCAAAGTCCACGCACTTTGAGGAGCAGGTCGGATAACCCCGGATAACTTTTCAGGAAGCACTGCACCACCAGGTTTAAGGTGTGAGCCAGGCAAGGAATGTGTTTCAGTTGGGAAAGGGAGATGGCAGCCATGAAATTCCTTCCGTTATCACTCACTACCTTGCCTGCCTCAAGATCTACAGTGCCCAGCCACGACTGCGTTTCTTGCTGCAAGAACTCGGACAGAACTTCCGCGGTGTGTCTATTGTCGCCCAAACACTTCATAGCCAATACAGCCTGCTGACGTATGCCAGTAGCTGCCCCATAATGGGAGACCTGGTGTGCAACAGTGGCAGGTGCGGATGGAGTGTTTGTGCGACTGCGGTCTGTGGACGAGCTCTTGCTTCTGCAGGAGGATGAGGAGGAGGAGGAGGAGGGGGTGCGAACGGCTACAGACAACTGTTTACTAGACCGTGGGCTAGGCAGAACTGTCCCAAACTTGCTGTCCCCTGTGGACCCTGAATCCACCACATTTACCCAGTGTGCCGTGATGGACACGTAACGTCCCTGGCCATGCCTACTGGTCCATGCATCTGTTGTCAGGTGCACCTTTGTGCTCACAGATTGCCTGAGTGCATGGACGATGCGCTCTTTAACATGCTGGTGGAGGGCTGGGATGGCTTTTCTGGAAAAAAAGTGTCGACTGGGTAGCTCGTAGCGTGGTACAGCGTAGTCCATCAGGTCTTTGAAAGCTTCGCTTTCAACTAACCGGTAGGGCATCATCTCTAACGAGATTAGTCTAGCTATGTGGGCGTTCAAACCCTGTGTACGCGGATGCGAGGCTAAGTATTTCCTTTTTCTAACCATAGTCTCATGTAGGGTGAGCTGGACTGGAGAGCTGGAGATCGTGGAACTAGCGGGGGTGCCGGTGGACATGGCAGACTGAGAGACGGTGGGAGATGGTATTGTTGCCGCCGGTGCCCTAGATGCAGTGTTTCCTACTACGAAACTGGTGATTCCCTGACCCTGACTGCTTTGGCCTGGCAAAGATACCTGCACAGATACAGCAGGTGGTGCGCTAAATGGTGGTCCTACACTGCCGGAAGGGATGTTGCGTTGATGACTAGCTTCATTGGCCGAGGGTGCAACAACCTTAAGGGACGTTTGGTAGTTAGTCCAAGCTTTCAAATGCATGGTGGTTAAATGTCTATGCATGCAACTAGTATTGAGACTTTTCAGATTCTGACCTCTGCTTAAGGAAGTAGAACATTTTTGACAGATGACTTTGCGCTGATCAATTGGATGTTGTTTAAAAAAATGCCAGACTGCACTCTTTCTAGCATCGGATACCTTTTCAGGCATTGCAGACTGAGCTTTAACCGGATGGCCACGCTGTCCTCCACCAGGTTTTGGCTTTGCCACGCGTTTTGGGCAAGATACGGGCCCGGCAGATGGAACCTGTGGCGATGTTGATGCCTGCTGCGGCCCCTCCTCCTCCTCTGCTTCAGAACTGCTGCCGCCTGCACCCTGTTCCCCCAATGGCTGCCAATCGGGGTCAAGAACTGGGTCATCTAATAACTCTTCTTGTACCTCCTGCGCAACTTCGTCTGTGTCACCGTGTCGTTCGGTGGTATAGCGTTCGTGATGGGGCAACATAGTCTCATCAGGGTCTGATTCTTGATCAGCACCCTGCGAGGGCAATGTTGTGGTCTGAGTCAAAGGACCAGCATAGTAGTCTGGCTGTGGCTGTGCGTCAGTGCACTCCATGTCAGATTCAATTTGTAATGGGCATGGACTGTTAACTGCTTCACTTTCTAAGCCAGGGACGGTATGTGTAAAGAGCTCCATGGAGTAACCCGTTGTGTCGCCTGCTGCATTCTTCTCTGTTGTTGTTTTTGCTGAAGAGGACAAGGAAGTGACTTGTCCCTGACCGTGAACATCCACTAACGACGCGCTGCTTTTACTTTTACCAGTTTCACGAGATGAGGCAAAAGAGCTAGAGGCTGAGTCAGCAAGATAAGCCAAAACTTGCTCTTGCTGCTCCGGCTTTAAAAGCGGTTTTCCTAATCCCAGAAAAGGGAGCGTTCGAGGCCTTGTGTAGCCGGACGACGAACCTGGCTCCACAGCTCCAGACTTAGGTGCAATATTTTTTCCCCCACGACCACCTGATGCTCCACCACTACCACTACCCTCATTACCAGCTGACAATGAACGCCCCCGGCCACGACCTCTTCCACTAGACTTCCTCATTGTTTTAAAAACGTAACCAAACTAACGTTATTTGTTGCAGTCACACAACTTACACGGTGAGCTATAACTTCAGTATGATTTAGCTACCCCTTTACAGGTTGGTGAGACCACAGCGAAAATCAGGCCCAATGTTACACACTCTTTTTTTGGTGGCTGCAAATTAGAGAGATGCCCCACACGCAGGACTGTCACTGAAGCACAAATGTTAATATTAATGTCACACTATTATTTTTTTTTTATTTTTATTTTTTTCAGGAACACTTTAGAAACCCCCCCAAAAAAAAAAAATAGATTTTTGCAGGGAGAATTTAGAAAACAAATGTAACAAACTATATGCTTTCTATGGGCCACTGAGTGAGAGATGACGCACACAGGAATCAGGAGTGGCACACAAGCCCAGAGGCCAATATTTTTCTACCAATGATTGATGGAGTTATTTTCTCTGGTAGATTTTGGAACCCAAATCAAGGAAAAAAAATGTAGGCTTTCTATGGACCACAATTGGAGAGAGAGAGAGAGAGAGATGGCACACCCAGGAGTCAAGACTGGCACACAAGCAGAAAGGCCAATATTAATCTCCCACTGTTTTTTTTGGTTGTTTTTTTTTTTTTTTTTTTCAGGGAGACTTTAGAAAAAAAAATAATAAAAAAAATATGATTTTATCAGGAAGAATTTAGAAACCAAATAAAATAAAATGATTTTTTCAGGGAGAATTTATAAAACAAATAAAACCAAAAATAGGCGTTCTATGGCCCACTGACTGAGAGATGACGCACCCAGGAGTCAAGACTGGCACACAAGCAGAAAGGCCAATATTAATCTCCCACTGTTTTTTTTGGTTGTTTTTTTTTTTTTTTTTTCAGGGAGACTTTAGAAAAAAAAATAATAAAAAAAATATGATTTTATCAGGAAGAATTTAGAAACCAAATAAAATAAAATGATTTTTTCAGGGAGAATTTATAAAACAAATAAAACCAAAAATAGGCGTTCTATGGCCCACTGACTGAGAGATGACGCACCCAGGAGTCAAGACTGGCACACAAGCAGAAAGGCCAATATTAATCTCCCACTGTTTTTTTTGGTTGTTTTTTTTTTTTTTTTTTCAGGGAGACTTTAGAAAAAAAAATAATAAAAAAAATATGATTTTATCAGGAAGAATTTAGAAACCAAATAAAATAAAATGATTTTTTCAGGGAGAATTTATAAAACAAATAAAACCAAAAATAGGCGTTCTATGGCCCACTGACTGAGAGATGACGCACCCAGGAGTCAAGACTGGCACACAAGCAGAAAGGCCAATATTAATCTCCCACTGTTTTTTTTTTTTTTTTTCAGGGAGACTTTAGAAAAAAAAATAATAAAAAAAATATGATTTTATCAGGAAGAATTTAGAAACCAAATAAAATAAAATAATTTTTTCAGGGAGAATTTAGAAAACAAATAAAACCAAAAATAGGCGTTCTATGGCCCACTGACTGAGAGATGACGCACACAGGAGTCAGGAGTGGCACACAAACCCAGAGGCCAATATTTTTCTACCAATGATTGATGTAGTTATTTTCTCTGGTAGATTTTAGAACCCAAATCAAGGAAAAAAAATATAGGCTTTCTATGGACCACAATTGGAGAGAGAGAGAGAGAGAGAGAGAGAGAGAGAGAGAGAGAGATGGCACACCCAGGAGTCAAGACTGGCACACAAGCAGAAAGGCCAATATTAATCTCCCACTGTTTTTTTGGTTGTTTTTTTTTTTTTTTTTTCAGGGAGACTTTAGAAAAAAAAATAATAAAAAAAATATGATTTTATCAGGAAGAATTTAGAAACCAAATAAAATAAAATGATTTTTTCAGGGAGAATTTAGAAAACAAATAAAACCAAAAATATGCGTTCTATGGCCCACTGACTGAGAGAGAGAGAGAGAGATGGAACGCTTAGTACTGGCACACAAGCCCAAAGGGCAATATTAATCTCCCTTTTTTTTTCCAGGGAGAATTTCTGAAACCCAAAAAAAAAATAAAATAGGCTTTCTATGGCCCACTATTTGTGAGAGAGATGGGACGCTCAGGACTGGCACAGATGGCACGCTCAGGACTGGCACAGAAGCCCAGAGGCCAATATTAATCTCCCTTTTTTTCTGGGAGAATTTATAAAACCAAAAAAATATTTAAATAGGCTTTCTATGGCCCACTATTTGTGAGAGAGATGGCACGCTCAGGACTGGCACAGATGGCACGCTCACAACTGGCACACAAGCCCAGAGGCCAATATTAATCTCCCTTTTTTCAGGGAGAATTTCTAAAACCCAAAAAAAAAATAAAATAGGCTTTCTATGGCCCACTATTTGTGAGAGAGATGGGACGCTCAGGACTGGCACAGATGGCACGCTCAGGACTGGCACAGAAGCCCAGAGGCCAATATTAATCTCCCTTTTTTTCTGGGAGAATTTATAAAACCAAAAAAATATTTAAATAGGCTTTCTATGGCCCACTATTTGTGAGAGAGATGGCACGCTCAGGACTGGCACAGATGGCACGCTCACAACTGGCACACAAGCCCAGAGGCCAATATTAATCTCCCTTTTTTCAGGGAAAATTTATAAAACAAAAAAAAAAATTAAATAGGCTTTCTATGGCCCACTATTTGTGAGAGAGATGGCACGCTCAGGGCTGGCTGGCACAGATGGCACGCTCAGGACTGGCACACAAGCCCAGAGGCCAATATTAATCTCCCTTTTTTTCTGGGAGAATTTATAAAACCAAAAAAATATTTAAATAGGCTTTCTATGGCCCACTATTTGTGAGAGAGATGGCACGCTCAGGACTGGCACAGATGGCACGCTCACAACTGGCACACAAGCCCAGAGGCCAATATTAATCTCCCTTTTTTCAGGGAAAATTTATAAAACAAAAAAAAAAATTAAATAGGCTTTCTATGGCCCACTATTTCTGAGAGAGATGGCACGCTCAGGGCTGGCACAGATGGCACGCTCAGGACTGGCACACAAGCCCAGAGGCCAATATTAATCTCCCTTTTTTTCAGGGAGAATTTATAAAACCAAAAAAAAAAATAAATAGGCTTTCTATGGCCCACTATTTGTGAGAGAGATGGCACACTCAGGACTGGCACACAAGCCCAAAGGCCAATATTAATCTCCCACTGTATTTTTATCAGGGAGAATTTATACACCCCACAAAAAAAAATACAGAAAAATGAAAAGGCTTTCTATGGCCCACTATGTGAGAGAGATGGCACACACAGGGATGGCACTCTAGCAGAAATGCCAAATTGCCAATCTTAATCTCCCACCAAAAAAAAAACAAAAAAAAAAACAGGGAATGTCCTACAATTACTATCTCCCTGCCTGCAGTAATCTCAGCCAGGTATGGCAGGCAGCTACTATCTCCCTGCCTGCAGTAATCTCAGCCAGGTATGGCAGGCAGCAATAAGGAGTGGACTGATGCACAAATGAAATAAAAAGTGTGGACAAACAAAAAAGATAGCTGTGCAGAAAGGAAGGAACAAGAGGATTTGTGCTTTGAAAAAAGCAGTTGGTTTGCACAGCGGCGTACACACAGCAATGCAGCTATCAGGGAGCCTTCTAGGGCAGCCCAATGAGCTACAGCGCTGAGGGGAAAAAAAAAAAAAAAAAAAAATTCCACTGTCCCTGCACACCGAGGGTGGTGTTGGACAGTGCAAATCGCTGCAGCACAAGCGGTTTTGTGGTTAATGGACCCTGCCTAACGCTATCCCTGCTTCTGACAAAGCGGCAGCAACCTCTCCCTAAGCTCAGATCAGCAGCAGTAAGATGGCGGTCGGCGGGAACGCCTCTTTATAGCCCCTGTGACGTCGCAGACAGCAAGCCAATCACTGCAATGCCCTTCTCTAAGATGGTGGGGACCAGGACCTATGTCATCACGCTGCCCACACTCTGCGTTTACCTTCATTGGCTGAGAAATGGCGCTTTTCGCGTCATTGAAACGCGACTTTGGCGCGAAAGTCGCGTACCGCATGGCCGACCCCGCACAGGGGTCGGATCGGGTTTCATGAAACCCCGACTTAGCCAAAAGTCGGCGACTTTTGAAAATGTTCGACCCGTTTCGCTCAACCCTACTTGTAGCCATGGCAACCCCAACACGACCACATCATGCAGATTATGCAACACCAGAAAGCGAATATCCTCCTGATGTGTAGGAGCCATGCACATGGTCAGCTGGGTCCTGTACTGAGGCTTATTCTTGGCCAGAAGCGTAGCATCAATTCCTCTCAATGGAATAGGACACTGCAAGGGCTCCAAGAAAAACCCACAACGCCTAGCATACTCCAAGTCCATCAAATTCAGGGCAGCGCCTGAATCCACAAATGCCATGACAGAATAAGATGACAAAGAGCAGATCAAAGTAACGGAAAAAAGAAATTTTGACTGTACCGTACCAATGGTGGCAGACCTAGCGAACCGCTTAGTGCGCTTAGGACAATCGGAGATAGCATGAGTGGAATCACCACAGTAGAAACACAGCCCATTCTGACGTCTGTGTTCTTGCCGTTCAACTCTGGTCAAAGTCCTACCGCACTGCATAGGCTTAGGTTTATGCTCGGATAATACCGCCAAATGGTGCACAGATTTACGCTCACGCAAGCATCGACCGATCTGAATGGCCAAAGACATAGACTCATTCAGACCAGCAGGCATGGGAAATCCCACCATGACATCCTTAAGGGCTTCAGAGAGACCCTTTCTGAAAATAGCTGCCAGCGCACTTTTATTCCATTGAGTGAGCACGGACCACTTTCTAAACTTCTGACAATAAATCTCTATCTCATCCTGACCCTGACACAGAGCCAGCAAATTTTTCTCTGCCTGATCCACCGAATTAGGTTCATCGTACAGCAATCCGAGCGCCAGGAAAAACGCATCAATATTACATAATGCAGGATCTCCTGGCGCAAGGGAAAATGCCCAGTCTTGAGGGTCGCCACGTAATAAAGAAATAATGATCCTAACTTGTTGAACTGGGTCACCAGAGGAGCGAGGTTTCAAAGCCAGAAACAGTTTACAATTATTTTTGAAACTCAGAAATTTAGCTCTATCTCCAGAAAACAAATCAGGAATAGGAATTCTTGGTTCTAACATAGAATTCTGAACCACAAAGTCTTGAATATTTTGTACTCTTGCAGTGAGATGATCCACACATGAAGACAGACCTTTAATGTCCATCACTACACCTGTGTCCTGAACCACCCAAATGTCTAGGGGAAAAAAAAGGCAAAACACAGTGCAAAGAAAAAAAAATGGTCTCAGAACTTCTTTTTTCCCTCTATTGAGAAGCATAGTACTTTGGGCCTCCAGTAGTGTTATGATTAGGTAATTCAGAACCACAATGGACCTTGAAGTTCAGAGCACACAAAGTGACCTGACAATAACCAAAAGACATAGGACGAGCTCTGAGACGTGGGAACTCTGCTGACCGCAATCCCTAAACCTATCCAACCACACTAGAGGCAGCCGTGGATTGCGCCTAACGCTCCCTATGCAACTCGGCACAGCCTGAGAAACTAGCTAGGCCTAAGATAGAAAAATAAGCCTACCTTGCCTCAGAGAAATACCCCAAAGGAAAAGGCAGCCCCCCACATATAATGACTGTGAGTAGAGATGAAAATACAAACGCAGAGATGAAATAGATTTAGCAAAGTGAGGCCCAACTTACTGAACAGACCGAAGATAGGAAAGATAACTTTGGGGTCAACACAAAACCCTACAAACAACCACGCAGAGGGGCAAAAAGACCCTCCGCACCGACTAACGGTACGGAGGTGCTCCCTCTGCGTCCCAGAGCTTCCAGCAAGCCAGAAAAAAACAATTAAGCAAGCTGGACAGAAAAAATAGCAAACAAAAATAACACAAGCAAAACTTAGCTTATGCAGAGCAGACAGGCCACAGGAACGATCCAGGAGAAAGCAAGACCAATACTAGAACATTGACTGGAGGCCAGGAGCAAAGCACTAGGTGGAGTTAAATAGAGCAGCACCTAACGACTTCACCACATCACCTGAGGAAGGAAACTCAGAAGCCGCAGTACCACTTGTGACCACAGGAGGGAGCTCTGCCACAGAATTCACAACACTCTGGTCAGATGAAACCAAAATCGAACTTTTTGGCAACAATACCAAACTATATGTTTGGCATAAAAGCAACACAGCTCATCACCTTGAACACACCATCCCCACTGTCAAATATGGTGGTGGCAGCATCATGGTTTGGGCCTGCTTTTCTTCAGAAGGGACAGGGAAGATGGTTAAAATTGATGGGAAGATGGATGGAGCCAAATACAGGACCATTCTTGAAGAAAACCTGTTGGAGTCTGCAAAAGACCTGAGACTGGGACGGAGATTTGTCTTCCAGCAATACAATGATCCCAAGCATAAAGCAAAATCTACAATGGAATGGTTCACATATAAACGTATCCAGGTGTTAGAATGGCCAAGTCAAAGTCCAGACCTTAATCCAATCGAGAATCCGTGGAAAGAGCTGAAAGCTGCTATTCGCAAACGATCTCCATCAAACCTCACTGAGCTCGAGCTGTTTGCCAAGGAAGAATGGGCAAGAATTTCAGTCTCTCGTTGTACAAAACTGATAGAGACATACCCCAAGTGACTTGCAGCTGTAATCGCAGCAAAAGGTGGCGCAACAAAGTATTAAGTTAAAGGGGCCGAATAATATTGCACGCCCCACTTTTCAATTTTTGAATTTCCACAAAAATTTAAAATAACCAATAAATTTAGTTTAACTTCACAATTGTGTTACACTTGTTGTTGATTTTCCACCAAAAATTTACATTTGGTATCTTTATGTTTGAAGCATGATATGTGGGAAAAGGTTGAAAAGTTCCAGGGAGCCGAATACTTTCGCAAGGCACTGTAAATTAGTGGTGAATGATCAGGTCATTTCTTTCAGCTACTTCACGGATTTCAAAGCCTGAAGTGGTTATAAGAAGTTACTGAAGACGGAACATATACACTGCAATTTTATTTTAGCAGCGCATATGTTAATATTTAAAAAAAAAAAAAAAAGCTCTTTTCAGGGTCTTACACTTTCAGCAAAGAGGATGGAATTTATAATGGAAAATTATTATTATTATTATTTATTTATATAGCACCATTGATTCCATGGTGCTGTACATGAGAAGGGGTTACATACAAGTTACAAATATCACATACAGTAAACAAACTAACAATGACGGACTGATACAGAGGGGCGAGGACCCTGCCCTTGCGGGCTTACATTCTACTTAAATGGATCCCATACGATTCCTGTAATTTAAAACAACAAATATAGAACTCAGCTCCAAAGCCGGATCCCCACTGCTGATCTGGTCTATGTGTTTAGGTTTCAGCAGTAACATCACGTCGACAGATTTTACAAAAAGAAGATAGAGGGCACCACCAAAGATATAGTCGGGACCTGCTTGTCACATACCAAACTGGACTATAATAAATAAACAGAGGGTATGCAAGCACAGGTATCACCATTAATGTAATAAAAATTTGTTTATTGACACACAAACCAAAACAAAAAACATTTAAAAACACTTAAAGGCACAAATGGCCTTCACAATATTACTGACCACAACACTATAGTATTGGAGTTAAATCCAGCTGTCTGTGGGGAAAATGTACACAAAAGCCAACAGAAAAGGCTCCACACGTATCGCCACTCAGGAATGTGGCTTCATCAGGGGTGAGAATGATCTCTAACCCCTGATGAAGCCACATTCCAGAATGGCAATACGTGAGGGGTATTTTCATCCATGTCTGTCTGTTCTGTTTATCTCAACAGGTTATCTCTTTGGCCTTGATATCTTCACTTTTTGCACCACCCAGGTATATGGTACTAGTATTGTGCCAGCAGTATATATTGCTATTGTGCTTATCTTTTTATCCAGGTCACACCTCATATTACACCATGATGGATTTAGTAAGTGTGCAATTATTTTGCTAATATTATACACTGCCTCTGTTTTTAGTTTATGTGCCTTTTTACTACACCAGGCTCATATGTTTGAACCTATATCCATTACATAGGATTGCACTATTGCACTTTCTTACCCTAACACTAATTCGCCCAATTAGGGATAGGGTAAGAATATACAATAGTGTAATCCTGTGTAATAGATATAGGTTCAAACATATGAGCCACAGGCCTAGTGTGGTTAAAAGGCAAATAAAAGCACCCCCGCTTTAAGTATAGATCTCAGATTGCTAAGTGCCTAGTGTTTATACAATGTATATATAAAACCATGATGCATTTTTCTTTGACTGTTTTTCCCACAGATGGATGGATTTTATTCCAATACTATAGTGTTGTGGTCTGTAATATTGTTATGGCTGTTTGTGCCTTTTAAGTGTTTTCTGGTTTGGTTTGTGTGTCAATAAACCTATTTTTTATTACATTTAGGCTGCCGTCACACTAGCGATATTTGATCAGTATTTTACATCAGTATTTGTAAGCCAAAACCAGGAGTGGGACAATTAGAGGAAAAGTATAATAGAAACAAATACTGATGTAAAATACTGACCAAATACTGCTAGTGTGACGGCAGCCTTATGGTGATTTTTGTGCTTACACACCCTTCTTTCTTTATTAACATCACGTTGACAGCTCACATCAGTGCTGCAGCCGATTACTAAGCTCAGTAGCTCTGCCGATGTAGAGTGCACCAGCCACTGATCTCAGTGATTGGCTGCAGCAGTGATGATGAGAGCTGTCAACATGTTACCGTACATCTGAGGAACAGCAGTGAGGAACCGACTATGGAGCGGGGGATCTTGAGTACTAGCTGTCTTTGTTGTTCCACGTTCCAGGAATCATTTGAGATCTGGTTTTCTAAAAGTGTAAAACCTCTTTAAATATTTAAAGGGAACCTGTCACCCCGTTTTTTCAGTACGAGATAAAAATACTGTTAAATAGGGCCTGAGCTGTGCGTTACTATAGTGTATTTTGTGCACCCTGATTCCCCACCTATGCTGCCGAAATAACTTACCAAAGTCGCCGTTTTCGCCTGTCAATCAGGCTGGTCAGGTCATATGGGCGTGGCGACATCGCTGTTTCTTCCTCCAGATCTTGCATATATTTCCGTTGGTGGCATAGTGGTTTGCGCATGCCCATCTTCTGAATCCACTGGGCAGGAGAAGAAAAAACGCGCGATCGGCGCTATTTCCCTGGTGATCTGTGGGGGCGGCCATCTTCCTGAGGCCGCGCGTGCGCATATGGAGTCCTCTGCTGCCCAGGGCTTCAGGAAAATGGCCACGGGATGCCGCGCGTGCGCAGATGGAGATCGCGGCGGCCATTTTCCTGAAGCCGAGTTCCTGGTGACAGGTTCCCTTTAAATGTCTTTGGCCTAATTTTTAGGCAGTTTGTCTTTTTCTCTTCTAGATAAAAGAAGTGAAAGCAGACATGTTTATGCAGTTTTTGTTTTTCTTTAAAGCAACATTTTCTTAATGGGCCTCACACACTGCAGAGAAACCCTATTCCAGTGAATTACGTAAAATGATTGCCATTTACAGAACTATTTGCAATAAATCTGCCTCGTGAATATACTCCAGGGAATCATTGATTGAGTAACTGAATCTCAGTTGTGATCTGGGAAACTGTTGGGCTGCTTCAGTGCCTGCATATCAGACGTGTATTGTGTTGGGGCACCACACATTTACCTACTCTGCGTGAGTCCATCATACAAAATATGGAGAACTCTCTGCCATGCAGTAATATTTGTAGAAACAAAAAAGTATCAAACACTTGTGACAATTCATTGCTGTGCAATCATTGCTTGCTATTCAACTGAATAACAATGTATATATGGATTGGAGTCTGAACAGCATGAATACAATATGCAATATATCGATTAGTAGCATATTTGGCTGTATCCTCCATCAAATGCTAATAGATATATGTAGTGATTGGAAAATATAGCCAGTTGTTAAAGATTCGGTCACTGGTCTACAAAGAGACTTGTTAAAATTCGCTGACCGACTTCTATAACATTAAGTAATGCCATCTCACATTACATGGCTACATGTGACCTCATGGTCCCTCGCACAATCAGGTGCGAAAGCAAAATACTGTAATTATTTTGTAGATGCTCCTTATTAATGCCTTACTGTCCCATTATATACTACTAGCTATTGAACCCGTTCTACGCCCGGGTGGCGAGCATTTATATTGGTATATGGTCTCCATCCTGGTATGTGCTGCTTCATCCTACGTCCCCATCCTGTCATGTGCTGCTCCATCCTGTGTCCCCATCCTGTCATGTGCTGCTCCCATCCTGCGCCCCCATTCTGTCATGTGCTGCTCCATCCTGTGTCCCCATCCTGTCATGTGCTGCTCCATCCTGCATCCCCATCCTGACATGTGCTGTTCCATCCTGCGTCCCCATCCTGTCATGTGCTGCTCCATCCTGCACCCCCATTCTGTCATGTGCTGCTCCATCCTCCGCCCCCATTCTGTCATGTGCTGCTCCATCCTGCATCCCCATCCTGTCATGTGCTGCTCCCATCCTGCGCCCGTTCTGTCATGTGCTGCTCCCATCCTGCGCCCGTTCTGTCATGTGCTGCTGCCATCCTGCGCCCGTTCTGTCATGTGCTGCTCCCATCCTGCGCCCGTTCTGTCATGTGCTGCTGCCATCCTGCGCCCATTCTGTCATGTGCTGCTGCCATCCTGCGCCCGTTCTGTCATGTGCTGCTGCCATCCTGCGCCCGTTCTGTCATGTGCTGCTGCCATCCTGCTCCCGTTCTGTCATGTGCTGCTGCCATCCTGCGCCCGTTCTGTCATGTGCTGCTGCCATCCTGCCCCCGTTCTGTCATGTGCTGCTCCCATCCTGCGCCCGTTCTGTCATGTGCTGCTGCCATCCTGCACCCGTTCTGTCATGTGCTGCTCCCATCCTGCGCCCGTTCTGTCATGTGCTGCTGCCATCCTGCGCCCGTTCTGTCATGTGCTGCTGCCATCCTGCGCCCGTTCTGTCATGTGCTGCTGCCATCCTGCGCCCGTTCTGTCATGTGCTGCTGCCATCCTGCTCCCGTTCTGTCATGTGCTGCTGCCATCCTGCGCCCGTTCTGTCATGTGCTGCTGCCATCCTGCCCCCGTTCTGTCATGTGCTGCTCCCATCCTGCGCCACCATTGTATGATATGCCCCCCATAAGACGCTCCAGTGTGTATGCCCCCGTTATGCTGCTGCCATATAAAAAAAAAAAAATACCATACTCACCTATCGTCCGGCTCCACTGCAGGTGTGTCTTCAAGAAAATGGCGCCGGAAAGCGCGGACTGCGCAGGCGCCGATTCCGACAGCAGGAATCGTCGCCTGCGCAGTCCACGCTTTCCGGCGCCATTTTCTTGAAGACACACCTGCAGTGGAGCCGGAGTGTGTCTTCAAGAAAATGGCGCCGGAAAGCGCGGACTGCGCAGGCGCCGATTCCGGCAGCAGGAATCGGCGCCTGCGCAGTCCGCGCTTTCCGGCGCCATTTTCTTGAAGACACAGTCCGGCTCCTCTGCCTGTGACTGGTAAGTCAGAAGGCGGCGCCGGCACGCATTAAGCGCGTCATCGCGCCCTCTGAATTGTCACAGCAGAGGAGCCAGGAGACGGAGCCGCACGCAGCGCTGGAACGGGGAAAGGTGAATATACTTATCCTTCTGGCGGTCCCTGACTCTCCGGTGGAGATCGCGGTATGCGTTCAGTGTTTACGCATACCGCGATCTCCTGGGAGCGTCACTCTGTGGGGGCCAGACTGCGTCGGCACTTGCGCCTGCGCAGTCTATAAAGGCTTCGGACAGAGTGACGCTCCCAGCGTTATATTATAGATAATGTCATGAGAGGGAGCCTATTAAGTCAAATTGATGTAATACTGATAGTAGTAATAGTGGGGGGGCAGAACCTTTGGCCACATGATCGGGAAATTTGGTCCCAACCTTAGCTAGAAAATCAGGTCCTTTCTGTTGGCATTAGGCTTACTTCTGAGCCCTTTTCTTATTTGGTGAGAATTAGAAAAATTTCCAGTCTGAGACTGCCCAGACTGGTAATAGGAACTCTGTAAGCAATTCTAAGTGTAGGGTTCAGCTCTCTGTTAGCCACTTGGATATGCTCAGGCACTGGGTTTTTAATATTAAAACAGCATAGATTATTGTACATGATAAACTTTACAGCTTCAAAACGAAAACAGCTTTTCTCCAGTACAAGTAAATAACATACACAGTCCTTTCTTAAGCCGCAACAACATAAAGTAAATGTAGCAGGTTCACCAATCTCGGTATTCCAGGCAGTATCAGTTGAAGCAATTTAAATGTGTTCACCAAACAAACACAGCTCTGTTCCGCACCAGCCCAAACTCCACTCTGTTGAGCTAACCCAGATGACTATTTTTATGCCTGTAAGACCCAGGCTGGATTATGGGAACGACCTTTCCCACCCAACTCTTTTGGTTGCTCCTAAATCCCGGAACCAAAATCCAGTCACATTAAAACTCCCTCAGTAACCTAATATTACTGGTACAGACCTTACATTACCAAGGCCAACCACCTTGATACATATCTGCTTCCTGCTTTCATACATAAGCAATACAAGAATTTCTGTTTACTTGTTCAATATGTTTCCAAATAAACAGAATAAAGAGCAATAAAATGTGTGTACCCCAAAATAGTACTATTGCAATGAGGGTCATGTAGCTTTTGTGCCTGTTTCTGGCATCAAAAAAGTTGCACATTTTGGCACAGGCCATTTTTGTCAGAAAAATTAGTGATCTTTTGCAATTTAACGTTGCTTTTGGTAATTTTCAAAAGAATGTGTGGTTTTCTATACAAACAAGATTTTAGCAAGATTCATGAATTGTAAATGTTGTTAAAAAGCCACAAAACATCTTGCAAATTCAATCCAGTGATGGGTTGGCAGAAAAATAAAGTAACATTTGTAGAAAGAAGTGTAATATCTTAAGATGATCCAAGTTCATAAAACTTTGTCTAGCAGATAAATTTGGCACAATGAACAACAACATAGCAAGCAGAAAAAGTGACTTTAAAGAGTCCCATCATAACTCTTTTGAATATAGTATCAACAACTTCTAAACCTATGTTTTTACTCAAATGGCCTGCTCTTTCAGACATGTCAGCCAATTATACAACTATAAGCAACAAACATCAATTAGTCAATCAAAAATTGCTTTACTGTGAACACACACAGAGGTCACACTGAGGAATAAAACTGCAGCATCCCCTTGCCATTTGCCTTCCATTGTTTCCCTGCACAATAATTTAATCTTTCAAGACCGCACAGCTGATCGTAATGTCCCCCCTTGCAAGATAAAGTTATTATGCAGGGAAACGGTGGAAAGACTGAAGTGACTCATGGTTGTTGCCTTTTAAAGTGCATGACCACAGCATGCGAATGAATGTAACCTAAGGATACCACATACAGGTGCTTCTCACAAAAAGTTAATTCATTTCAGTTCTTCAATACAAAAAGTGAAACTCATATATTATATAGAGTCATTACAAACAAAATGATCTATTTCAAGTGTTTATTTCTGTTGATGTTGATGATTATGGCTACAGCCAATGAAAACCCAAAAGTCATTATCTCATTAATTAGAATACTTTATAACACAGCTTGAAAAATGATTTTAAAATCCAAAATGTTGTCCTACTGAAATGTATGTTAAGTAAATGCACTCAATGCTTGTTCGGGGCTCCTTTTGCATCAATTACTGCATCAATGCGGCATGGCATGGAGGTGACCAGCCTGTGGCACTGCTGAGGTATTATGGAAACCCAGGTTGCTTTGATAGCCTTCAGCTCATCTGCATTGTTGGGTCTGGTGTCTCTCATGTTCCTCTTGACATTACCCCATAGATTCTCTATGGGGTTAAGATCAGGCTAGTTTGCTGGCCAATCAAGCACAGTGATATTGTTGTTTTTATACCAGGTATTGGTACTTTTGTCAGTGTGGACAGGTACCAAGTCCTGCTGCAGAACAAAATTTCCATCTCCAAAAAGCTTGTCGCCAGAGGGAAGCATGAAGTGCTCTACAATTTCCTGGTAGCCGTTTGCGCTAATTTTGGTCTTGATGAAACACAGTGGACCTATACCAGCAGATGACATGGCTCCCCAAAACATCTCTGATTGTGGAAACTTCACACTAGACCTCAAGCAGCTTGGATTGTGGCCTCTCCACTCTTCCTCCAGACTCTGGGACCTTGATTTCCAAATGAAATGCAAAACTTACTTTCATCTGAAAACAACACCTTGGACCACTAACAACAGTCCAGTTCTTTTTCACCTTGGCCCAGGTAAGACGCTTCTGGCGTTGTCTTTTGGTCAAGAGTGGCTTGATACAAGGAATGCGACACTTGTAGCCCATGTCCTGGATACATCTGCGTGTGGTGGCTCTTGTAGCAATGACTTCATCAGCAGTCCACTCCTTGTGAATCTCCCTCAAATTTTTGAATGGCCTTTTCTTAGCAATCCTTTCAAGGTTGCGGTTATCCTGGTTGCTGCCTCACACAAGGTCCTCACGTTTCTTCTCTGTCCCCCTTGTTGGTAGGACACTACCCGTACGACAGGTAGTTCTAGCCTTTTTACAGGATCTCCATCACGACCCAGGCTCTTTGCTACTGTGTACTCAGGAGTCAATGATGGACAGGTAACTTTCAATCTGCTGTACCGCCGGTTTCTGCCGTGGGGCATAGTTACCCCTACAACCTCTGTCTTCCGGCTACCGGTATCTGCACTCAGCATGAAGGAAGCCCAGTCACAGCTTCTCTCTCCAGCTCTTCACTGTCCTTCGCTCCACTTCTCCACTCAGACTGCTCTGCTTTCCTTTTTGCTCTTCCCAGGAGCTGCAGCACCTATCGTGACTGCACGGCCCCCTCTTTCTCTATCGCCTCACTGGGGGACACAGGAACCATGGTTGTATGCTGCTGCCACTAGGAGGCTGACACTATGCATAAAAAAGTTAGATCCTCCTCTGCAGTGTACACCCCACCGACTGGCATTATGAACTTCAGTTTAGCTTAGTGTCAGTAAGAGGTGGACACGGGTCTTTTATTAGATCCTTGTTTACCTCAACGTTCGTCGTTTTCTTTCAGGTTTCCATAGGGATACAGTGTGAATAGTCACAACTGTAGTCCCACAATGCGGACTATGAGTAAGACATGTACTGCCACCCCGTATCCTCATAGATCCAACAGCAGGACCAAAGACCCCTAGCACACAAGCGTGCTCACAAGACCGGTCCTAGCTCCGTCCCCCACCCACTCACCCACAAGAGCCTGTCGGTTGGAGGAGACGAGGACGTCCATCACCAGCTCCCTGGACGTCTGATACTTTCCACGATTTGAGGTTAACAATGGATGGCTTGGGATGTTTAGGTGAGTATTCCACTTTCCCCTTCCCTCAGGTACCTGGATCCCTCAAGTTGGGATGGTCATGGGGGGTTCCCGGGGGATTCCTTTATTGCCCTTTTCTGTGGGCGGGGAAATATGGGGCGAGAGTTATGGCTCTGTTCACGCGGCAGCCCGTGTGGGTGGCCACGCTGTTTTCCTCTGGCGGCCACACTGTTCCAGGCGGCCGCACTGTTACAGGCAGTCGCACTGCCTTTTTTTTCCTGCGGACGCACCTTGCTCTGAGCAGCGCGGCGGCCTTCCTCTGTCCTGGTGTGGTGGCCTTGCAGGCAGTCGCGCCGCTTTTCCCTGCGGCCACACCTTTTCACACCTTTTCCGGTACTGCAGCCTACTCAGGCGGTCGCCGGCATCTAATTTAGGCCCTGACTTCTCTTGGGGCCTACTTCCAACCGCAACTCCGCCCACTTCCTTTTCTCCTCGGGCAGGTTTTTCTTCCACCAATCTGTTTTATTTCGCCGAGTTACGCCCACCGGCGCCATCTTGGCGCTACTAACCTGGCTGTTAGCCCCGCCCACTTTCTCCTGCGCCACTGTAGTTTTCTTTTTGGCGCCAGGAACGCTTGCTCTGCCTCCTTCAAAGATCGTGAATCCTGGCATCCGCGTTCTTGGCGGTCTTCTGTCAACCCTGCAGCACCCGGCAGGAGAGTGTCTCACAAGCCTTCCCTGACGGCCCATAGTGAAGGACCATCATTCCTGGATAGCATCCTCAAAGTCGTGCAGCCTTCCATCCAGAAAACACTTTGCCCGATGTGAATTGCTCTGCTCAGCAGACTGACACTTTCCTCTGCCCTCCTGTCCCCTGACCATCTGGCATTCATCAGGGACCCGTTCGTCATGTCTAATTCTAAGGGAGGTCGCTCTCACCCTCCTACTTCTTCTTCTATTTCCTCTGCCTTAGTCAAACACTTTGCATGTTCGTCTTGTAACTGCAAACTTCCCTCAGGTCAGTCCTCTCTCCTCTGTCAGGCCTGCAGCAACCCCATTATGCCCATCGCCCAGGTCCCCCCTGCTGCTCCGCCTGAGAGCGAAGACCCCACCCCAGGCTGGGCCTCCTCTCTGTCACAATTAGTAGCGGATCTCACACGGGTGTCCCAGACCCTTGTGTCCGTACTTGATCGACTGCCCCTGCAGACTTCCACTGAAGCCAGCGGGTCGCAGGAAGCTCTGTCCGAGACTTCCAATATAAGCCGCAAAAGATCCAGACAGGAACACCAGTCTGAGTCCTCTTCTCGTTCCATCTCGCCCCACGGCCCTTCTCTGCGATCGCCCTCCCCACGGTCCTCCTCCTCCGAGTCAGGTGAGGCATTCTCAGATGCGCCTTTGGAGGATATTTCGGAGCTGGACTCGAACCAAATCTCTAGCATGAGGGATATGGTTCAGAACCTCATCGGAGCGATAAATCACACCTGTGGCATCAAAGACTCCTCTACGGAACCCGCAGATCAGGCGGTTTCGTTTAGATGGTCAAAACCACCTTCCAAGTTTTTCGCTCCTCACCCTGAATTCGAGGAGATCCTGACCAGAGAAAGAGAGAATCCAACCAGACATTTTCAGAGAGGAAAGCGCCTTGGCGTTTTGCATCCTTTTTCTCCGGAGCTCACCGCTAATTGGACTGCTTCTCTTTCGGTGAATCCTCCAGTTTCCAGGCTGTCCACCAACACGGTCCTTCCGCTATCCTGCGGAGCATCTCTGAAAGACTCTAACGATAGAGTCATTGAATCCTTTGCGAAGTCAGCCTTCGAAGCGGCTGCGTCTACTCTTTGCCTGGCCTTTGCTTCCACTAGGGTTTCATAATCCATTTCCAAATGGGCCAAACAACTCCGTCGAGGCATCCTGGACGTGGCCCCATCTGGACAGCTGGCAGAGCTTGCCAACCAGATTTCCCATGTGGTGAATACCTGTTCTCTGCTTCCCTGGATGCCGCGTCTTGTGCGGCTCAGGCATCCAGCAATGCTGTGGCCATCCGTCGGACCGTTTGCTCAAGGCCTGGCAGGCGGATTTGTCTTAAAAAAAAGTCCCTTACCAGCCTGCCTCTTCAGGGTTCACGTCTCTGGTTCTAAGCTGGACCAAATCATTAAGGATGCCACCAGGGGCACAAGTTCCCTTCTTCCCCAGTCTAAACCTCACTGCCCTCCTCCTAGTCGGCAATTTTGGTCCTTTCGGCCCTTTCGTTGTTTCGCAGAGTCAGATTCCTTTTCCCAAAAGCAGAGGCCACAGGCACGTCAAGAGAAGAAGGTATCATTTAGACCCACTCCTTCCTGACGTCCTCACTACTCCCAATGGAAATCCTCCAGGTCTAGGTCTGGAAGGTCCACCTCAGCATGACTCACAACAAGACCCCAGCCCACTTCAGAGATGTCTGGATCTCCTCAGTGGAGGATGCATGGGTCAGGGAAGTTGTATCCTCGGGATGCAAAATAGAGTTTGTTTCATGGCCCCTGGATTGTTTCTTCAAATCCAGACCTCCAAGAGATCCCGCTCTAGTTCCGGGTTTCTTTGCAGCCATCGCTTCTCTCCTCAAATCCGGGGTAATTGTTTCCATCCCAGAAAAGGAATAGTTCACAGGGTTCTATTCGAATCTTTTTGTCGTACCGAAAAAAGACGGCAAAGTTCATCCCATTCTGGATCTCAAATTGCTGAACAAGAGGGTTCGTCTCAGTCACTTCAGGATGGAATCTCTTTGTTCAGTAATTGCTTCCATGGAGGCTCAGGAGTTTCTGTGCTCCATAGACATCCAGGACGCCTACCTCCACGGCCCGATATTCCCCAGACATCACCAATTCCTGCATTTTGCAGTACTTCAGAAGCATTTTCAGTTCGTCGCCCTGCCGTTCGGTCTCACGACCGTTCCCAGGGTTTTCATGAAGATCATGGCAGCTCTGATAACCATCTTGAGGGTCAGGGGCCTGGTACTTTTTACGTACCTCGATAACATCCTCATCAAGGCCCTGTCCTTTTCTCAGGCTCAAGAAAGTCTGTCCATCCTCCCCTACACTCTGGCCCGTTTCGGGTTGCTTGTCAACAGGAAGAAATCCTGTCTTGTTCCCTCTCAGCGCCTCGTTTTTCTGGGCATGCTCTTCGACACTCGTCAGACCAGAGTCTTCCTTCCCAAAGTCAAGAGATCCATCCTTCGCCAGGAGGTTCGCCTGCTCCAGGGTCCTTGGCTTCCCTCCTTCCGATCAGCCATGAAGGTTCTGGGGAGGATGGTTGCAACATTGGAAGCGATTCCCTTCTCTCAATTTCACTTAAGACCTCTTCGGCAGGCTATTCTATCACAGTGGGACAGGTCTGTCTTCTCTCTGGATCGTCCAATACGGCTTTCTCCTCAGGTCAAACGGTCCCTCAACTGGTGGCTGACACCACCTCTCATCTCCCAGGGCAGGTCTTTCCTTCCAGTTCACTGGCAGGTGGTGACAATGGATGCCAGCCTGCTCGGCTGGGGTGCAGTGTTTCGTCACCTGACTGTTCAGGGTCGTTGGTCGACGCAGGAGTCATCCCTGCCGATCAATGTCCTGGAGATTCGGGCCATCTTTCTGTCTGTCCTTCACTGGGAAAAGATTCTCAGGGGTCTGCCAATTCGGATCTAGATGGACAATGCCACAGCAGTGGCATATGTCAACCACCAAGAGGGAACTCGGAGTTCTCTGGCCTCGGCATCCAAGATCCTCCTTTGGGCAGAGGCAACAGTACCGGTGATATCCACGGTGCATATCCCTGGTGTGGACAATTGGGCTGCCGACTTTCCCAGCCACGAGGGCCTCATGGCAGGGGAATGGTCCTTGCATCAGGAGGTCTTCCATCAGATTTGTCTTCGATGGGGGACTCCGGATGTGGACCTCACGGCGTCCCGAATCAACAGGAAGGTCCCTCGGTTCATCTCCAGGTCCCGCGATCCTCTTTGTTGTGAATTCTGCTTTTGGGCTCCCTCCGGTGGTTGTAGGTGGTAATGCAGTTGTCCCTGGGCTGCAGTCTTGGACAGGTGTATCTACTGATTGCAATTCTGACTGGGGTATTTAGGTTTGCAGGACTCATTGGTCCTTGCCAGTTGTCAATGTTTCTTGGGAAGTGTTGGATCTTTGTCTGGCTTCTCCTGCTTAGCTGCCAATTCAGCAAAGATAAGTGTCTGTTTCTTTTTCTGTGGCACACAAGCTGTGTGCTTGTATTCTGTGCTATTCGTTTGTTTTCTCTGGTCCAGCTTAGACTGTGTCAGTGTTTTCTCAGTCTTGTTGGATTCTCTGGAGTTGCAGATATACGCTCCACATCTTTAGTTAGATGGTGGAGTTTTTGTATTTTCTGCTGTGGATATTTTTGGAAGGATTTTAATACTGACCGCTTAGTATCCTGTCCTATCCTTTCCTATTTTAGCTAGAGTGGCCTCTTTTGCTAAATCCTGTTTCCTGCCTGCGTGTGTCTTTTCCTCTACTACTCACAGTCAATATTTGTGGGGGGCTGCCTATCCTTTGGGGTTCAGCTCTGAGGCAAGGTAGAATTCCTATTTCCATCTATACAGGTATTTAGTCCTCCGGCTGTGTCGAGGTGTCTAGGATTTGTTAGGCACACCCCACGGCTACTTCTAGTTGCGGTGTTAAGATCAGGATTTGCGGCCAGTATAGTTACCACCTACTCCAGTGAAAGTTTTCATGCTGCTCCAAGGTCACCTGATCATAACACCTCTCGCAGTGGGCGTCGACGCTCTGGCCATTCCTTGGTCGCAGTTCATGCTCCCTTATCTGTTTCCACCCCTGCCCTTGCTTCCCAAGCTGTTGAAAAAGATCAAGGCGGAAGGGGTGCCGGTCATTCTAATCGCCCCGGATTGGCCCAGGAGATCTTGGTTTACAGAGATCATCAATCTTCTCATGGATGCCCCCTGGTGGCTTCAAGACAGACCTGATCTGCTGTTGAGACCGCAGTTCCAAGAGCGTCAGGCCTTTTGGATCGGGTGATTCATACTATGATCCAGGCTAGGAAGACCCAGGATCTACTATCATACCTCCTGGGATTAAGGCTCACTCTACCCGGGCAGTCGGTGCCTCCTGGGCGCTGCACCACAGGGCTTCCGCCCTACAGCTTTGCAAGACGGCAACCTGGTCTTCCATCCACACGTTTGCCATATTTTACAAGGTCCATACCTACGCATCGGTGGATGCCAGCCTAGGCAGAAGGATCTTGCAGGTGGCAGTGGTGAGTCCTATGACCTGATGGAAGTCTGTTTTTCCCACCCCAGGGACTGCTTTGGGAAGTCCCACGGTTCCTGTGTCCCCCAATGAGGTGATAGAGAAAACAGGTTTTGGTTTGCTTACCATAAAATTTGTTTCTCGGAGCCTTCATTGTGGGATACAGCACCCTCCCATATTATTCAGTTTATGGTGTTCTGTGTTCTGACTGTTCTCATGTTTACAGTTCTCACGTTTGTGGTTATGTTATTTCAACCTTATTGTTTCTCGTCTCCTACTGCTTTCTCACTAACTGAAGTTCATAATGCCAGTCAGTGGGGTGTACACAGAGGAGGAGCTAACTTTTTTTATGCATAGTGTCAGACTCCTAGTGGCAGCAGCATACACCCATGGTTCCTGTGTCCCCCAGTGAAGGCTCAGAGAAACAGATTTTACGGTAAGCAACCAAAAAATCCTGTTTTCTCTCTGACTCTCTGTCTGTCCTCTCACTCCACTATCCTCTCACAGACTGGCTAACTCCTCCAGACCAGAATATATATCCATATCTAGGGAAGCTCCCCTGAACCAGACTTCAGAACTCTCCCTTCTGGCCTGGAGTCAGAACTGTGTTGTATGTGCTGTATACCTGATAAAAGGGGTCCTTCCTCGCTTCCAAGCATGACATCACTCTCCCCGTGAGGAAACCAATGCCACTGTAACAACCAGGAACCTGGGGTGTTACACTCCCCCCCATTAAATCCAGTACTCCCAGACTGGGAAAACAAAAACAGATTTTTTGATATACATGAAAACAGGTTAATAAACTTTTGCTTCCCTTTATGGGAGGTTCTGTTTCTTTAATGTTGCAAAACTTTAATACAGGGTAAAATATAACTTTTTCAAAAATAAAACTCTCTATTACACTAAATATGAAATATTAAATGTGAAATGACAATCACCCTTTATGGGTATATTATCTTTAGCAGCATCAGTACTAGCACTTCTTGTGGTAAAGTGCAACAAAATCAAGACATTTTCAGGAGTGCAACATTTAAAAGTGCAAACAGTTTTCAAGTCTTTCAATATCACATTAATAACATGCTCATTCAATAAATAGTGAAATCTTTTCCACCAACAATCAGCAATGATGCAGGGGACCCATTCGTAAACCCCCAACATAGTACTTGGGCGTGCTGCATGGCGTAAGTGGTCTCCTCCTTGGACCGTTTCTTCGGCTGCGCCAAAAGGGTTTTTCTTCAGGTCCTTTGGAACAAACAACTTTGTAATGGAAACAAAACAACAGTATCTTGAATGGTTTCAGGTAAAACCAGTAGAAAGCAACTAAGGAGGTGCCAACTATTTACAGGAAAGTTTGTGGACCATTCACTGTCCATGGCGTCCGTGGTTCTTTAAACAAACGAACCTTTAACTTCAACAGTCATTTTAAACTTTCAGCAAACATTTTAAACTCTTTATTTCCTCTTATTGCCTGCCGGGCAAGGGATTGCTGTCTCTCCTGCTTTTTCCAACGTCTGCAGTGTTCCTGCCATGTTATAATGGGGATTTCTCTTTGGAGCGCTATCATGTCCTCCTCCGCGAGTCCCTCTTCAAGCTCCACAGGTTCAGTATAGTTAACCTGGGGCCCACAGGTTGGAATTAGCAGACCCGAGTTACCGTCTCCTCGGTCCCGGTATAGCTGACGATCTACTCCTCCAGGCCTCGGCATCGGCGGGGTCGGTAGGGGGGCCACCAGGGTGTCGTCTGGCTCAGGGGTTGCTGCAGGACTTAAGGCCGGGGTACCTTGGCATCAATGCAGAACAATTGATCAGTTAATGGACACAGAATGGTCAGATTTTGGCAAGACAAAAGTTTTGTTGCCTGGTCAATTAATGCACCCAATGCTAATTTACATCCTCACCTGTGCTCAGTAAATGATCGGTTAATTAGTGTGCATGTATAAGAAGAAACCCAGCACACCAGACCTTCACTTGAACTGCAACTTGAGCTCTGACAACATGCCAAAAATCTACCCTGCAACCAAAGCCTGGATTATCAAGAGGCTGAAGACCAGATCCACTGCAGAGGTGGCTGGCACCTTTAATGTGTCTCAGCATCAAGTTCAAATAATTAAAAAAAGATTTCAAGACAACTGCTCAGGAGGAACATTTGTTGATTAGAAATTCCAAAGCAAGCCCTTCTTCCACTGCAGCAGAGCTCCAACAGGCCTGGTCTCCTCAAGTCCCTGTGTCAACTAGAACAGTTTGTAGGATTCTGTCTCAAAATGGCCTCCATGGTCAAATCAGTGCCCAGAAGCCAGCACTAAACAAAAGGCAAATAAAAAACCATGTGGCATTTGCAAAGTCCCATAGCCTGCTAAACAGATGAACGCTGGAAAATTGGCAGAAGGTGGATTTCTCTGATGAATCTTCAGTAGAATTACACCACAGCCACCCCAAATACTGCAGGAGACTTACTGGAGCCCGTATGGATCCAAAATACACCCAGAAAACAGTTAAATTTGGTGGTGGAAAGATCATAGTATGGGGTTACATTCAGTAGGCAATATCAATAGCCTAAAATATCAAGAAGTATTAGCTACCTCTTATATATTGCAAATCATAAAAGGGGTCAAATTCTGCTGCAGGATGGTGCTCCATCTCACACATCCATCTCTACAACAAAGTTCCTCCAGGCAAAAAAGATCAAGGTGCTCAAGGACAGGCCAGCCCAGTCACGAGACATGAACATCATTGAGCGTGTTTGGGGTAGGATGAAAGAGGAAGCTTGGAAGACAAGACCAAAGAATCTAGATGAACTCTGGGAGGCATGTAAGACTGCATTCTTTGCTATTCCTGATGACTTCATTAATAAATTGTATGAATCATTGTTGAACCGCATGGATGCAGTCCTTCAAGCTCATGGAAGTCACAGAAAATATTAAATATGACTCTAATAGCACCACAACTATATTCACCAATGTTCTGCAACATATATTTGTATTTTAAGTTAATTATTTGTTTGAATATCACATTACTTTCTGTGGGCGACAAAACTTTTGTCTTGCCAATATCTGACCATTCTGTGTCCATTAACTGATCAATATTTTTGCATTGATGCCAATTTATTTTCTTAACCTAAACCATATTTTGGAGGGTTTCAGCTTTCAAAAGAATAATTTATACAACCAATAGATGAAATTAACGTCTGGTTATAAGCTTTGATTTACATACCATGGATAAGCGACATAACTTCTGTCAGGGAGTGTATATGTATATTGTTATGATCTGGTGGTTTAGGAGCAACATGGAACGAGCTCTGAAGAAAGTGGTATCTGTACTGACTGCAGTCCCTAAGCTCAACACAACACTAGAAGTAGTCGTGGGATGCTCCTAACTCTCCCTAGGCACCTCGTCACAGCCTAAGAGCTAACTACCCCTAAAGATAGAAGCAGGAAAACTATCTTGCCTCAGAGAAAATCCCCAAAGGACAGAAAAGAGCAAGCAAGAACTTAGCTTTGCTGAACTGGTCAGGATAACAGGGAAATCCAAAGAGATGTGAATCCAACCAGGAACCATTTACAAGTGGCACTGGCTGAAGGAAAGAGCCAGGCATAAATAGCCGAGCAGAAAAGACAATCAGTAGAAGCAGCTGCTGACAGCTAAATCCAAGGAGCAGCCATACCACTTGAAACCACAAGAGGGAGCCCAAGAGCAGAACTCACAAAAGTGCCACTTACAACCACCGGAGGGAGCCCAAGAGCGGAATTCACAACAGTACCCCCCCCCTTGAGGAGGGGTCACCGAACCCTCACCAGAGCCCCCAGGCCGATCAGGACGAGCCAAGTGAAAAGCACGAACCAAATCGGTGGCATGGACATCGGAGGCAACAACCCAAGAATTATCCTCCTGGCCATAACCCTTCCACTTGACAAGATACTGAAGCCTCCGCCTCAAAAAACGAGAATCCAAAATCTTCTCAACCTCATATTCCAACTCTCCCTCAACCAACACCGGGGCAGGAGGGTCAACCGAGGGAACAACGGGCACCACATATCTCCGCAACAAAGATCTATGGAAAACATTATGAATGGCAAAAGAGGCTGGAAGAGCCAAACGAAAAGACACCGGATTAATAATTTCAGAAATTTTATAAGGACCAATAAACCGAGGCTTAAACTTAGGGGAAGAAACCTTCATAGAAACATGACGAGAAGACAACCAAACCAAATCCCCCACACGAAGCCGGGGGCCAACACACCGACAGCGGTTAGCAAAACGTTGAGCCCTTTCCTGAGACAACGTCAAATTGTCCACCACATGAGTCCAAATCTGCTGCAGCCTGTCCACCACAGAATCAACACCAGGAAAATCAGAAGGCTCAACCTGCCCAGAAGAAAAACGAGGATGAAAACCAAAATTACAAAAGAAAGGTGAAACCAAAGTAGCCGAACTAGCCCGATTATTAAGGACAAACTCAGCCAACGGCAAGAAAGACACCCAATCATCCTGATTAGCAGACACAAAGCATCTCAAATAGGTCTCCAAGGTCTGATTAGTTCACTCAGTTTGGCCATTAGTCTGAGGATGAAACGCCGAAGAAAAAGACAAATCAATGCCCATCCTAGCACAAAAGGCCCGCCAAAACCTAAAGACAAACTGAGAACCTCTGTCAGACACAATATTCTCCAGAATGCCATGCAAACAAACCACATGCTGAAAAAACAATGGAACCAGATCTGAGGAGGAAGGCAACTTAGGCAAAGGTACCAGATGGACCATTTTAGAGAACCGGTCACAAACAACCCAGATAACAGACATCTTTTGGGAAACAGGAAGATCCGAAATAAAATCCATGGAAATATGCGTCCAGGGCCTCTCAGGGACCGGCAAAGGCAAAAGCAACCCACTAGCGCGGGAACAGCAAGGCTTTGCTCGGGCGCAAGTCCCACAGGACTGCACAAAAGCACGGACATCGCGCGACAAGGAAGGCCACCAAAATGACCTAGCAACCAAATCTCTGGTACCAAAAATCCCAGGATGACCAGCCAACACTGAACAATGAACCTCAGAAATCACCTTACTTGTTCATCCATCAGGAACAAACAGCTTCCCCACAGGACAGCGGTCAGGCCTATCGGCCTGAAATTCCTGAAGCACCCGCCGCAAATCAGGGGAGATGGCAGAAAGAATCACCCCTTCCTTAAGAATGCCAACCGGCTCAAGGACTCCAGGAGAATCAGGCGAAAAACTCCTAGAGAGGGCGTCAGCCTTAACATTCTTAGATCCCGGAAGATACGAGACCACAAAATCAAAACGGGAGAAAAACAGGGACCATCGAGCCTGTCTAGGATTCAGCCGCTTGGCCGACTCGAGGTAAATCAGATTCTTATGATCAGTCAGGACCACAACGCGGTGCTTAGCTCCCTCAAGCCAATGTCGCCACTCCTCAAACGCCCACTTCACAGCCAACAACTCCCAATTGCTGACATCATATTTGCGTTCCGCAGGCGAAAACTTTCTGGAAAAAAAAGCACACGGTTTCATCAAAGAACCATCAGATTCGAGACAAAACAGCCCCTGCCCCAATCTCAGAAGCGTTGACCTCAACCTGAAAAGGAAGAGAAACATCCGGTTGACGCAACACAGGGGCAGAAGTAAATCGGCGTTTAAGCTCCTGAAAGGCCTCAACAGCCACAGAGGACCAATTCGTCACATCAGCGCCTTTCTTCGTCAAATCAGTAAGGGGCTTAACCACACTGGAAAAGTTGGCAATGAAACGGCGATAGAAATTAGTAAAGCCCAAAATTTTTTGAAGGCCCTTCACAGATGTGGGTTGAATCCAGTCATGAATAGTTTGGACTTTAACAGGATCCATTTCTATAGATGAAGGAGAAAAGATAAAACCCAAAAAAGAGACCTTCTGAACTCCGAATAGGCACTTAGACCCCTTCACAAACAAAGCATTATCACGAAGGATCTGGAACACCATCCTGACCTGCTTCACATGAGACTCCCAATCATCGGAAAAAATCAAAATATCATCCAAATATACAACCATGAATTTATCAAGATAATTGCGGAAAATATCATGCATGAAAGACTGGAACACAGATGGAGCATTAGAGAGCCCAAATGGCATCACAAGGTATTCAAAATGGCCTTCGGGCGTATTAAATGCAGTTTTCCATTCGTCACCCTGTTTAATACGAACAAGATTATATGCCCCTCGGAGGTCAATCTTAGTAAACCAACTAGCCCCCTTAATCTGAGCAAACAAATCAGTAAGCAAAGGCAAGGGGTATTGGAATTTGACCGTGATCTTATTAAGAAGACGATAATCTATACAGGGTCTCAAGGAGCCATGCTTCTTAGCAACAAAAAAGAAACCCGCTCCCAATGGTGACGAAGACGGCCGAATATGCCCTTTCTCCAAAGATTCCTTAACATAGCTCCGCATGGCGGCATGCTCTGGCACAGACAGATTGAAACGTCGGCCTTTAGGGAACTTACAATCTGGAATCAAGTTAATAGCACAATCACAGTCCCTATGTGGAGTAAGGGAACTGGACTTGGGTTCATCAAATACATCCTGGAAGTCAGACAAAAACTCAGGGACCTCAGAAGAGGGGGAAGAGGAAATTGACATCAAAGGAACGTCACTATGTACCCCTTGACAACCCCAACTAGTCACAGACATAGTTTTCCAATCCAGCATCGGATTATGTTTCTGTAACCATGGAAAACCCAGTACAACAACATCATGCAGATTATGCAACACCAGAAAACGGCAATTTTCCTGATGTGCAGGAGCCATGTACATGGTCATCTGCGTCCAGTACTGAGGTATATCCTTGGCCAATGGAGTAGCATCAATGCCCCTCAAAGGAATAGGGCTCTGTAAAGGCTGCAAGGAAAAACCACAGCGCCTGGCGAATTCTAAGTCCATTAGGTTCAGGGCAGCGCCTGAATCCACAAATGCCATGACAGAAAAGGACGACAATGAGCAAATCAGGGTCACAGATAAAAGAAATTTAGGCTGTACAGTACTGATAGTAACAGACCTTGCGACCCTCCTAGTACGTTTAGGGCAATCAGAAATAACATGAGCAGAATCACCACAGTAAAAACACAGCCTATACTGACGTCTGAATTCCTGACGTCCTGTTTTAGTCAAAATCCTATCACATTGCATAGATTCAGGACTCTGCTCAGAGGACACTGCCATATGGTGCACAGCTTTGCGCTCGCGCAAACGCCGATCAATCTGAATGGCTAGAGACATAGACTCGCTCAAACCAGTAGGCGTAGGGAAGCCCACCATAACATCTTTAAGGGCTTCAGAAAGACGCTTTCTTAAAATAGCAGCCAGAGCATCCTCATTCCATTTAGTAAGCACAGACCATTTCCTAAATTTCTGGCAGTATAATTCTGCCACTTCCTGACCTTGACACAAGGCCAACAGGGTTTTTTCTGCATGATCCACAGAGTTAGGTTCATCATACAATAATCCGAGCACTTGAAAAAATGCGTCTACATTCAGCAATGCCGGATCCCCTGATTCAAGGGAGAATGCCCAGTCCTGAGGGTCACCACGCAGCAAGGATATGATGATTTTTACTTGCTGAATGGGATCGCCAGAAGAACGGGGTTTCAAAGCAAAAAACAATTTGCAGTTATTTTTAAAGTTCAAAAACTTGGATCTGTGTCCAAAAAACAAATCAGGAGTAGGAATTTTAGGCTCCAAAGCCGGAGTCTGGACAACATAATCTTGGATACTCTGTACTCTTGCAGCAAGTTGATCCACATGAGAAAACAAACCCTGAACATCCATGCCAGAGCACAAATCCTGCACCACCCAAAGGTCAAGAGGAAAAAAAAAGACAAAAAGAGAGCACAGAAAAAAAAATGGCTCAGAATTTTTTCCTTCTTTTTGAGATGCATTTAATTCGTTTATGGCCACTTGTACTGTTATGATCTGGTGGTTTAGGAGCAACATGGAACGAGCTCTGAAGGAAGTGGTATCTGTACTGACCGCAGTCCCTAAGCTCAACACAACACTAGAAGTAGCCGTGGGATGCTCCTAACTCTCCCTAGGCACCTCGTCACAGCCTAAGAGCTAACTACCCCTAAAGATAGAAGCAGGAAAACTATCTTGCCTCAGAGGAATCCCCAAAGGATAGATTAGCCCCCCACAAATAATGACTGTGAGTGAAGAGGGAAAGGACATACACAGAATGAAACCAGGATGAGCACAGGAGGCCATTCTAGCTAGATAGATAGGACAGGATGGAATACTGTGCGGTCAGAATAAAACACTACAAAAATCCACGCAGAGATTACAAAAATCTCCACACCTGACTAAAGGTGTGGAGGGTAAATCTGCTTCCCAGAGCTTCCAGCAACACAGTTAATTCATACTGATAAGCTGGACAAACATAGAAAGCACAGAACGGATAAGTCCACAATCTGTGGACAGAAAAGAGCAAGCAAGAACTTAGCTTTGCTGAACTGGTCAGGATAACAGGGAAATCCAAAGAGATGTGAATCCAACCAGGAACCATTTACAAGTGGCACTGGTTGAAGGAAAGAGCCCGTTAGGGCTAGCGGAATGCACCAAATAATGAGACAGAGTATGGTGCGTTCGCAGCCCGGGGTCCACCGTGCAGAGATGGAACCTGCTGCCAAGTAATGACGGACTATATGGCGGTACTCATAAGTATACACACGTGGGTTAGACTTCACCCAGCGTGAAGGAAGTGATCCTGTTGCGTCACAGGATCGCGGTACCGCACATAGAGCGCGAGCAAGTAGTCAGCGAACTCAACCCCAACTAGGATTGAAGTCCGATTAGACCCTTGCTGGCACAACACCGCAACTGGGTGTGTAAGGAAGCTGAATAACAATATTAGGGCACAAGAGTGCATGCGGTGCCGCACTCACGAATGCCACTAACCACCCAGGCTTGGGTAAGGAAAGTACAGAGGAAGTGCACGGCGCCGTACTGGCGGTCACAGCAACTGGACGCTGTAATGTGTGATTTGTGCTGTAGGATAAGTCGGGCGCTAGATAGCAACCATACACCTTCCGCGAACAGTCATTCAATAGGGAAGGGGTATCCAAGGACGACTTGCACTCACAACAAACACACGTAAGCAAATGTACACTAGCGCATGGCCGTGCGGTCATGCGCAGTTTATATAGTTGCAGCACAGGAAGTGGCCACAGAAACTTTGCCCTTCCAAGACCTGCCAAGAGGACCAATGGAATGTGCTGCAGAGCCTGAGCACATGACCCTCGATCTCCAACGGGAGATCTTGCCCTGGGCATGCTCAGTGTGTGCAGACAAGGACTTAGTCCCAGAGAAGTCTGCTCGCTGCTGGCCAGCACAGGCTTTAATGGCAGAAGCTGAAGAAGCAGCAGTAACTCTCTGTACAGAGTGAGACTGAGCAAGACGCTGGGACCGACGTCCCTGCTGAGCAGACTCCACTGCAGCTGGATAAGAATGGGAGACCGCAGCGGAGATGGCTCGAGATTCCCCCTGTGCAGAAGCGGGAACTCGAGACCTAACAGAGCCAGGCATAAATAGCCGAGCAGAAAAGACAATCAGTAGAAGCAGCTGCTGACAGCTAAATCCAAGGAGCAGCCATACCACTTGAAACCACAAGAGGGAGCCCAAGAGCAGAACTCACAAAAGTGCCACTTACAACCACCGGAGGGAGCCCAAGAGCGGAATTCACAACAGTATATACAGCCCAGCAGAAGCCCCTCATATATATATTGCCCAGCAGAAGCCCCTCATATGTATACAGCCCAGCAAAAGCCCCTCATATATATATACAGCCCAGCAGAAGCCTCTCATACATATTTAGCCCAGCAGAAGCCTCTGACATATAGAGCCCAGCAGCAGTCTTTGATATAGACAGCCCAAATTTCTACAATATACATACATATGTACTTATTTTAATCTTTATCGCCCTTTCAGGACTTCAAGGGTTGACAAGGTCAGATATACTGCGTGAATTGGACTTTAGTGACATCATTAGTGATTTTGCAGCACAAAAATCAAGGAAAGTGCCTGAATTGTAAAAAATGAATGATTTTACTTGAATTACTCTGCGTAAATGATTTTTGTAAATAAACTTGCGTTTGTTTCATTTTGTGTTTTTGCATTACATATTGCAGCACCTTGAAAAATGGGCCTCCCTCCAAAATGGGCCCTGGGCCACCCACCTCTTATATCCGGCCCTGGGCCCCCATGTTTTTGTTGTACCTCAGTGCACAGTCCGGTTTGCTGACCTGTGTAGAGGTACCTTGTAAAGTGCTGAGGGCGCTGCCATCACCGTGTATGGTGGTCAAGAGAAGGAGATCCCTCTAGTCCTTGTACTTGATCACCAGCAGGTGGTCGCTACATTGGGCTCTGCTGTCACCCCTTCTGATGATCTGCCCAAGTAGCGTTTTCGGGGGGCCTCTCTGATTTTTGCGATACCTCGCACAGAGAGGGTTTTGAAGAGTGGGATGCTGGAATAAAAGTTATCGGTGTAGAGGTGATAACCTTTATCCAGCAGTGGATGCACCAAATCCCACACAATTTTCCTATTCACTCCCAGGACAGGAGGACATTCAGGGGGTTCAATCCTGGTGTCCTTCCCTTCGTATACTCTAAAGCTGTAGTTGTACCCTGAGGTACTCTCACATAGCTTATAGAGTTTGATTCCGTACTTGGCACTCTTGCTGGGCAGGTACTGATGGAATCCGAGCCTTCCCTTAAAATGAACCAAGGACTTATCCACGCAGATGTCCCTTTGGGGCACGTACACTTCAGCAAACTTTTTGTTGAAGTGTTTAATGACCGGCTGAACTTTAAACAGACTGTCAAAGTTGGGGTCATCTCGTGGGGAACACTGTGCATCATCGGTATAATGCAGGAATTTGTGGATGGTGTAACAACCCTACCGGCATCACTGCATGGCCTTCCATCCCCCACCTGCCTGTTACATCAACTTACTCACCCTGTGCCATGCTATGAGATCTGTCTGCTGCCGGCTCCATGCTGTGTGCTTCATGGCCGCTTGCTCTGTGTACACTTCCTGATGTGCATAGGGGGGTGGCGCTGGCAAATCCGGATTCTTATTGAGACTGTGTGCACCTCCCTATGGTGTCCCCAGCCAGTTGCCTAGAGGCCTCTGATACTTAAACCATCCTCACCCTCAGGAGGACGCCTGAAAAAACTGTTTCCCTCAGTTAGTATTTGCTACTGAGCTGCCAGGTCATATTCTGTCTCTGTCTTTGAGGGCTACAATCCGCAGCCTATGTCTGTGTCTGTTCCTGTCTGAACTCTGGTCTATGTCCGTTCCTGCCTATACTCTGGTCTATGTCCATTCCTGTTCCTTTGTTTGTTTGCCATTCCCACTCTGCTGTGTGTACCTCTGCCATATCTCTCTGCTCTGTTTTCCACTACCAGTGGTTCTGCACCTCTTTGCTCTGCTTGCCATAATCAGTGGCTCTGCACCTCTCTGCTTTGCTTTGCTCGCCACAACCTGTGGCTCGGTGCTTTATTGTTTTGCTCGCCACAGCCTGTGGCTCTCCACTTTCTGGCTCTTGGCTTTGCTTCCTGCGGTTCTGGCTCTTAGCATTGCCTCCTGTGGTTCTGCTCTTGGCTCTGCCCCCAGCATCTCCACTCTTGGCTCCACCTCCAGTGTCTCTGCTCTTGGCTCTGCCATCCTCTTCTCTGCTCTTAGCTCTGCCTTCTCCTTCTCTGCCTTCTCCTTCTCTACTCTTAGCTGCGTTTCTGTTGTTGGCTCTGCCTCCTGCTCTTGGCTCTGCCTCCTGCATTTCTGTTCTTGGCTCCACCTCCTGCTCTTAACTCCGCCTCCTGTGGTTCTGCTTTGCATCCGCTCTTGCGGTCTTGCTCTATCTCCGCTCTGCAACTTGCCGCACAGGTCTCTACCTGTCTCTTTATATTCACCAGTCCGAACAGGTTCTTACCTGTTCCCATATACCCTCCAGTCTGAACAGGTTCTTACCTGTTTCCATACACCCGCCTGTGTACCAGTTCCTACCAGAGTATCAGCCCTGTCCGTCTGACCTGCCAGAGTGCCAGCCGTGCCTCCCTGCCTGCCTGTATCTCCGTCAAGCCCATCTGCCCATCAGAGCATCTGCAGTACCCATCCGCCAGCCAGTGTCACAGCCGTGCCTGTCTGCCTGTGTCCTGTCCCCTGGTGGGATCAGCATCCACAGCCAGACACCACCCTGGAGTGGTACCTGGTAGCTACCTGCCGCACAAGTCTGACCTCACCATCAGAGGCTCCAGCGAACACCTAGGAAGCTACTTAGTTATACCCCTTCCAGGGTAGTCTGGTCAGTGGTCCAGTGGGTATCCAAAAAAGTAACTCCGGCACACAATGGAAGTCAATATAATTCACATATGAGTTTATTGGAAATTCCCATCACGTTGCAAATGACATTTCAAATGACGTTTAATCCGTTTAAAGAAAAGATTAACACCACATACATAGTGAGACGAAAAAAACAATAGTATTCATCACTTCACAGGTAATTATTTCAACGTTTCGGCTTATAAGCCTTTTTCAAGAAAACCTGTACATGAATTAGTGACGGGGGTCCAGCCGTGCGAGGTCCGTAGTGCGGACCACACCTCTGGACGCCCGTGCCAACTAGTCTGAGCGCGAGCGTTACAGATGGCCTGAAAAAACGCTTCCGGGTCATGACAATTCGGAACACTGGAGCGTTGTATAAAATATCAACACTCCCATATTGACGAAGTTCTGGCTTCTTCAGGATCCCCATATGAAGGACCAGGCCCCAAAACTGCATCATTTCAACTGTGTCTACAGGAGGCCAGTTAGAATATGATGAACCGGGTTTTTTTCCAAAAATTGCCGACCATATAAATTAGTTTGCTCCACCATGAGATTAATAAAATCCTCAGAGAAAAAGACTTTGAAATAGTCTAATTCTGTGAGGCCGGTGGTGTCAAACTTGATTTCTGATTCTGCCACAAAATCAGAAATCAGTGGCTCGTAATTTTTTGGGGGGCAAGGTCCATACGGGGTCCGAAGAGGGGTGCGCTGGTTCAGGAGTGGGGGCTGCCTCATCTTCTGTCCTGGGACGTCTGCGTGGCGGTTCCGCAGGACCCAATGGGGAAAATGAGGAGGAGGAAGAGGAGGATGAAGAATCCAAAAAGTATAGAAATGTGGGATCCTCTCCCTCGCTATCAGTGTCGGAGGCAAGGAAAGAATATGCGTCCTCCACTGAATATTGCTGTTGGGACAAATGTGATGGGCAGGACATTTTTGTTTTGTGAATATAGTGCTTTGTGTGTACTTCATTTATAACTGTATGTGTATGTGTGGGGCGGTAGTGATTGGTGCAAACTATTACCTGAAAAGAAAATTCTAAAAGAAAAAAGCAAATAGGGAGAAAAAAATGCCTGTGAAAAGAAAAAGTGTAAAACAGCAGGCCCTAGCTCTGATAAGTAAACTGCGACACTTATCAAAATTCGGCGCCTGCTGGATGTGCACACGGGGGTGGCTCAAGGGGGAGTGAAAAAGAAAAATGGAAAACAGCCGGCATAGTAACATAGTAACATAGTAACATAGTTAGTAAGGCCGAAAAAAGACATTTGTCCATCCAGTTCAGCCTATATTCCATCATAATAAATCCCCAGATCTACGTCCTTCTACAGAACCTAATTGTATGATACAATATTGTTCTGCTCCAGGAAGACATCCAGGCCTCTCTTGAACCCCTCGACTGAGTTCGCCATCACCACCTCCTCAGGCAAGTAATTCCAGATTCTCACTGCCCTAACAGTAAAGAATCCTCTTCTATGTTGGTGGAAAAACCTTCTCTCCTCCAGACGCAAAGAATGCCCCCTTGTGCCCGTCACCTTCCTTGGTATAAACAGATCCTCAGCGAGGCATGAGCTCTGATTAGTGAACTTTGTCACTTATCAAAGTTTAGCGGCTGCGGGATAAGCGTACCGAGTTGGCGTAAAGGGGGCTGGGAAAAAAAAGCAAGCACGAGTGTTGATCTGTGAACTGCGTCACCAATCAGCGCTTGGCGGCTGCTAAATGTGCGCACGGACGCGACGCAAATGGGGAGTGGAGGGGGGTTAAAAGGAGGGATGGGGGATTTGGGTGTATGAAGAGAGATCGGGCAAGGATCAGGGATCAACACTTACGGTTGTAGTCTCTCTTCTGTCTTTCTTCTGTCTTCTTTCTTCAGCAGGAATTGTGGTGTTACAGGCTACTGTGGCACCACAAGTCCCAGCACAGGAGGAGATCTGGCAGTGTGACTGCTCTGCAGGAATCCTCAGCTTGTGTGATGATTCCTGCAGAGCAGTCAGATAGGTCACACACAGGTGACAGACAGGTCACAGAGCAGTCATACCGCTGCTGTGAACTGTCATTGGTGGGATCGATGATCACATTGATCCCACCAATCAGAGGTGGCCCTGATGATGCTGGTGTTGCTAGGCACCGGCCTATGATCAGAGCTCACAGCTCCGATCCTAGGCAGGTCACCGCCAGGTCACCAGCAGGTCACTGGCAGGGCATAGCACGGTCACACCGCTGCTGTGCCCTGTGATTGGCACGATCGACGATTACATCGATAGCACCAATCAGCAGCTGCAGGACATGCTAGGCCTGTCCTAGGCACCGGCCTAGGATTAGTGCTATTACATCACCGATCCAGGCCAATACTGTCAGGTCACAGCGTGGTAACACCGCTGCTGTGCCGTGTGATTGGCGTGATCGATGTGATCGCCGATCGCACCAATCTGAGGGGTTTTCGCTGATGCCTGGTGTTGCCAGGCAACGGCCTAGGATCGAGTACATCGGTACTCGATCCTAGCCTGGGACCTCACTGTTTCAGCCAATCTGATTGGCTGAAACAATGAGAAAGGCTGCGATTGGCTGTTCAGAATTGAACAGCCAATCACAATGATCGGGAGGCTGGATGGTGTCAGAAATTTAATGCGATCACCGCGACTTAAGTCGCAGTGTTGCATTAAAGTGCATGACGTACTATTCCGTCCATGGGAATTAAGTCCCAGGTCACATGGACGGAATAGTACATCCAATGCCAGAAAGGGATTAAAGGAGATGTGTCACGGTGGCAGCGACCCGGTCCGTGGCCCTGGGTGCCCAAATAAAAGGGACGGTCTTTAAAGGGGTTTGTAAAATAATAAAAGTTTGTGACACCACCTGTGGTACTCCGTCAGGGGTGACCGACACTGCTTAAAGGGGTCCTCTGGGGTGGTGTTATGGCAGCAGGGATGGTATGGCTTCCCACTGGTAAATCTGGGTCCCCAGGGCTTCCAGTGTAGTTGGGACAGGTGGTAGGTGGTATAGAAAGAAACGGAAGACTCAGGGTTGCAGTCTCTTTACCTCTTTACTAATGAATTCAGGCAGCCACTGGGGTCCAGGGTACCGGATCACAGGTACAGGTATGATCCGGCCAGCTTGGAAGCAAATCTGGACTCCCCTTTTACCAAGCGGGGTTGGAAGCCTTACTACTAGCGCTGTGGTATAGTGCCTTGTTGCCTTAGGCCTCACACAAGGTCCTTATGTTTCTTCTCTGTCCCCCTTGTTGGTAGGACACTACCCTTATGAAAGGTAGCTCAAGCCTTTTTACAGCATCTCTATCACAACACAGGCTCTATTTGCTACTGTGTCCTCAGGTGTCAATGGTGGACAGGTAACTTGCAATCTGTTGTCCCGCCGCTTTCTGCCGTGGGGCATAGAGTTACCCCACAACCTCGGTCTTCCGGCTATCGGTATCTGCGTTCAGCATGGAGAAAGCCCAGTCGCAGCTTCTCTCTCCAGCTCTTCACTCTCCTTCACTCCACTTCCCCACTCAGTCTCTTTACAGACTTCTCTGCTTTCCTCTTTGCTCTTCCCAAGAGCTGCAGCACCTCTCGTCGCTGCACGAACCCCTCTTTCTCACTCAGACTCTCTGTCTGCCTCCTCTCACTCCACTCTCCTCTCACAGACTGGCTAACTCCTCCTCCAGACCAGCATATACTGTATATCTATTTCTAGGGAAGCTCCCCTGAAACTGGGTCCAGAGCTCCCCCTTCTGGCCTGGAGTCAGAACAGTGTTGAATGTTCTGTATACCTGATAAAAGGGGTCCTTCCTGGCTTCCAAGTGTGACATCACTCTCCCTGTGAGGAAAGCAATGTCACTGCATTGGCACAAATGCACATTGGCACAAATGACAAAGTTAGAGGTAGGTGGAAGGTCCTTAAAAACTATTTCAGGGAATTAGGCTGCAAGCTGAAAGCTAGGACCTCCAATGTGGTATTTTCCAAAATACTGCCTGTACCACGTGCCACGCCAGAGAGGCAACGGGAGATTAGGGAGGTTAATAAGTGGCTCAAGAATTGGTGTAGGAAGGAGGGGTTTTGGTTCCTGCAGAACTGGGCCAACTTCTCAGTTGGCTACAGGTTCTACACTAAAGACGGGCTGCACCTCAATGAGGAAGGTGCAGCTGTGCTGGGGGAGAAAATGGCTAGAAGGTTGGAGGAGTGTTTAAACTAGGGAATGGAGGGGAGGGTATTCAATTTATAGGAGGGGAAGATAGTGCAGACAGAGACCTGGGCACAAATAAGGAAGTTGGGGGTGGCGGTGGCATGGGGGGTGGGGTTAGATCAATTAATAATTTAAGAAAGAATAGAGGTGCAGAGAGATACATAAGATGTATGTATACTAATGCCAGAAGCCTTGCCAACAAAATGGACAAGTTAGAATTAATGTTGTTGGAGCATAATTATGACATGGTGGGGATATCTGAAACATGGCTGGATGAGAGCCATGACTGGGCTGTTAACTTGCAGGGTTATAGTCTGTTCAGAAATGACCGAACGGATAAGCAAGGGGGAGGTGTGTGTCTATATGTAAAATCATCCTTAAAACCCATCCTGCGTGATAATATAGGTGAATCTAATGAAAATGTAAAGTCCCTGTGGGTGGAGATAAGGGGAGGGGGAAAAATATTAAATTACTGATAGGGGTTAGTTATAAGTCTCCAAAAATAATGGAAGCAATGGTGAATATCGTCATAAAGCAAATAGATCAAGCTGCGACTCAAGGAGAAGTCATTATTATGGGGGACTTCAACTACCCTGAAATAGATTGGGGAACGGAAATCTGCAGTTCCAGCAAAGGTAATCGGTTTTTGACAACTATGAGAGACAATTACCTTTCACAATTGGTTCAGGACCCAACAAGAAGGGGGGCACTGCTAGACCTAATATTAACAGGCCAGACTGCATATCAAATATAAGGGTTGGGGATCACTTGGGGAATAGTGATCACAAAATAATAAGTTTTCATGCATCCTTTAATAAGATGTGTAGTAGAGGGGTTACAAGGACACTAAATCTCAGGAGGGCAAATTTCCAACGGATGAGAGATGATCTTAGTGCAATTAACTGGGACGATATCCTGAGACATAAAAATACACAAAGAAAATGGGAGACATTTATTAGCATCCTGGATAGGACCTGTGCACAGTATATACCGTATGGGAATAAACATACTAGGTATAGGAGGAAACCAATATGGCTAAATAGAGCTGTAAGGGGCGCAATACGTGACAAAAAGAAAGCATTTAGAGAATTAAAGGAAGTAGGTGTCACGCTGCCTTCGCTGCCGCCTTCTGCACCCTGTTATACTTATGTGTCCTCGGCGTCCCGGCACGGCTCTGCTGCTGCGTCATTCTCCAGCGCTCACTCCCGGCTTCTGCTGTTCGTCGGGTGCGCGCGCACGCCGGGTTCCGTTATGCGCGTGCGCACCTCTAGGTCCTACTAGCGCTTCCTGTCCTGTCCTCTCTATTGTCTTGGAGGACTCTCTCCACCCGGAAGTAAGTCATAGCGCTACTATATCTTTCTGTCTGCTCTTCACCCCTGTGCCTGATGATCACCTGTGTTTCTCAAGTGCTCCTGGTCGCACGTATACTTAGTGCATCTTCGTGTTTCCTGATTTTGTTCTTTGTTGTTTCTCCACAGTACCTGAGTCAGTCCCTGCAGTTCCTGTATCCTTACAGCCCCTGTGTTCGTACCTACAGTTCCTGTATCCTTACAGTCCCTGTGTTCCAGCTGTCCTTGTGTCTCTTCAGGTTCTGTGCCCCTGCAGTCCCAGTCTCCCTGCAGTCCCTGTGTTCCTGCTGTCCTAGTGTCTCTACAGGTTCCGTGTCCCTGCAGTCCCAGTCTTCCTGCAGTCCTTGTGTTCCTGCTTTCCCCGTGTCTCCTTAGTGCTCTTCTGTCCTGTATCCCTACGGCATTCCTTCTGTCCTGTGTCCTTGCCATTCCCGCCAATTTCAGGTTCTCTTCAGCTTCTCCGGCCCTTTGTCTCCATTTTCCTCTTCCCTCTACCTCCTTGGTCCTCCAGCTTCCGTGGCGATAGTCCCTTACGCTCCTGCCCCTAACGCTCCCTGTATAGGGAGTGGTCTATCTGGTCAGCTCGTCCGTGAGGGGATCATCGTCACGGTCCAGAGGGTCCACCTATTTACCAGAGAATCCTCACAGTAGGTAGTGATGAGACATTAAATAAATAAAGAAAATTAAATAAATTATGTAAAAAGCAAATCAAGGCAGCAAAGATTGAGACAGAGAGACTCATTGCCGCAGAGAGTAAAAATAATCCCCAAATATTCTTTAACTACGTAAATAGTAAGAAACTAAAAAATGATAGTGTTGGCCCCCCTTATAAATAGTCTGGGTAAAAATAATCCCAAAATATTCTTTAACTATGTAAATAGTAAGAAATTAAAAAATGATAGTGTTGGCCCCCTTACAAATAGTCTGGGTAAAAATAATCCCAAAATATTCTTTAACTACGTAAATAGTAAGAAACTAAAAAATGATAGTGTTGGCCCCCTTACAAATAGTCTGGGTGAAATGGTGGATGAGGATGAGGAAAAAGCCAATATGCTAAATGACTTTTTTTCAGCAGTATTTACACAAGAAAATTCCATGGCAGACAATATGATCAGTGATAACAAAAATTCCCCATTAAGTTTCAGCTGCTTAACCGAGCAGGAAGTGCGTCGGCGTCTAAAAATCACTAAAATTGACAAATCTCTGGGCCCGGATGGGATACACCCCCGAGTACTGCAGGAATTAAGTACAGTCATTGATAGACCATTATTTTTAGTCTTTAAAGAGTCCATAATAACAGGGTCTGTACCACAGGACTGGCGTATAGCAAATGTGGTGCCAATATTCAAAAAGAAGACAAAAACTGAACTCGGAAATTATCGGCCAGTAAGCTTAACCTCTACTGTGGGTAAAATCCTGGAGGGCATTCTAAGGGATGCTATACTGGAGTATCTGAAGAGGAATAACCTCATGACCCAATACCAACATGGGTTTACTAGGGACCGTTCCTGTCAGACTAATCTTATCAATTTCTATGAAGAGGTAAGTTACGGACTGGACCAAGGGAACCCAGTGGAAGTAGTGTATATGGACTTTTCAAAAGCTTTTGATACAGTTCCACACAAAAGGTTGATACATAAAATAAGAATAATGGGGATAGGGGAAAATATGTGTAAGTGGGTTAAGAGCTGGCTCAGGGATAGAAAACAAAGGGTGGTCATTAATGGAGCACACTCGGACTGGGTCGTGGTTAGCAGTGGGGTACCACAGGGGTCAGTATTGGGCCCTCTTCTTTTTAACATATTTATTAATGATCTTGTAGGGGGCATACAGAGTGGAATTTCAATATTTGCAGATGACACTAAACTCTGCAGGGTAATCAATACAGAGGAGGACAATTTTATATTACAGGATGATTTATGTAAACTAGAAGCTTGGGCTGATAAATGGCAAATGAGCTTTAATGGGGATAAATGTAAGTTCATGCACTTGGGTAGAAGTAATAAGATGTATAACTATGTGCTTAATTCTAAAACTCTGGGCAAAACAGTCAATGAAAAAGACCTGGGAGTGTGTGTTAGGACTGGCGGAACGCACCAAATTTAAGGTGTAATAGTATTAGGTGCGTTCGCAGTCCGAGGTCCACCGTGCAGGTGAAAACCCTGCTGCTAGTAGAGACGGACGATATGGCGGTACAATGTGAATACACACATGGGTTAACTTCACCCTGTGAAAGGAAGCGAACCCTGTTGTGTCACAGGGCCGCGGTACCGCACCAAGAGCGCAAGCAAGGAG